>NW_005187428.1:2684633-2746695 GCF_000239375.1 Pundamilia nyererei | reverse complement strand
ATAGATAGATAGATAGATAGATAGATAGATAGATAGATAGATAGATAGATAGATAGATAGATAGATAGATAGATAGATAGATAGATAGATAGAGTAAAATGTCATCACAGAATAAAGTCATTAAAGGAGAGGAATTATGATGACATAGTGTGACATTGGGTCTGACATCATCTCTGAGAGGCAGCTGTGTCTTTGTCTGCTTTAAGGGGCACTGCTATTTAGTCTCTTTAGCTCAATTCATCCAGAGCCCATGGAGATGTGTGTTTTTCTATTTTAGTTTAATGAAGTCATGGAGTTAGGATCAGAGGTTTTATACATAAACATACAAAATTACATTTACTTTTACTGGTGGCCCACTTAAATAAATGAATAAATGTTTTCCCATCAAAATTCAGACAAGAAAGAGAAAGCAAGAAAGACAAGAACATCATTTCATCTTTTCATCCCTTGTAAGATCATAAAATCTTGAGCAAAATCACACGCCAGCTGTAGTCCATTTGTTTGTTATGCTGAATTGGTACAATTTCACCACAGACCAGCGATGATGCATTAGTCTAGCCAATGAATTATTTATGACGAAATCATTGATTTAGATTTCAACTAAGCCATAGACAGCCCATTTGTCTCGTCAACCCCGACACAGAAAGACGCACTTCATATATTGTATCTGTGTGGAAAATAGGACCTTGGCTACAGGTAAAGATGTTCCTGTCTCTGAGGTGCCTAACAGAATGATTCAGTTAAGTACAGCACACAGACAAGGGCTATCCAAGCCTATTATACAGCAGATAAAACAGTAAGCCCCAAGGCGCACACACAACTACACCTGCAGAAGAAGAAAAAAAAAGCTGCTATCTCTGTGTTTTGTGAAGCATGGACCCCCTGTTGTTAAGCAGGAAATGGTTCGGCACTTGATGGAAAAAATAACTTTATTTTTCAGATTGTAACAGCTTGATTTCTCCCACAGCCAGAATAGAGACTCCTTCCTTTCAGCAGTGTAGGAGTGTAAAGAGCAAGGACGTCTAAAAGCTTCTTTTCAGCAGCTGACACCATGTTTATCTTGTTCCTGCATTTTAGCAATTAAGCTAACAATGTGCGTTAACTGTTTGTCTGATTATTCACTGATAAAGAAAATGATGCATTCAGATTCAACATCATCTAATTATGAACAACAGTACAGCCCGCCGGGGTGTTCTTTTTGCAAGTTTGAAATCATGTTTCCATTAAATTTAGTGTATGTGTGTGAGAGACAGACAGAGAGAGAGCACTCTAAATAATGTTATTTTAGCCTCAGAATAATGTAATCTAGCTTCAGATGATACGGTTATGACTGGCTCTCTTGTCTGTCCTCTCGCTTTCGTGCTCTCTCGCCCAACAGAATCTGTCATGCTAATGTAAACTATTTATCTAAACCCCTGCAGTCAACACAATGTCCCCCAACACCACTACCTCCTCCAACCCCCCTTTGGCCACACAGGCTCAGCAACCTCAGCTGACCTGAATATCAATGACTACAGTCTTGAACCCACGAACACTGGAGCTGGCCCGCTGTATGAACTGCATTAACCTCAAATTAAGGAGCGTCTGTAAATTCATGCAAATGGAAGGGAAAAGTGACTCGAGTCATTAGAACAATAACAACTTTTATTTTTGATGAAGCAGCTGTCACTGACAGACCACTCGTACTTAGCAGCCAGCATCTAATGCTGCTCCTGAACGGTGAAACCATGAACCCACAACCTCACAGTGACCTGATTTTTCTGACCTTCTTCTATTTTTGAAAGATGACATCCAGCAGGGGGAAAGAAGACACAGTGAAAACTATTACAAAAAAAGTATGGTGTCGTATTTGTTAGTCGCCTTCATATAACATAACAGAATATGAATGAATGAATAAGATTGACATCTCCTGCCTGGCACTTAGACGTCACCATCACCCTTTGCAAAAACAAAAAAACTTTGGAGATTATTTTTATGTTAATGTAATTAACTGTGATCCAGAAGAGCAATGACCTTTCAATGCAACAGCCACGGCAGAGTGTGATTCGTCCCTCGGTACAGTAGGGTAATGCACGGGGTGAAAGCTTTCAGATGTGTCTTTCCAAGTATGGAAAGTGTGCCACATCATGTATGATAAATTATGTCAAGAAAGGCAAAAGGTCAGAGGAGACGTGCTTTCCATCAAGAAAAGAGTGCTCCACTTAATTACTTCATGCCACATCTGTCCAATAAAGATGTTGGCTAAGCTGTTTCTATGGGAGAGCGCTGACATTCTTTACAAGCTACATGTCTCGGTACCCATTTACTAATGGAAATATACTGCAGTAAATAACTGTAATTACCTGGCCACAGAGTGTTACTTACACTTGATAAGGAAGCGGTATCCTAAAGTATATGAAGAAAAACCATCAATGCCTTCAAATTGCACAAAGAGAAGTCTCAGAGGATTTTTCTTTTCTTCATTGGCTATAGACAATAAATGGTTATAGAACAATAAGAAGATTAATTTAAGTTCTCATTCATCCTCTTATTAGAATGTGTGGGTCTAACATTGGACCAGAGATTAAGCAGACAAAGGGAATGTTTAAATTAAATAAGCCACAAATACCCCGTTTAATTGCATTATAGTGAAGACAAGCAGGGGGTTACCTATTAGTGGAAACCCATCAGCACTCTGTAAGAGTTGTAAAAGACACACAGAAAAACAATTAGGGCATAGTGTGTGTGTGTGTGTGTGTGTGTGTGTGTGACTTTGCTCAGTGCTTACCTTGCTGCCGAGTGCTATCATGCCAGTGGCTATGTGACGAGATGAGCTACTTAGCGGCCCATGTCCCCATCCCCTCCAACATGCCTGCCAAGTGTCCTAAATACTCTGCTCTATTGTCTGCCTCAGAAACAAGCAATCCTGCTGGATGGAAGCACTCTCTCTCCAAGGTGCAAAGGAGGAGGGAGGGACGATAAGAAAAGAAAAGGCCAATTCCCCGAGCAGGACAGGGAGCCATGCAAATGGGACGCCAATGAGAAGAAGCCTCCCCGCAGTGAGAAGGCTTCACAGAGGGGTCTTCTCTTCTCACTGTGGCCTGGCTGTGGTTTAATCTCTTAAGCCCTCTGGTCCCACTCACAGATACGTGTTGAAACACCCACACACAGACACAGAGAAATACAAATTGATACAACATTCACTCGTCGACTTTGCTCCATCATTAGCCTGGCAGGAAGCCACACATATCATCAGCGCTGTCATAATCACCCCCTCTTTACTGTCAGAGAGAAAGTAAAGGTAGAAAAGAAATCAATAAAACACAGGCTTCACTCAGAGACGCAGGACCAGCACAGTGGAGATAAGACATGAAGGTGTGTTGTTGCATGTTTGCTGTAAACTTGATGTAATTCTCCCAATCCAAAGCGGATTTCTAATATATATATTTATATATGTAGCAGAATGGCAACAACAATTTGGCTTTTCTTTGAATTCTTTGAACTAATCTCCACACGTTAAAAAGAAAACACAAGAAAGCAATCACTTGGGAAAGAAGGATTAAGTGTTCTTAGCTTTCTTTTACCTACACTAGCCACAAGATTAATTCTTACTTATAATTCCTCCAGTTGGTAAAGTTATTAAGCATCGCACAAATGTAAACTGGGAGTCATCTGACCTCCAAAATGTAAAACTACGAATAAATGATTGAACCTGTCACTGTGCTTTATCTTTCAAACTGATCTTTACAAACCAGATGCAATATATATACATTATAAGTAAAATCATTATCTGATGTTATCTGATGTGTGTTTACTTTGGAAACAGATATAAAAAGGACATCGTGATTATACACTAGGAATGTGGAACGTGTGTATCATTTTAAATCGTCTTATATTTGTGAAAAATAACTGCAATGGAGAAGTAAAGCTGGATGTATAACTGCTGGATAAACAGAACATATCTATATCTATCTATACATTTCTCTTACTGTAAATACTAACCGCTTTATTATGTCCTTAGTACATACAAATGTCAGCACTTTTCTCCTGTAACTAAAATAATAACTTTAAAAGTTTAGGGACCACTTTACCGCATCCTGGAGGGGAAAGAAAGAAAAGCTAAAATAAGTAATGTGCCTTTTGCAAACCTCTTCAGTGGAGCTACTCATGAGCAAACTGCAAAAGGATGATATATTATTCAGCTCTTCCCAGCTGTGAGTTTTTCACTCGGCCTGTGGGGGGTATAAGGTTTTTAAGTGCAATCTATTCTATTTAGGGGACAGGAGGCAGCAGTGTTATACAAACGCTCACACACTGCCTTTGGGTTGCAGTAACCAGGAAGATGCTGAGCAAGTGTTACAGAGCAGGGATTTGGTCGAGGGGATACCGGAAGGTTTAAGAAAGGTTTAGCCTCGTGAGGCTCACATAATAAATTCATCTGAGGGAGCTTTCAGTCTTTATCACCACAGCAACTAGATACATTGTATGAAAATGCTAAAAGGAAAAAAATAAAGCTTTGCAGTGGGACAACAAAACTCTGAGTAATGGACTGATTAACCTTATTGAATTTCATTAAAATCACACAGAGGCCTCGAATCTTTCAATATGCTAAGTCACCTTAAATATGGGGTTCATTAAACTTTCATAGGTTATTATGGAAAATAAGAGAGCGAGCAACAGGAGAAATGTATTTTAGTGTTGGAAATGCACTTACAGTAGAATGTACCCAATGAAATCAGGTATCGATGGTACAAATGTCTGCACTAATCCTTCAAATCATCATAGCAAATGGAGCAGTTCTAGAGAGCTCCAGATGATGCTTGAGACCAAACCCAGTCTAATGACATCCATTAAGATGAAGCAGACGGTCCCTGAAAAAGTCAGGAGAATTGTGCAAAGAGGTGTAAAGTACACCTTCTTACTTTTAGCAAGCACTTTACATCTGGTCTTAAATCATGAGCTCCCTGACTAATCAAAACCAATGCAAATCTCTCAGAAGGAGAGCATGTGGAGCAGAGCACAGAATGCAGTGGCAAAGCATAAGTCTTGTGTCTGGCTGGATTCTGCTTTTTCTTTCAGCACGATTTACCCAAGACTTCTGACTCAGCAGAACCCCGCCGGTGACGGGAATAAAAGAGGATCATTCCCCACCTTCTGTACATGCTATTAGAGATGCAGTATATTCAGTTTATGCCATTTAACAACACTACTCTGACCAGAATGGACAAATTTGCGCATTTACAGGTATTTGTGTCTACATTTGTTTAGGTAGATATATTTCTCAGATATCGGATGGTTTGCTGTGCATTATTTTCAGAAAACCTGGCAGCTAATTGGACAACTAATAGTGCAACGTTACTCCCTCCTGAATAGATTAGGGAGGGGGTAATGTTGCATTGCTCATATCATCTTCCTTTTTGTGACCTATTATTTGTTTTTCACTATTGCAGAACATACTGTTGAGTGATTGCTGTGGCAGTTTAAAACACAAAGAGCCACACACACAATTTACACACAATGACTGAAGCCTGAAAAAACAAATAACAGATTTTCTTGTGTACGGAAAGCTTAAACAGTAAAATCCAATATCACACTTCATGCACATGAAGGTGGATTTCTTTTGAATAAATCAAACTGATTCTAATGTGTGATCATCAGCAGTGAAATTAAAAATCATCTGCCGCAATTAGTAGTTATCTGCACTTTATGATCGCAGATCATGCACACTGGATATTTGTGCAAATCAATAAATCACTCAACTCTACTATCTTAAAATAATATGTTGATAACATCCACTAGATTAAAGTATTTTGCACTGGAGGACGACATCCAGCTGTCATAAAAGTCACTGCCCTGATTTATCCATCTCAATGAACATTTTTTATTGGGTTTATCCATGTGATTCCCCCTTTGAGCTGCAAGCAATGTTTAACTGATTTTATTCCCACAAACATCCTTTCGTCCTTCTTTGGCTTTGATATTTGTGCATTCGTGTGCTGATGAACGGGCTTCGAAATAAGGCACAATATGTGTTTAATCAACAGTGTATTACTCAGTAAGAAGTGAAGTATTGGTTTGTGTACTACTTGTCAAGAACAGGTCTGTGAAACTGAGTTTATTGGCCTAATACGTACATAAATAAACCTATAATAGTCCAATAGTCCATGTCCTCGTTTGACAGATTGCGTGCAGATATACAGCAAAAATGTAATGTGATCATCAAACATCTACTCTCTGAAAGATAAGTGTACGATTACACTCATCAGCCAGACACTGTCCCCCCTAGTTAAGTATACAGTTAAAAGGTGATATGCAAGCTTTTGTTCTGTTGAATATGCACCCATATAGTAAAGGAGGATTGCGTAACTTTTCTCTTAACATGACTGTCACTTACCCGTGCATGCACCTTGCACAAATGCATAAATCAGGTTTGGAAATTGCTCAGGTCCTGCTGTCCTATATAAATGTCATTTTAGTCAGTTGTTAGCTGGTTGCCTAGCAATGTGATGGCATCATAAAAAGCATTTAAGTAAAGGCATATTCAAGTCTTGCACATTAATATATATCAAAACTGAACTGGAAAAATAGAATTGAACTAAACTGTGATGAATTGATAAACTGAACTGAATTACACTGATACAGTGTTTTTATAAGGTTTTATGGGAGCATAAATGCTAAAATAAAAACTCGTCATTTTAGCCCTCTGGGAGACGGTTGCTAGGCAACATGTTGATGTCATAATATCAGATACTGAAAAGACCCTCGATGAGACTAAGATGTAACAGTTTGCCAAGTCTGGTTGCTCAACTCCTGACTGTGTAGGAGTTGTTCATGGGAGAGACAGACTGAGATTTGGTGTATTAAACTAAGATAATGGTAACAGAGTTCCACTGCTGCTGTTCGTGCTTTATGGACGTAAGAACCGGCAACAATACAGTCTCTCAAATGCTTAAACTGAAGCCAACGTAAATTACTCCTGATTACTCAGATATGGTTCCTCCTTAAAAACCTTTTAGTACTTTTGCTTCTGTTCTCTTTGAGTCATTCAAAGAGAACAGAAGCTCAATGAACTGCCCAGGTTTTGACTTAGGAGAAGGGACTACTTGGGCCCACTCTGCCCGAAAGAGCTTTTGTGTGCATGTTAATGTGAGTAGTGTCGAGAGTTTAGATAAGTAAGGTTCCTTGGAAAAGATGTTCAGCTCTTGTTGCGTTTGTTTGTCAGGCAAAGAGTTGGATTACTCCGATTGCTGGATAGAAAATGAAATTATTATTATTATTAGTAGTAGTAGTAGTAGTAGTAGTATATATATTTTAAAATCTGGATCTGTGTGAGACAGACACTATCTATCTATCTACATATACATTATCATAGATACAGTATATACCTTTTTTTTTTCCCTGTAGACTGTGACTTTATGAGCTGAGTTATGGCATCTCAGAACTAGTTTTGAAGTCTGTCTGGAAATGAAAGGTGTCTTTCTAAACAGCCACGATGAAGGAGTAGTTTGAAGTACGGTGCCCTGATGCATTTTCACCTCTGCACAGCTGACGAAATGTTACAGCAAACGGTTGACACACTCAAGGTGTGTGGCGAGGGGGTTCCTAACACTAAAGGTTAACATATCTAACAGAACTATAATCCTACACCCAAAAATACTACAAATTTGCTTCATCAGGATGATGTATTTATGTCGTTTAAATCATTTTCAGCAGCAGCCTGATAACCAATCAGGAAGCAACCTCAGAAGTCAGATTTTGACAGAAACATTGTTAAATCCAGACCAGTGAATGAAATCATGTTATTCCTGCCCTCATTTAACTACAGCATAGCAAAAAACAATTGAAAAACAGAAATGGGTTTCTTATGTTTTTAATGATTGGATGAATGTTGAATGTTTGGCTGCTTGAAAAGATTTCTACTGTAGTACCTTCACCCACTGATTAGAAAACCATATGCACATGCAGGTGTGCCACACAAAGATGCAGAAATTGAGCTAGATGGTGGACTCTTACCACGGGACCATGCAAGCTATGAAGCAGTTAGAACTTTGTTTAAATACAATAATGTGTTTAGAACAATGCATATCAAGGGCAAAATACATATACAATACATATTTTGAGGTGGCTATTGATTTAATAGGCATACCAAGACCCAGCATATCAAAGATATAGCCTTAATATGAATATATCAAGCACGTTTCATATAATGCAATATGATGTAACAGTCATACACACACAGTAAAAAAGAAATAAAGCAATGAATATTTATTGTAATATTAGCCCAAAGATGCATAAGAAAAGTAATGCCTTAAGTAAGAAATGTAAATAAGACAAGCCCCAGAAAATCATCTGTGCTGAACTAACAAATATAAATATACAAAAGAAGGAGACAGTGTGCAGAAAAGGACACAGACACTGTGGGTGCTGGATACACAACCACTTTCCTTATACCAACTTACAAACTCCTGTACAGTCCCACACATACACATGCACACACACACATACAACGCTTCAATAGGTTTATCCTTTCAGTGTGCAGCACTGCAGTGTTAGGTAGGATGCTTCATTCTGAGAGGCAGATAATGAGCTATTCCCTCTGCAGAGGACAGAATCCCAGAGCCAGCAGAGCTCAGCAGTGCTACATGCTCCCCATCTCTCACACACACACACAAACATAAGTTGCAATAAGCAAAAAAAAAAAAAAAAGCCAGCAAAACTTCCTAACTCTAAGCACTCCTCTGGCTCCACCACACAGTATACACACAAACCAAACACTGAGCCTACTCTGCCACCCACCTCTGTTCTAGAGCGCACAGCTCTGAGGCACACAGAGACCCCAACACGCTTGCAGGTACAGTCCCGTTAGCTTGAGTTGGCAGCAGTGAAGCCGGCTGTATATATCCCTGCTACAGTATGCCTGAGGATAAACTGCTAGTGCTGGCTAGCAACCGCTGTCATGGCATCCCGGACCCCTTCTATCACAGGCACTCAGCAGCGCAGAAGCCCCCTCCATCGCATACACAAATGTATTATCACATAAACACTGAGCTTTCAAATCAAAGGGCTCCCCAGCTGTGACCTCACATCACAGTGGAAAAGGAGGAGGATGAGGGAGGGGAGGGGCTGTTTGTGGAGTGTTTTTGCAGTGATATTTCAGGCTGATATTGGTGTGTGTGGCCAGAAGGTACGGCAGCCACAGCAAGAAGGACAAAATTACCACAACAAGGAAGAAAGAGGAGGAAGACTAGAGCATGTACCACGGGGGAGGATGCAGCTGTGAGGGGGGAAGAAAGAACAGTTGTTACAAACAAAATGTTTGCTGCAAAGGTGGTGGCATGCTGTGGGAGGGAGGGAAGAAGACAATTTAATTTTGATACCTGTGAGGGCTGCGTCCATTCCCACAGCTGGACATAAACTTTACAGTCACACTGGAAGAACAGCATGAACCGGCCTCACAGAGGGAGCAAGTGCAGCAAAGAAATAAAAAAATAAACAGAAGCCATGGCACATTCAGTGGCTGCAATCTCCACCTTATGCCTCATCCACTCACCCACTCTGAATGAGCTCTTCCTCATGTTGTTTACTTTCTCTTTTTCCCGCTTCCTCATCCTGTTTTCCATATTCTTCTCCCTCTCCTTTAGCCCAATCCACATCTATCATCTCCTGTTTTCTCCATCCCTTCACTTCTTCTCTCATCCATAATGGATGGTTTGAAGATATCCTCTTCCTGTAGTGGACCCTGGTCCCTGGTGCCAGTCAGCCTGTATTGATTATTGCACCAGAGGAGTCATCAAGGCATAGATAATAGGACTTAGAGTTGCACTAAATCTTCTGCATCGTTCCCCTTCCCCCTTCGAGGAGCTGGTCCATGTTTTTCTGTCTTCTACTGTCAAAATGTACATGAATCTAATTAGTAAGTGCGTTCACTGGCTTTGAATGAAGCCAGAGAACGCACAGTCTGGATCCGCATTGGTCTGGATTATACAATCAGAAACAATGCAAGACACACAACTGTTTATGCTCAGTTTTCACCAAAGTAGCGCACAAATTGTGTCTTCCTCTTGGTTATATTTGTGTGCCACAGTCTGACGCATGCCACATTAAGGTTCATTAAACAAGATATCTCCTCTGTGCTCTGGCCAGCCTGTCTCTCCTTTGACCCAGGCCTTCATATATAGGTCAACAGTGGCATTCAAGTGACTGATGTATGTCACAAGGACAATACTGCTCCTTTTAGGACTGGACATGCAGTCAGTCACGCCCTGCAGCATTATAATGTAACAATACGTAGGGCAAATCAGAAATCTAAAGGGATATCTGTCGTTCTCTTCCTGCACCACCTCCTTACAGGAAGGCTTGGCGAGTTGTTCTTGGTACTCCAAGAAGTGTTGAATCTTGAGTAAACATAGTAGGGCTTCATTAAATGGAGCAATTTTCATGCTCACTGAGCAAAATGCATACAATGCAACGTGTGTGGCTAAATGCAAGAAGACAGAAAGAAATATGCCTGGAAAAGAACTTTTCGAGCGCATGTGATAAACTTTGGGTGTCATGTGAAGGAAAAGTTAGACGGACATAAATGAAAAGAAATGACATGGTAGCTTATTTTCATACAGCATCTTTGTAATAGAGTGAGTGTCGTTTATTTGTATAACAGCAGCAATAACATCAGCAGTACACTGTGTATATTTGGAATTCATAAGAGAAGCCCTTTTAAGATAAAGTAGTCATATAGGATTACGTTTTATTATACATAAATACAGTTGTATAACAAGGCCAGAAACTTGGTTTGAACTATAATGTGAAGAAGTGATACGATTTGATAACTTTTTAAATTAACCTTAGATAAATACATACCTATGACACTTCTTATTCAAATTCCGATTCTTTCTTCATTATATATATTCCAAATAACAAAAATCTGGGACACAATAAATGGAGAAAATGGGCTAAAATGTGATTTTTAACCAGCTGACGTTGTGGTTAAGTGGCCAGTTGGCTACACCTTTGGTTCAAGTCAGCCGTGAGGTTACTGTACCTGCTGTTCCTTCATACAATAACTCCAAAATGCTACAAAAATGAGTCATTTATTTAATTGAAATTAATATCATACAGGACTTAGCAATATAACATCTGAAACCAGTAATGTTGACATTCGATAACTTTTTACCATATTAGCTGTTTATTATTTACCACTTAACTGAATATTCAATTTAGCTGCAATGTGAAAACAACATGCACATTCACTCCAGTGTAATTAGCTTTTTAGTGTGACACAAATTACTTCATGTATCAGGATTCAAACTGAGCCAAAATGAGCCTTTATAAAACAAAACATTGAATGCAATACTTTCAATTTCAATTATTAATATTAATATAGCACAAAATCACAACAACAGTTGCCTCAACTTACTTTATATTATAAGAGGAAACATATGCATTAGAAAGAAAAACCTCAACAATCAGATGACCCTCTAAAGCAAGCGTGTGGTGACACAGTGGAAAGGAAAAACTTTCTTTTAACAGGAAGAAACCTTTTTGTGATTGTAACAGTGCGATTTTGCTGTTATTGTTATGTAAATCTATATTTAGACCAGCAGTGTTCATGAGAGTGGGGGAGCCCATTTAGTAGCGTCTCTAATAACAATCCTGGCTTTTACTCTCATGCACAAACATCCTTACAACAACACAGAGACCCAGAGGAGCCAAGCGATTAGCAGCAAAACGAGTACTCCCATTGCCTTGTGGCAATCGAGCATTTTTTCTGGAGTGGAAAAATAGGTCTGACACGTCAGCAAACAAGGTCATAGCGCAGAACACAGGTCCCATGTTTATGCTGCCAAGTGTTCTGTCAGCTTGAAACTCCTTCTCTATCTTTCTCTCCCCGCCTCCCTCAGTGCAGAAATGGTCAAAGAGAAACAACTCTAATCTCTGCCACAACAGCAGAATAGGCAAGTGGACAGCCTCTAACGAGAATAATAACTGTACACCAAAGCATTAACCCGACTCACAGAAAACAGCATCACCAGATCACTCCTCCTTTTTCTATTCACAACCAGCCTCTCGATGTTAGGCTTTTCTGTGTTCATTATTCTCGTCTTCTGAGAAGACTGTGTGAATAAGCTGCAGGTGAGATCTGAGCAGAGGAGTTTTGAAGTGGGGCTATTAGCAGAGACTTTTCTAATGTGTGCGCGATGGCTGTTATCTTCAACTTGGGTTGCAGAAGTTTGATAGAGTCAGACCAAAGAGTCCTCTTCTCTGTACACCGCTTAATTTCTGTATTTTTCTTCAGCTTTAAAGGAGAACCTCAGACAATCAAAACTGAGCGATTGAGTGCGTGGGTGGACGTGTGTGAATGTGTAGTATGCTTAAGTGCAAGTTTGCTGAAGACTCCAATGATCCCTCACCTCAATACTTAAGTGGACCTTTTCACAACTGGCAAACGTTATTATGAAATGTCAGACAAAAATATACCTGTCAAGCACACAAGGCCAAAATGACTGTTGAGACTCAATGCGAATCAGTGAATGCTGCAAGTAAGGCAGGTGCTTCTTACTGTAAAAGATAAAGCGATGCCTTTGCGGACAGGTTTGTGAGACACCAGCCAATCACTGGCATTTATAAATCAATTCACACTCATTATAATACTCGGAGTAATCCCTGGGAAACAGAAACCAACAGGAGCTCAATCGATGTTTGTCAGAATAGCTCTGATGAATCAAAGACAGTGGATCAGCCTCCCAGTATTGATTCGCTACCCATACCTTAGCATCACTCCTAAAACCCATTGACACCAGAATTAGCATGATTAGAACAATCTATTTCTTTCTGTGCTTCTATTAGTATTTCTGGTTTTACAGTTTCTCACTGAGATCTAAAGCTTATCCTCGTGAGTTGTAACAATTGTCTTATTCTGCATTTCTACAGTCAGTAAAGCTGGTGGGGGGGGGGTGTTTAGAGTCTCAATACTTTTGGACAAAAATGACTTTTTTCAAGCTCATTCCTGCGTGTTCAAGACAAGCAAATTAAAAATTATTATTTGTGCCCAGGAATTAGCCACAGTGAATTCATGTCCCTTAGCAACACAGTGAAATGATTTAGCAGGCAGTGGAGTGAAGCACTTATTGCTGTGTCAGTTCTCACAGCATGCTGATTGATCTAAACCCACCAGCCTGACAAGATGGATTATTGGATGATCGTGATCAAACAAGTCTTGCCAGAATCTAGATGCCTCATATAGCAGGGACTTACTGACAACGGGAAAGTCATAGTCATCGTCTTTATCTAAAATCAGAGTGGGTCTTGCTAGTTCTCTCAAAAAGACTATGTGAAATGGTCCCCCTCTTCAGTTTACTGAACAGCAGTGCACAGTTTACTGTGCATTAGTGTAATGTACAGTTTGTCTCTTACTCACTGACCAATTACGAGAAGCCCTCTGTCTGCATTATACCCAATTAAGAAAAATTCCCTTGTGGGTTTATATTGGTTTTATTATTACAATATTACAGTGTAGTAATATTGTGATAATAACGTACAAGCTATATTTAATGTACTACTACAATTATGTTTTCAATACATCAAGACCCATGTATTTTGGAAAGCAATCAATTAATACAAATCCCACATATATACTCAAGTCCTTCCCAATCAGTGGTGGGTTGTTGAAGAATTCAGGATGAGCACATTTACACTTTTTAAATATTTTTTTATATTTTTTATAATCTCTGCAGAATATATCCCTGTAGGGGAACCTATAGCCACAGCTTCACCCATATTCTTGTGCCAAACCCCACAGCCACATAAAGACTGCAGAAGATTAAATGAAAACAGGAAAGGCAGACAGGGGCAACAAATTCATGCCGAGTGTGGACGTGCTCGAGCGTTGGGAATGATAATTTAATTTGTTGAACCCATTGTGGCTCCCACTGCTACTGTAGCTTTGATGCAAAAGGAGCCCATTTGCCAAGGGCAGCGCAGAACAATTTGCAGCTTTAAGTCACCAGGACCTGCAGAGATTTGTTTACTTCTAATATTGCCTATTTCCATATTTCTCTCCAAGGCGGATGTGGATGGATGACAGATTATTCCAGAAATTGAAAAAGTAAGAAACAAATCCCTTGGCACTCGCTTTCTGAGCAGCACTGGTGCCTGTTTGTCTGGACCACAGTAAGAGGTTGGGGAGAGCACACGCTCAGGCCTAACAAGATCTCTGGTATAAAAGACACATGCTGAGTTGTTTACTTTGGTGACTTACCGCTTAACGATTCATTAAACCAACTCAGACTCAATGAATCCCAAATGAAAGCTCATAATGCCAAGTTGGGTAGAAATGTAAACACCCTGCAATCTTGCTGATAAATAAGTCATTAAAAAGTGAATGAGGACATGAGATACCCATAAAATATGCTTCCTTGTACGACACTGCATTTATATGATGAAAGGATTTTCTTAAGATTAGAGATTTCCCTTTCTGAAATTTCTCCAAAATCATTTCAGCTCAAACAAGAGGCCCAGACACCTCCTCCAGAGTTCAAAGTAGACAAGACAAAGCTGGCTTTATTATTCCCTTGACTTCCATTTACTGTATTGGCCTGTGCCGATGCTTTTAAGCAGCGGCATGGATATTCATGCCTACTCATCAGGAAGTCTTCCCTCACGACTTGTGCCACTGCAGGCTCTATGGTCTCTCTCAATGGGTGCATTTGTGTGTGCAATAATACACCCCTGTGACTTGGCACTCGAGCACCCACTCCTTGAAAAAGCTGCAAAAAACAGTCAGCATGAACCCTCATTCAGATTGCTAGAAATCTGAATTTGACAACTAAGACATGCAATGCTTGCAGACCATCCGCCATCATACAGCCCACATGTTCACGTCCGGAACTGTAAGCATACCCGTTCACTTGTGTTTACTGTTGAGCACATGGCCACAGTCAGATGGCCTGTTGGAAAGCAACGTGTGTGCCGACTGACAATGAGAACAGTCTGGGCAAAGACCTGAGTCATTTGGTGCCTCTTTGGCCAAGTAACACCATGTGATCATGGCTCACAACACAGAACAGGTGCCCACTTACAAAAAAACCCTCAAAGAGACGGAGAAAGAGAGAGAGAGATGCAGCAAAAAGAATAAGCGCTTAGATCAATGTCAGACCACAAAAGGTGTATTTCTGCAGTGTGGACTAAAATCCTCAAACCCAAAATTGGTACACCATGACACTAGTTGGCTATGTCAGCACGAGTAGGTGCAGATGTGTGGGAGCTCTCTGGCGTTCAGATCACCAGATTATCACTTTACATAAGGAAATCATCTCTTCCCAAGTACAAAGCTGTTTGTGCACAGTCCAACTGCTATTAAAGATAAGGCTCAGACAACCCACGCAGCTACAGATACAGCATTTCCAATCAAGCTGGCTTTCCCTCAAGTAGCAGCAAAAAAACCTCTAAACTAGGTTACAAGACTATATGACGCTTCAAACAAATGCTTTGTTTGACTCCCTTGCATTTCTGCACACCTACATCTTGCAGGGCCATTCCTGTGTGGCAGCATATTTCTTAAGACTCACGTGGACTAACTTAGCATTTATTCAGCTTTTTTTAAACTACTTATATTTATATAACCCATAATTACTCATAACAGTTTACTGTTTACTAGCCATATTTCAAGAAATTCACATGAAATGACAAAAAAAAGAGTACTGATCATATTAGTTTGACCTGTAAACAATATTGATTGTTCACTTCAACACTAACCCCACCCCCCACCCCTGCCTCAGTCATATAGGACACCAGTGTTTTAGCTTGTCTTCTTATCCTCTATTGCAAGGGAGTTAAACAGAAGTCCAACTCCTCATCTTTCTATCCTTTGTGGACACAGTGGGGTTTTTTTTGTGGCTGTGTGTACAGGATTGTGTGCTTTCTTACTGTGACACTGCACCCTTCACTCTGTCTGTCCTCCACACACTGTGGCCCTGTATGTGCAGCATGAGTGGAGCTGTGTGTTGTAGATAAGAGTCAGAGTATGGCAACTGTGGTGTGGGGCACGTGTGAAAAGACCACCAAAAAAACAAAAACAGGGGGGGGATTTAGCTGTCTTTCTCCCAGTCAGATTCACCTCTGGGTGCCCTTTCCTCCACACACTGCCATTACATCGTCCTCATGAATAATCCAGCCTGTGACACTATTCTGTGCTATTCTACTGACACATTTCACCATGAGGCTCAACACATGCAGTATGGAAGCTGTCCACTGCAGTGCCCTAGTGAACTACGACTTCCACGCTGTGTATGATGTACAACTTATTTTCGCTCATGATGTGAGAAATATTTTGCCGGAACCTTCCTCTGTCTAGACAGACGATAATCAGCTGTATCTTCACCCGTTTATTGTCCATTTGAATTCCATTACAGCAAGGCTGAAATGAGCAAAAGTAGAATAACATATCTTTAATTAAAAGCTGACTGCCCCTTCTCTGTCTCTCTTTTTTCCTTTTCTCTCTCAACCACTCTCACTTGGATGTCTTAGCGAGCACTAGTCTGACTCATGACAATTAAAAGAGAGGCCGAGAACACCGAGAAGGCATGTGTTATTCTTCACGGGGCAATATTGGCCACTTATTCTTGGGGGCAATTTGTTGTTGCTAAGGAAAATGTGAGAATAGTGTCAGCAGCATGAATTAGCAGATTGCAACAGAAGCTCCTCCAGCTACAAACTCAGCCAAGGAAAAGGATGTGGAGGATAATTAGTGCACAAGTTGCACGCATAAGTCAGACACATTTCCCAGAACGCTGGTTTTCAGATCTGAATAATGATATGCCAACTTAAAAGAACAACTTTTGTTTAGGGACATTTTAGAGTAATTCGTCGGAAGCTATTAGTGCTGCTGTATTCTACCGTTAGTGCTATGAGAAAACATGACGCAGGTTGTTACATCACCTTGTGAGTTTGTGAGCCAAATGTGACAATGTCGAGCCAGTGAAATAGTGCGGCCCTGATGTGTCAGCTGGCACGGCAAGGACTTATACAAAGAGTACACTCCTTGGGCTAGGAAAGACTATATAAGGATTCTTTGACTGCTTTTATTCACACTCATTAGCTATGCAGCAAGGGGGCTGATTTGAGACCCTTTGAGAGGATCCAGAGAAACCAGGTCTGTTAGTGTGAAATGGAAAACCGACCTGTTTGTCAGTCTCACCTACACCGAATGCTAATGCTGCTCTCATCAATGGGCTCTTCATGCAGAGATCCAGCCGAGGACATAGGAACTAGCACCAGTAAAATACAACCACAGGGCAGCACAGCAAAGGAGCCAGAAGAGGACAGTGGCGTGCCACAGCCCGCAACAGCTACAGCTTTTATCTGCGGTTACACTGATCTGAGGAATGAAGGTAGAGATCCAACTGTTTTGTTCTGTTTCTCATAATGCCTTCAGCAGCCCTTCACTCACTGCCTCTTTCTCCTTCTGCCATTTACATTGCTTGAGAGAAGGAGTGAATAACAACAGGCTTTCAAAACAATTCTAAAGTGTTAAATCAATACAGACAAGCTCCGGTAAAAATAAGTAACAGTAATATACAGCCAGAAGGCCTGAAAGGGAACACAACACTGCATTATAACTTTTAATCGATCCTCTTAGTGAAGAGCTCTCTGTGAGAGGCAATTACGGCATCCAGTGAGTGATTTTAAACATACGTAGCATGGTGCATAATTTAAAAAATATAACCTAATGGACATACAACTCGAGTCAGAGGTTTACATACACTCATCATGGGCATGATTGTTATGGCAGTTTGTGGGCCTTCTGGATTCTTCTGGATTTCTTTGACTTGTTTGGCTTGACATATTGCACCACTAATATTGGGTTGAATGTCCATTAGCAACTTGCACCTCGACCAGATGCTTTTGGTATCCATCAACAACCTTTTAGCATAATTCTGGTTGCATATTTGAAAACTCTTCTTGGCAGAATTGGTAGAATACGAAGGGCAACAGATGGGTGTAAATTTGAAAAACTCTTATTACTCCAAAAATAATAATGCATCCAAATCAATGTTGTTATGAATTATTTGCCTATTCAAGGCTGTAATAACTTCATGCCAAATACTTCCATTTGCAAGTCATTTTTTGAAAATATTGCATATTGTGGGTTTTTCACCCCCAAAAAACAGGGTTTTTTATGACAACAAAGCCATAAAAACCTAAAAAATATTTAAAAAATAATGAAAAACTTTATATCTGTGGTTAGGTCTGAAGTTGTTTAAAAGATCTGATGTGAAAAAAATCAGAAAAAAATTTCATATATGATATTGCTATATCACCTTTTGTCAGGGGACCATTTTGGGTACGAAGGGCAAAGGATGGGTATAAATTTTAAGGGATGGTCAAGAGTTAAATTAGTTGTTTTTTTTGGAGATCAACTCTACTTTTAAGTCCACAAATTTCCATTAGGGCAAAGGTCAGTTGAGGCTTTGAGACGTCCATTCCAGAAGCTCAGTTGGGCATTTATAAGCAACTGCAATTTGCCATTATCTGACTCAGACTTTGGCATTATGTAGAAGTAGAATGACCTCCCAAATCGACTTCACCTCAAATTAACAGCTAAAACAACAGCTATAATTGAAACTTACGCACAACTGGGTGTTCCAACAGGACAATGAACCCAAACGCATATCAGAATTGGTTTTGGAATGGGCAAAGCAGGCTAACATTAAGCTGCTGAAATGGCCTTCCCAAAATCCCAAAAAATATTCAGCAATAATTATACCAGAAACTTGTTGGTGGCTATCAAAAAGATCTGGAGCAAGTATGTGCAACTTGCAAAGGTACATTTAACCTAATATTTAGGGCCGAGGTTCACTTTTGGCTCTGTAATTATACTTTTAATCCTATGTGGATTAGAGAAAGCGCAAAAATAATTTTCAAACTTGTTCAAAGTCTTATCTTTTTTAAAGCCATTAAAGATGTCTCCTGTACAATCATTTGAAATCAACTTGAAACAAAACACTAAAAAAAACCAGAACTACCATGACATTGATGTCCATGATTGCATGTATAATTTGACCAAAACTTACAAATTAAATTTAATAGCAGTGAAGATGGAAATAGAAATTCATATGTGTAACATTAGTATGAGTAGTCTAAGCAATAAAAAGAGCAGGTAAGCAAACAGAACAGATTGAATAATGGACAATGCAATAGCACTTGCTGAGGCTTCTAGTGCTATACTTCCCATCTCTGTCAAGGGTAATGGGATTTCTTAGGTTTAAATGCACTTCACTCACTCTGTGTAGCCAATAGGAAGCTAAACTATTGATCCACAAACAATTTAGCTGTCCAGCTGTCCAGAAAGGGGAAAAACAGGGTGCCCCTAAACGTATAATTAGGCTTCCTGAGAGATCAACTTCTTCAGTATTCGAGCCACGTACCAGGAAGCCTTTCCCTTGGGGCTCTTTCTGCTATTAGCCTTCTATTACTTACAGTTCTACAATCCCTCACCCCGAAGTTTAGGGCCTTAATAAGCTAAAGAACTAAGATACATCTTACCAAGGACACTTTGGGTTAATGCAAAAATCTTCACTGACCCTCTCATTCTGTCATCTCCAACAGGCCACTGTTTTTCCATAGCTTTCATAGCTCCGGTTTAGTATGCTGTCAAGGCAACAGTGCATGCATCATCACCTTGAGGCAGCTTTTAGTCAGCTAGCATGAAAAACAGCATATAGTATACATGAAAGGCAGTGCTATATGGAGAAGAGTGTAGTCATGCTTGGAAGCCTTGCAGGCTGAACTAGCATGCAGATGAATTTGAGTTCTTGTCCTCCACACATGCTCACAGCACCATAGCAACAGGCCTTGCTCAAAGGCCCCAAGAGCAGCAAGGCCCCACCGAAAAAGACACTTTCATACTTAATAGGGGGCGTTCAGTCCACCAACTTCTTTCTCCTCAGCGCTATAACATAACAATGCAAGCAATTAAAGTTTAACTTTCACACGCTCATAATGAACACTGATTAAATAGCTTCAGTGTTTTCCAAGAACCCTTCCTCCTGCTCCACCAAGCAACTAAAAAAATTCAATGTTTCAATTATTTACTTAATCTATGTGCGCTCATTTTATTTCAGCTCAGTCTGGGAGTACTCCAGGCATTTACATTTGTGCTAGTTTCTCTCCTGTGATCTGCTGTTCCCCTGAGTGTGTTTGAGTCTAGTTCACCTTGTTTGTGAGTGAGAGAGTTGGAGTGAAGCACGGAGCATGAAAGAGCAGAGACGGGGTGAAGCTAGGGTTATACTTTTTGCATCGGTGAGTACCCGAGGATCCACTTTGGCCAGAGTGGTAAAAATATCTTCATCGAAGAGTACACGTGAGGCACTGAACTTTCACCCCCAAAACCTCCAATTTGTTGTGATCACACTGATTTGTTCATCCCACTACCTCACAAGGGCACCAGCTCTGCATGCATCCAAGTGGACTTCAAGCGTACTCGAAAGATGCAGCAATCTGTGCGCACACAGGGGTATAAAGCTCCCCTTTTTCAAGTTGATAAAAACTTGTTAGCAAACTGTAAGTATAACAGCCCAAAGCAGTCAACCTGTGGAAAACCATAAGGGTTAAATTCAGTTAGTCAAAAAATAATGCTAAATGCTAGATTTTATGTGCAGATTATAGAGGAAATGTAACCTAGATACTTTTTTTTCAAGTTTTTAAACATGCAAAACATCTCTGCTCTGTGCCAAAAGTCATTCATTTTCTTCTTCACAAAATGCTTCTGATTCCTTACGATTTGCAATTTATTAACATGCTTTGTAACACAGTGACATAAATTAAAATCTCAACAGATTGGGAATTTTCTTGTAAACAAGATTTTCATTGTAACCCTCTGGTTAGAAATCCCAGTGAATACATCAGACACGCTCTGCTGATTTTCAAATTGCAATCGAAAGTCATCTCGTACAGGACCGAAATAGAGCACCGAGTTGTTTGGCTGCACAGCTTCTCAGCAGCCCTGTAAACAAAGTATCTGACTACACCTACAAAGGTGCAAAAACAGATGGCTCTAGGCTCCCACGTGGGAAGTGAGTCCACTGCGTGTAACATAATATTTCTGCTTAGCTAAATGGAAAAGGGGGCAATCTGAGACTTTAAAAAGTGGTATAATTAAGACCCAGTCACAAAGAGAGGTCTGAAATTGACTACTCCATTAGAGAAAACTGTCCTCTGAATTTGGTAACCTTGCAAAGTGATAGCTTAAACTCTTTATCATTATTAAATACTAAACACTTAAATACAAGCTGAAAAGAACTGAGCTGTAATGAACTATTTAATGAACTCTTCATATTACTGCATAAATGAAATATCATCAAGATAGATGAGGGTTGCTCTGCTAATGAGGAAACAAACAATGTTTAGGGCTGGCACCATAATGAAGGAAGACAAATATTATCAGAAATAACCTAAAAGAAAATTCCTGTTCACAGGAGCGCACATTTGTAATCTTGCTCTAATTGACTGGATAAATCCCATAAGATTTACTTTGATTATAAAGCCTAAAAATATCTCAGAGAAAACCAAGTGAAACATCAGAGAAAAGAAATGAAATCTTGTCAGATTTAACCTAATTACAGATTTAAACTCCTCTTAAATGTCACCAAGATCATCGACTTGCTGAAAAATATATATTTTATGAGGTACAGATGTTCTAGAACTAAATGTTCTAAATTCTATAAATGTTTTTTCATCTTTATTTTTTTTAATTTTATCTAAAATACTCTCTTAACTTACCCCAAAAAGCTAAAGATGGCTCTTCTTCTTCTACTCATCCTGTATGCGTGAGATAACACTTTGATAACACTGATCGATATCCACCCTTTTTGAGTGGGAGGGGGAGATAACTGATGCTACCTGCTTGTCTGGTCTGCATTATCTTAATGAAAATTAAGATAATGTTTATCTGTCCACCAGTGACACGTCACTTTGGGCAGACAGATAAACAGGAAGAACCATGCATTACTAAAGAAGCTTGCCACTTTATGCAGACTCACACAGATTAGAAGAAGATAACAAATTTTATATCTCTTTTTCTATATATACATATCTTGAGGGTAGCTTATTTTTCTGTCTTTAGAACTAAACCACTCCAGTCTGCATTTGCAAAACAAACCAGAAGAACCACATGAGCCAACTCAGCACTTAGCAGAGTCACATAGATTACACGAAGAAGAACAGCTATACAAAGGGTAAAAAAATAAATAAACTAAGTCATTTCTTTTTTGTTTTCCTATCTTTGTCCTTCACCGGGATCTTCAACGCTATAAATAGGCATGTCATTTAGCAGGTGATATCAAAAAAAATCTATTTTTATCTTTAGTATTGTTCCGCGTTTGTGTAAACTAACAGAAGGCTGTTCATGCAGGTTGTAGCCTCTTTTTTTAAATCATGAAGTAGACATGCCAGATGCAAATCATATCTTTCTAGAGCAGGGGTGGGCAATCTCAGTCCACGAGGGCCGGTGTCCCTGCAGGTTTTAGATCTCACCTTGGGTCAACACACCTGAATCACATGATTAGTTCGTTACCAGGCCTCTGGAGAACTTCAGGACATGTTGAGGAGCTAATTTAGCCATTTAAATCAGCTGTGTTGGTTCGAGAACACATCTAAAACCTGCAGGGACACCGGCCCTCGTGGACTGAGATTGCCCACCCCTGTTCTAGAGAGTCAGTCACATTTTAAAAATCTTACAAGCTAAATCCAGTGTAGATGATTAATTGTTCATAGGCAGCATTGGCTTGGAATTAGAAATAAGTAGCCTCCTGGAGCATTATTATCATCAGATTCACAGGAGTAACAGTAGTGCTGTAAGTGAATGAGCTGTAAATGAGTGCTGTAAGACTAAACACACCAATGAAAGAAAAGGCCTAAACTCTGGACTACTACAGCAAGGGGTTTCTGTGGCTCTGTATTTCTCTGTGGGGTCTTTTGCTAACATGGATTGGGTTCGCTTGTCACCGTAGAGAAAAGGGTTACAGCAAATCTCACAAGCTGACCTGATCAATGGCATATCTGTCTTGGAGGGAATCGGCTTTTGGACAATGAGAATGCCTCCACCAAAAGGGCATGATGTACACTATATATGAAAATAATGCATGTGAATCATGTTGTATTAAATAAGGCTTTTAACTAGTGAGTTAAACCATAAATTCATTTATTTATTTTACTGAGGTCAAAATGAATCTATTCTTTTTCTGAGACTTTTACGCTCTGATTTCTGCTACCAGGGGATTCGCCACCTGTTGGACATTAAAAAGAATGCAGATTTGCCTTTGAGAGCCCTGTATCCATATTTATATACAGTCTATAATGATATGCTTTGGCCTTCTCAGTAAACAGGACCCAACTGAAGATTTTAGACTAAGGTGTTAGACACCACACACTGGCATTCAATTTGATATCACATCTGACAAAAGAAACACTAACTTCTTACATTTGAGAAGACAAAACCAGCAAAACCAAAGTGATTTGTGATTTGGCTTCAGTTCTAACCTGCACGGCTCTTATATCTCCCTAATGGCTCTGCAAAATAAATAAGTATCATCCCATTACAACACTGTAAGTGCAGCTGAATACAATTACACTTGCATTAGCTTTATAGAATTGCACAAATTAGATGGGTTAGCAACACGTGGTGTGCAAATATCCACTATGCTTATGAGTTCTTGGTAGTGCTGTCTTTCTATATAGGATCTATATGATAAAAAGCATGCAGAGAGCAGGGTGCAGCATACACTGGCAGAATCATGCCTAGTGAAAACTGTATTCAGATAGCCAAGGATGGCAGATGGATACTGAAGCCCATTCTAGTTCTAAACTATGAACAGAGAGGTCTGTCTCCAGGCAAGCACAGAAGACGTCATGTCTCTCTGCCTCACCACCGTACCATTAGTGAAGCTCGCTATTGATTGATGGTGTGTAAATTGCTGAGCAATCTATGGAAAGCATCAAGACGACAGCATTTCACGTTTTGTCAGCAGGACACAGAGAAGCACTCTTACAGCAAAGACAGCAAGAAAGAGCGGCGTTTGTGCGCGTGTTCCTCGCACAGTGTTCAACGTCATGGGCTGTCTCGTGCCGCTGCATCCTCTCGTAGCACATTCACCCTTACAATGAGGCAAGTCTACAAGATGTATTCCCTTCAGCGTATCTGACACAGCACTCAATGTGAGAGAACAAACAGCATCTAACAAACTTGTCCTACTGCTGCCAAATGCTATTGTTGCCAATCAGTTTAGCGTGTTTCTGTGAAAATCAAAGGTCAAATCTATCTTCTTCAGTTAGGCTAATGCTCCGGTCCAGGAATTTGTAGTGCAAGGCTTGGAAGGACATCTGGAAACAATCTAATCTCCTAAAGGGACTCTCAAATCTTAGATTGAAAACATCCAAGGTTCTTTTTGATGCTCATATCAAGCGAGTAGTGTTTTAAGGACAAGGGGAATGACCCAAAAATCTCTTTGTGCCTAGTTTTCATACAAAAGTCTCATAATATGTCTGCAGTAAAAAAAAAAAAAAGGCTAAATCCCAGATAAGAAAAGACCATTTCTCTCCCTCATTCTCATATTCACAAGTTAGATGTTGAGTGAAGCAAAGTCTCGATGGGAAAGTTCACATTCAGGCCAGCTCTATCTTCTGCCTCAGGTGAGGTTCACCTGTCTACATCAATACATTGCAGATACATGTGACTGATGCTTCAAACCAAAGAAGAAATACTGTAAGTGCATGTTTATGTCGAGTTATTTGACTGTGACACTAATGGAGGCTGAGCCTGTCCTGTGACGCCGACACGCATCAAAAACCAGGGACATCTTACAGGATACTGTGGTATGCCGGGCCAGTGTGCTGGCAGAGAACAGCTTATTTCAAAATTCAGAACAGAGACATTTTGCTGTGGAGCCAGGGGATAAAACGCAAGATGCTACTTTGCACACACAAGGATAGCCTACTTCTGTGAAGAGTAAATTCATTCACTTGGAGGAGAGTGTCTGTCCTCGGGGTGTCCACGGGGTAGCACAGGATGCATTAACAGCAGCAAGCTTACAAGATTCATAAAGCTCTCCACCTGACAGGCGCCAATGGAATCCCTGTGACATTTTGTGCCACATTAGAGCTCTGATTCAGCCAGGACACACACAGTGAACAATCCTTCACTTGCAATGAGTGGTGTAAACAAAGTCAGAATGAAAATGTGGGCCAGAAATATCTAGCCTATTCACAGAGGATTTTCAAACCTCAGCAAATAACCTGAAAATACCTCGAGTAATTACACTGTGAACCACATAATGCAAAGTTGTGGCTGCTTAAAATATCTTTTGCCCTGACCGCCAATCAAAGCAGTTCATTGGGGCCACTCTTTAGCATCGTAATGAATACATAGCAGTGTAAAAGCCAAGACATTAAGTTATTCAGTAGTCATGGAGACATAGATCAGGCAGTCTTAACGATGTCAGTTATTTTTTGCCAGACTTGAGCCACTGCTGCTATTAATGAGCTCATAGGTTACAATATTCTCCGATCCGTGGTGAGCCCCATACATATGCAGAATACCAATGTATGTCATGAATCATCATATCTGCGATTTTTTTTATATACATAATTGGACTGTGTCCCCAATGAGTGCAATTTTATACACATTTTATGTATTTTTTATTTTATTTTTAATATTCAGGCTACATGTTGGAAGTCTCTTTATAAATGTCCCAAAAGCCCCTGTTGAGTCTCTAAGCCTGAGTTTACCAACATAGCATGAGCAGTTCCTCTTCACTAAAACCTAGTCTGGTGAGTCAGGACGCGCCCATGACTCCGTCTCCAGCACCTGACAGAAAGACCCTGCAATGGGCCATTACGAAGCGTTACGGCTCAGTCTGCTGGTAAAGATGACATACAGCCATTAGTCTCAATCAATTGTGGTGCTGAAACCGGGAAGTGGGTTATACTCCCACCCCAGATCAAAGTGTTTACGGATGCTTCTTCATAATTTCTTGGCTGCGAGGGAGCCAGTAGTTTGAATCATCATCGGTATGTGCAGCGCTACCAGGATATGGCCTCTGGCGTGTTTTCATTTATCTTGACTTATACGTTCGGACTTATTACTTCAAAACAGATGCGCAAAAAAGGGGAAAACACATCACGAACCCACCATCGAGTGTGTTTTGGGAGGTCAGGATGTACAGATGCTAAAAAAGCAGCATCCCCGCCACGCACGCCGCGATCATATTGATCACGTTATCTGTCTGGATCTACATGCAAAAAAATCATAAATTCTTTTTGGGTTTTTTGTCTTTTTCGCGTCCAAATCGTTACATATTTCTGCATTGCGGGCGGCTGAATGAGCTCAATCTCATCCGCGCATCCCACTTGCCCGTTGTAAACAACGCTGATTTCCCAGCTGTCAAAAAAAAAAGCTGCACCCGGCTTCTTCTGAAATAATGTCAAAAAATCAGTTCTCACGCTGTCTGCTCAGCGCTCTCCTCGTCCTTACCTTGCGTAGCGGGCAACTGCGTCCGTCTGTCCGTCCGTTGTGTCCTTCAGGATGCTCACACCTGCTCAGCACCGCATCGCCGGGCGCTCAAGATCAGGGAAAGAAACTGACGGAGCCGCGGTCCTGTCCCCATGGACTGAAAGAAGGGTTATGGCTGCTGACTTAGGGGGGCGCTAGACCTGCTCGTTCCATATGACCACAGTGGACCCCGCAGTGAAGCCCAGACCACTTTCAGATCAGAGCAGCCCATGAAGTTTTTCTTTATTTATTATTTAACATAAAATGATAAAAGGGCTGTATTAAAATAATTTATTCTGTCGCCTACTGGGAAGTTTTAGATCTCTTCTTGATTTAAATGAGGGAGAACATGATTTATATATCTTCTTGAGATATGTTTTGCCCTTTTGCCCTTTAAAAAAAAAGTAAATGAAATGGTACATATTAAAACTCAGCAGCATATTCTGACATCCAGCAGACATAAGCAAATGAAGCCCATTTGAAGTAATTTTTGACTGCTAAGCGTTTGCCTCAGTTCAATACTCACTATCTTTTAACTCTGATTTTCTCTCCTTGGAGTCTGTCCCTGATATTAATGCATGTACATGCACAGATCAGTTTGTTTTTAACTAATAAACGGGATGAATAATGAATTTGGTTGCTCCGAAAATGTAGTGTTCTTGAATAACCTACACATTTTAAACATCTGTGGGTATTAAGTACAGTTCCCTACAGCTCATTACTGGTGGCAAAGACAGAAAAAACTATAGTTCCTGTTGCTAGATTTGGTTAACCTCCATCCCTCTACCATCTCTCACGTGATGCCAACATTAACCTTCAGTGGTCTCATCCCTAACTGGACCAGTCTCATACACCTGAGTCCCATCAGTTAACACTTGCTCTCTGATATCTTATCTTTTGTTCTGCTTTTGCTGCACAGATGATTTGTCGAATACTTTGAGACCAGTTTTAATGAATGAGATTTGATTTTGTTTGCCTCCAAGAAATAAATAACAAAACACGGACGTATAAATAAATATCTCAGCCCTTCATCGGTCATCAGTTCTGCTTTACCGACTGAAATGTATGCACACAGAAAACTTTTTTAAGACAAACTGGTTCCTATGGAATAGTGTTTATTTTGCAATGCATATGTACACTTGGAAGCTGATTTTTAATGTGCTTGTTGGATGATTTGTGCTGTGCCACAAACTAAAAATTCCGTCCGCTGTTTTGGGCTTGCAGCTAAACTCTCAGACAAAAAATCTTAAATCTTGGATGGATAAATTGATCTGCGTGTCTGCACACTGCTGAGAAACGAGTGTGACGGCAGCCTGCATATTAACTGTCAGCTTGTTGTTCATCGTGCCGATATCAAAAGGGCACCTCTACTAATTACAACGCCTTGCCCATGTGTCAGTCTAAACATGAAACCATCTCAATCCCCTGGGATTAGATCTAAATCTTGGATGTAAACACCAAACGCCAAGTAATAATCTGCGGTGGCAGAAGCCTATAAATAATGCAGGAATCCTTGAGAAAGAGCAGGGCAGAATTAATTGAAGGACTTAGCCTCTCTGGCTAAGATATCAAAGAAGTTTTTTTTTATGTCTTCTTCTTTTTTTAACGTGATCAGAAACGGACTTTACATTGAGGGTATGGCCCTCAATGTAAAAGGCAGATCAAGCTGAGTGTAGCAGCTTTGTTCCCCAGAGATATAGTTATTATTCAGACTTTTAATCAAGAAGCGATTGTTTCCTCTCAGATGGCAACTCAGTGGATATATCATTAAAATCATGACACTCCATAGAAAATCACCAAGCCGAAGGGACTTGGTAAGACTGAAGAAATTTATGGCAGCCAAATACAGTAGTGTAGTGCATGGCCCAAAAGGATATTATTCTGCATTAGGGTTATCCAAGCTCTAGTTGTCTTCAACCCAAAGACAAACACTGTTGTTCCTCTTACAACATGGCAGTGCAAATAGAGACAGATCCTGCTGGTGAATTAGAATGTTACAAGGTCGGTATCTGGGGTGGATAAGAGGAACGGCAAACACCCTGCTGTCTGGAAAGAATGGGTGGCTGACATCTATCTGCCTGGCAAAGGGGGAGGAGGAAAGAGGGACACGAAGAGGCATGGGAGGAGGGGGGGGTAAATGTAATTTAGCCTCCGTGATCTCCACAGGGGCCCGTGCAAAGGTAACCCCCACCCATCAACCCAAATACACATGGGATATAGTCGGGGGTGCACAGGGAATAAGAATCAGGGTGTGGAAAGGTTATTATCCTGGTGTAATCTTGATAATAAAAAAAAATGGGGGATGGGTTTTTAGAGATAGTTAATACCAGATCAATAGAACAAAACACTCATTTTTGTTCAGTAAAAACTCCCACCACATGAGCTCATTCCCCCCACCTAAAGGAAAACAGTTATTTGGATACACTCATATTCATCCGAGAAGAGATGATTTCACTCCTACTGCTGTGGTTTTCAATTTCAGGTTAAACAAATCTACCAGTCAGGCTAAAAATACTTAGTCTTGACAGATGTGTGTGTGTGTCTGCGTAATGCGCATGTGTGTATGTGACTATGTGTTGGCTAACCATTCGTCAGCCATATGGAAATGTCACAGAGTAATCATAAACAATTATCCACCCCAGCTCTCAAAGCTTCAGAATAGGGCAAATTTACATAAAGAGACACAAAGGCTCTGTCACTTACATACAAAAGAACAGACCCCCTGAAGCTTAGCACACACTTAAAATGTATCAGAAACTAAATGTTGATGCTTTTCTAACACCCTCGTTTCATATCCTTGATTCTTCATAACTTACATGGATGCTTAAAGACTCTTAGCATCTGGTATGCAAATGGGCTGCTTTAAAGCTGGTGGCAGGTTGTTTGAAAACAGAGGATCACAAGAAGGCTGTGTAATGATATTTTTTCCCTATTGGAAGTAGACATAAACCAGCTGTAGATCAATTTAAACCAGGCTTTCTACTCAGTGATAAATCAAAGTCCTGGACACAGACAGATCTGGGAATGGTTAATGGATGCTATGGCAGACGTACAGCCAACACAGGATGAATCCACTGTAGACTGGATGAGGAGTGGGAAAATGGAGGAGGGGGGTGACTTTGAAGCAGCGGGAAGGGGGGCTGGTGAGATGGTTGGTGGAGACCAGGAGGGTAATGGGGCAGCTGCTTGTTTGATGGTAATGATTGCCAATCAACAGACAAATAATGTGATTCTGCTGCCATGGAATAAGCCTCTTACAGGAAGTCCAGCTATCCGAGGGCTAGGGATGTTAACAGAAGGACTAACAACTTCATAGGCTTTCAGCTAAAATGTAGAGTGATTGTGCGGATTGTAATTTGACTACACTATTCGGTAAGGGGATATACATATGTGGCATTTTCTCGTTTTACAGCATCATTAAAATATTTTTGTTGACAGTTTGCATCATGCAGACTGTGCATTTGCCAGTAAGCTTTTAAAAGCCTGTTGCTTACTCCAGCCATCGGTGTAATTGCCTCACGTCACTAGATGGCAGTAAAGTCAAGAGGTAAAATCTGTCAAATGGAAACAAATTGACAGACAAGTCCTGTGGCTGAAGGTCATAAGGTCATTGAGATCACCGCTGCTGCTCGGAGAATGCTGTTTATTTTAAATAATATAGCCTTTGTTCCAGTTGCAATTCACAACAATTCATTTTTTGTTCATATTCTCCCCGTGACCAGGTCTCATTTTGGACCACCCCCCAAGTATTTTCAAGACACTAGATAGCAAGCTTCCCTGCTTCTTGACACCACTGCTGTGTGATAAAGCACCAGATGGTGGGTTGCTATCTCAATATTTCTTGATAGTGCCCATGATGGAAGTGGCCACGAGTAAGCTCCAAAAAGGTGGAGTCCAACTACTGTGTTGCAAAAGACCCTATAGAGGCTTCCCCAAGGAGTTTCAGGAAGGTGAAGATATCCATATTAATCTGTTTCTCAGCTTTTGCTCAATGTACATTCATTGATGCAGTTTAGATCATTTGGCTAATTTCACGGTCCAATATCCAAGAGCCCATTTGAAGATTTAAGATTTAAGTCAATACAGCAACACAGCACAGAGCAGCTATCTAAACTCTGCATCCTCACTGTGGATGATGGATACAGCGGCTCCTTTTGAAAAATAAGTGCTTGACTCCGAATTATAACTCACAAACGCACATCTTAAAGCAGAGAATTCATAAGTTGAAGAGGAAATTACGTCTCATTAATATTGATCTATTTTTTAAAATTAAGCAAGCTTACTATTCATCTCTGAATGAAGAAAATAAGAACAACCCCAGCTTACTTCTTTTCACTGTAGCCAGGCTGACAAGAGTCAGAGCTCCACTGACTCTTCCATTAGTCCATTAACCTTAACTAGTAACAACTTAATGAATTTCTTCACAAATAAAATTTTAACCATCAGCGTATAGAAACAGCTTTAGTTAAGAGTTGTGCCTCATCACATGAAGGTGTGGGTCATCATCAGCAGAGGTTTCGAGTGAAACCATTGTGAGACCTTCCCTCAACCTATTGTGTGAGATGTGACGTTAAGGCGCCTGGGAAGGGATCTCAAAACTGCACTGTAGGTGGCAGACAGTTGGTGTCGTGAGCCATCTCCTGTGTTCACGGATAGTCGTTCACAGTGGACATAGATGACTTCTTCCCCTCCTCTTTCAAACCATCGGTCTTCTCTGTCTGAAACGTGAACATTGGCGACCTCGAAAGAGTGACCTTTATCCTTTAGATGCAGATGTACAGCTGAGTCTTGTCCTGTCGAGGTGATTCTTCTATGTACCATGCATTTATGCAGTGGCTGTTTGGTTTCTCCAGGGTAGAGGTCTAAGCATTCGTCGCTGCAGTGCACACCATATACCATGTTGTTTACATTGTGGTTGGGAGTTTTGTCTTTGGGATGAACAAGTTTTTATCTTTTTATTGTGTGGATGGGTCTGAAGTGCACTTGGATGTCGTGCTTGTAGATGCCACGCTTATGAGCCATGCTTTAGTGCTAAATTTATACTCTTCTTATGGACACTGACCGTGGACTTATTTCTGTGCTTGTACTCCAGCTGCAGTATTCGATACTATCGACTATAATATTCTATTACAGAGCAGTTGTTTGAATCACATTTACCTAATAGACTACAATTTGTTCATGTAAATGGGTAGACTTCTTTACACAGTAATATTAATAAGTTCCTTAGTAATATTAATGTTTAGTTCTCTAGCTTCCCTTTGGCAGTATCATGAGAAGCCATATCATAAATTTTCATTGCTATGCAGATGACCCAACTTTTTCAAACCATGAAGCCAGATGAGACACATCAGTTAGCTAAACTGCAGGAATGTCTTAAAGACATAAAGACCTTGTTAACCTCCAATTCCTGCTTCTAAAAATGAAAAAAGTTATTGACAATTAATGGCATTACTTGCCCTCAAATAACACTTCGAGGAATTTTGAACTCTGTTCTGGTCATTGACTTCTCTTCATTGGTTCCCTGTTAAATCCAGAAAGAAATTTTAAATCCTTCATTGAATCCTGTTTCTGGGAGAGGTTTTTTCCTGATAAAAATGACTTTTTCTTTCCCACTGGGCTTGTGGGAAAGAAATAGGCTTGTCTGTTTGTAGGGTTTCTACCTTATAATATAATGCACCTTGGGATGACTGGTGTTATTTAGTGGTATATAAATAAAATTGAATCTATCATGTTAACAACTTATTTTATTAACTATGATCCAGTAGCTACTTATTGTCTATTAACTAGCACTTATTAAAATTATCTCAATACAAACTTGACCTTTTTACATATCTGAGTTTTTAGAAGCCTCACCAAAGTGATTTTGATAGCCAAACTGAAAATGGTACACGGTTTTTATTATGTGGTATTGTTATGAGCTGAATCAGAAATCAGAAATTATGCAGCAATTAAGACTCAAGACAGTGTTTGTTATGGAGTACTGAATTTAAATGCATTCACAGCATGACAAGGCAATGACATTTTAAGCCTGAAAACAGATAGTTATTTATTCATTCATTATTTCCTGCAGCTTGAGTTCCATACTTTCACTAAAAGGAAAAAAAAATATTACATAGCGATAAAGAAAGAGTCTGTTAGTACAAATCTGTTTCTTAAATACAAAAAAAACATTTGCAATACTGTCAGAAAAGAGCATAATTTTAGAAGTATATTGAGACTTAGCAGAACCAGTACAAATCAGAATAGTATAATTTTGTGCATCATGATATTGACATTGTAAAACAGCAGGATTATATAACTTGGCATTCAAATCAGAAAGCAATAAGAATCTGACTGTATATGCAATTTTCTGTCCAGTTAGTTACAGTACAATGTACACTGTGCACAGCAAGTAAAAATGAATATGTTATATATATATATATATATATATATATATTCTCTACAAGTTGTCTATATTTATAATATTCCTACCAAGAAGTTAAGCCATATCGTGCATGATATCGTCGCTTAGACTGCTGTAAAAGCTGCTTGTTCCTGTACAATCAATTAAGATATTTACAATTTCAACAAATATTCTACATGTCTTTAAAAAAATAAAACTTGATGCAAGTTAAGAAAAACTAAATCTTGATCCCATCCAAAGGCCCTCAAGAGCAGTTAGTAAATGTGAACAACCTTTGCTTAATAGGAGTTGAATTAATGTGCTGTGTCCACAACCACACACAAACACAAATATCCATACACTGCAGAAATACCATTAGGTATTGCAGGCATTTATACATCAGTGGTGGTTCTTACAATGTTTTCATTTGATCCAGTGCAGTGTTTTACTTTTCAAAGAAATCAAAGCCAGTCCTGTGTCTTAAAAAAAAAAAAGCCAAGCACATATTAATTATTCGTCCATCCACAGGGTGCTCTTCTCATGCTTATCTTATCCATCCTTGGATGTGACTTCTGCATTTCTCCCATTGTCTCTGTTCCAGACACTGAAGGCCAGAAAGAGACTTTGCAAGTGAATCAATGCTTTAAAGAAAAGGCACTACCTGCTGAAGGAGCACTTGCAGGGACTGAAGCAAGCTATCACACCATCAGCTATTCCCTACTGGCCTTCAGATCAAGCACAATAAGAGGAGGTCACATGCAGGGCAAAGGTCATGAGGTCATGTGACATGCCATGCAGCACTTTAGCCTCCTTCTTCATCGTCGCAGTGTGACAGCGACTACAGATGAGGACGTATCAGTGCAACACTCTGAATTATAACATGTGCACTGCTCTCAAATTCCACTGTGCAGAATGTTCACTTCATTAAATATAACTTTACATATGCGCTGTACAACATCTTCCTTTTAAACGCACTATGGGAACTGCCTTAATGTAATAGATTACATAGCATTTTTCTGGTACAAGTTTCTGGGTTGGAAAAAAATATACATGGAGTAGTAGAAATTTACTGTAGACAATGCCCCCTATTTGAATAGATAATATGACAACCATCAACACAAACAAATATAGTTCAGACAATAACTGCATAGTCCATATCAGATTCCTGGTAAAATGCAATAGTTGTTAATATTAAAGTGTTGATTAATATATGGATTTATGGAACTGTCATGAACTGTTAAAGTTATGGCTGAGCTGGTTACTTCCTAAATGTCGCTCAGGGTATAATTAGCTAAGGTTTTCCAAGCTTCTCCATAAGACGTCCGTGTGAAAACATAAACGTCTTTAATGAGTTTTACGTTTCATTTATGGAGCTGGGTATACATGTTTGATCATAAAGCCATGCAGTGTTGGGACAGCCCTGTAAGAGTGATGTAGGGATTGAGGGGGCTTGAGTAGTCAGTGCATCAACCCGCACTGTTCTGTTAAGACCGACTGGCTACACAAAAGAGTTCAAGGAGTTCATGGCTTTTATAGGGGATGGGGCCTCCGAGCTCTCATGGCCCTCAGCAGTGTCCCTACTGGCACTCTTTCCACTATACTGCCCGATAAAGGAGCCATCCTCGTTGAACTGTCCGTCTCCTCCTTCACCGTAGTCAACTAAACTGTCGTCACTGTCGTCTCTCTTAACTGTCCCATTAGATGGCGAGCGGCTCCCTTTTAAAGGTTTATGGTCCTCATTGTCACTGAAGGAGAAAATAACATGCAGGCATTACAGGTGAGATGATGTGACAGATGCAATAAGGAGAATAGTGATCACTTTTTTTTTTTTAGATGGAGCATAGAAGAGCCAATTTGTTGCTTTTACCACAACCTACCCCTTAAGTTCGGTAGATAATGGCAAAGTTGTTATATGAATATTAATATGCAGCAATGAATATAAAATACATTTCAATGCACATTCGGGTTGCTCCATGTCTAAAAAATGTTAGCCATGAATGATTAGCTGGTTTCCATCAGGCAACGGGGGAATAAAGCTCAAGCAATCATACCCTTTTCAAATTCCCCCTGAAACCAAATATGAAGTGGTAAATGTGCTGTTTGACAAAAGCATTTTTCTCCCAAGGCAGAGACTGTGATGAAAAACAGAAAATCCAATGAAATGACGTGAATAAAGGAAAGTTTAAGCCAAGTATCCCTGCCCCCAAAGCAAGCACGACGATAAATCACAAGTTGGCAAAAATGCATGGAAAGTCCGCAAAGAAAGTTTTCTTTGGGTATCAGATAGTTGAGAACATTGCATATACACGACTTGAACACCAATGAGATCGCAAAGCCGTCACAATGCTGAGATGCTCCAAAATGGAAAGACAATAAATGGTATGCAAAAGCATTTAGGGGATATGACGGGAATAGAATAGCCACAGATTGCTGACGGCTTGTTTTTTGTAGCACTGCACATAATGAAGGCTTTGTGACAAAATATTATACACGATGACAGCTGTGAAAGATAGCAAGCATTTTTCTCCGCAGTGACTTCATTACCCACCGACCCTTTAAACATGCTACACTTACAAAACCCTTCACCGCCGCCAATCCCCATCATTGCCCTTACCTTTCCTGAGACCTACACCCCCTGCGTTAGGATGACGACGTCACTCTGAGATCAAACACATTCCTACATTTTACATTTCTGTAAGTCTGGCACTTTAACAGGCAAATGTGCTTTGTACAAGTACAGATTGATCTAAAAAATACAGTATACTCTCCAGCAGTCAAACAAGAACAGCTCAGTTGACTTAAGTAATGCCTTTATTGACATACTGTAAGGTTCCAGCTCAGTTTAATGAAACAGCATGGATATAAAGAATACTCTCACAAAGGCACTATAATATTTATACACTTTGCCTTGTGATTTGTCTACTGTCTTTTTACAGCCAATATCCATTGGAGAGATTATCTCGTGGTGTAAATACTACAGACTGGTGGTATTCTAGATTTAAAAATATATCAACACTTTTCTGTGTATTTTCTGTGTAACATATTTATCTGTGCCAAACACTTCCAGTGCTGTCTAAAAACCAATAACAACTCATTCGTGAGCCACATTGTTACAATGGGCAAAAAGCTCCTTAATTATGATGAACATGAACTCTATTATTAAGCTGATTCCCACATATTCTATCCTGATTCGGTGCAGACTTACAAGCACAACAAACTGGCTATTGAAAATAGGCACCCCAAAAAATACACTGTCTTTGAGATACTATTCCTTGTAAACTACAGTAGCCAGCTATTTTAAGAAGCTCTTTAAAGTTAAAGTAACCTGTTTTTAGAAATTTAAGTCTTCACTGGAAATGTAAGAGTTGGAATGGAGAGCTATAGATAAGCGGGAGGATTGGGCAGTAGTGCGAGACAGACGACTATTCTGTTGATCTTTTCCCAGAAAAATAAAATCTAGAATAACACCAATCATAAATGATTTCTACTAAAGAATGGCTATTGGCCTGTTGTAAATAGCATTAACCAGCTCTGTCCTCTCAGTGTTGATTGCTTCCCTCAAGCGTGCTGACAATTTCATAACATACCCATATGCATCTATATACTGTATATCTATATCTATCTATCTCTATATATATAAACAATACTTCCATTCAACACATTATTGCCTACAGCAAAATTTCATACATAATATCAAATCTTAAAACCATGCATATCACATTTTTATATATAATTAATGATATGTATTTATCGCACATCTTCTGTCTCACATAAAATCCATAGAACAGATTCATGTATACATAATACAAAAGGAATATAAAATATAAAAGCAAGACCATCTTAGAAATTCACTTATAAAAAAAAAAGAATATTCAAAAATGCTAGTTTTACAGAAGTAAAGTGCTTCATTGTTCTGTATTCTGCATGTGATTGAAGAAGCAGCCTAGAAAAAGGATGCTGACAAGCATAGCTGGATAACTGAAGTGACAGTTAACAGGACTGACCATTTCAGAGATTTTCAATCCTATCAGGGTCATGTACTATAAGTAGCAATACACTAGGCAAAGTGTTAATACTAATATATACATATACATATATATATATATCTATATATCTATATATATATATATATATATACTATACATACAATGTATATGATTAGCTTATTAGTTGAAAAGTTAGGGATGTGTTGCAAATGAAAGTAGCTTATACTGTTTATTCCTGACAGTCTTATTTGTAATGTTAAAACACCCTAAACCACGAATCCCCTGAACCTGAAGAATCCTGCACACATATCAAGCACACATAAAGTCCAACACAAACAGCATCCAGGGTGTCCCAGAACCCAGAAACAAAATCTTGTACTTCACGGTGGTAGAAGATCAGACTGGGTTACTTCCTCTTGTTGTTTTGACTTTAGTTAATGGTGATTCTGGATGACTTTTTTTATTAGTTTTAAGGGTTGAGAAGTAGGAGGGCGAGCAGAGCTCCAGCACAGAGTGTGGATTTAGGAAAGAAAGTGGGAACACGGGGCAAGTGGTTGATGGGTACAATCTGCTCTGGGGACTCCAAAGGCTGGGGCACTTTCTCTCACCTGTATTCCACAAAAGTACAGTCGTCATCTTTCATGGGCTGGAACTCAGGGTCTGTGTGGGCATCCTCCTTCTCTTTGACTGGTGAGATACAGGAAGTGATTTAGTCAAACTGGTTTTTAAAGAATTGTGAGAAACAACATGTTTCTTAAGCGATATGACGAAGACAGTCGTTCAGCATCACCCATGAAATTCAAAAACCGTACCCGAACTTAAATTTGGCCGACCTCAACTTCGAGCTCAGTCTTTGTGTACCTGTAGACTGTTTCTCCTTGTCCAGATGCTTTTTTTTTTTGTTTCTTTACTGGAAAGTCTGTTCTGACCAACACATTTTAATTTAAAATTTTGAGGGAGTTGACTGAATTGATTGTTGAATTGATATGGACAAAAGAGCTTGCTTGCATACTCCACAGTTCACATCTGAATGTTCTCTGAGATGTTACACAAGAAATATGTGTTGACAGTCTGACTTGGGAGTGAATTGATGCCTAAACTACTCCACCCATCTGACCCCTATATAAGAGCCGAATAAAAATGACAGGCATGCTCCTGGTTGCGCTCCTAATCTGATGCCCTACCTTTGGGCTGTGGACACTGTGCAGTCTTTCACTCAGAAACCCCAGTGCAGTCCCTGCTCTTAACAAGAGAGCAACATCACTGTGACATAGAAATTCATGTTTTCAGTTCAAGTTTGTGGTTATGTGCAAATGGTCAGAACAGGACTTCTGCATCTAAAACACCAGGAACACTAGGAGAGGTGAATTGAAGGGGAAATGGGCCAAATAGAAATAAGGTATGGTTTTCACTCTTTATAGTTGGACTCACAAAACCTGACTGTAATTTATGGGTTCATTAAAACTGATTAATGTGTGAATCTGACAACAGTGAATAAACCCTGTCAATACAAAAAACCTATTCTCCATTAATGTGAGATGTATACTTCTTTAATGAATGGTTTGATCCAAACTATGTAGCAGTTTGTAACTGTGCATTTTAAAAAGTTCTGCTCTAATAAAGTTGTTATTATAGAAACAACTGTCTTTTTTTGTGGTGATTGTGCCATTACTCACCAGGGTACTTCCCTCCTTTATTTCTCTGGATGAAGCAGATAATGAGAAGGATCAGGATGAGCAGAGCAATTGCACACATGAGGCCAATGAACCATCCCTGAGTGGCGATGTCCACCTGTCTGCTTGCCACAGCTGTCCAGAGAAGGGGAGAAAGACTTAACATTTACACTTGCACTATTTTAACATCTCATCCCCAGTAGCGAGGGAAAACAGCAAAAATTATCCACAATATGTGCTAAAACAAACATGGAAGATCAAGTCAGCGTTTGAGCAGATATCCCATCTGATATGATGAATTTTCAGGTGACGAGTGAATCAAGATTGCATATTATTATTGACAAAGACTTTAACGTTAGATGAGCTAGACAGTTCCTAACATTATCCTATCCGTGACTTGAGCCCAAATTAGTAGTAGTACACAATCAAAGAAGTAACATGTACACACAATTACAGACACACACGCAAACACGGACAGTGACATACAACGTACGTTAGCACGGGTGATATTAAGTCAAATAAAATACTAAAAACAGGCTGAAATTCTATATTAGAATATCCACTTCTAAAATCCCCAACAGTGTGACACTGACATTCATTATGCATTAACCAGAAAATCATGCTGTATGTTCTGTCCACATCACTACAGTACATGTCTGGCATATAGAACAACCACATCACATCTGTTAAATCCATGCTCGATTCTGTATAAATATACAAAAGCACAAACTACTCCATACGCGACACACGACAAAGTGTAAGGCCAGGCTCAGCCACACCGAGGTGGAGGCGAACATCCAGGAAGTGCCTCACCTGGGAGAGTAACCAAGAGCTCCTTGGAGTGGTGGAATTCTTGGTCGTGGTGACCCAAAGCCACCAAACGGACCCTATAGCAAAGGCCCCCCTTTAAGCCTTTCAGCGTTATGTTCTGAGAGCCATTCACAAACTCTGTATTCCAGTCCTCTTCACTTTCACCTGCAGGAGTTATGTTCATCAAGAGAAGTATGTTTGAAGGAGCGAACACAACTTCAAAAAGGCCATGGAGATCATGACATTATGGGAACTAATTGTCTGAAAAGAGCATCTACTGGTATGGCATTATGCTGCAGGCAAACATTAATATTCATGGAGTTCTAAAAAATCCATTAAGTCTATGAATGAATTATTATTGTGTCCCCGAAAGCTCAATGCACTGCAACTTCAGAAAAGCTGCAAAGTGAGAAAAATCATTTCACCATTTTGATAATATGTGTGCTGCTTAGAAAATACTGAATTCAAAAAAATAACTAAGCTGTAATGGGCTTTCTCATTTTTAAAACTTGCTACTTTTGGATTAGGTTGATATAAAAGTATATTTTCTGTTCTTGTTCCATTGCCATGAAAGGTGGTACATAGTGACAAATGTAACTGAAATACATAAAAAAGTGCTTTTCTAGCTTTACAATAAAAGTCATATTCTCCCACTAAAAAAGTGATTTTACTGATAAATACGACACTTTCACAAAAGGTTAAAACCAGAACAGTTGCCTCAGGCATTTTATATTGTAAGGTAAAGACCATACAATAATAGAGCGAATCCCATCAATCAGATGACTCTATGAGCACTTGGCGACAGTGGGAAGGAAAAAAGCCCTTTTAAAAGGAAAAGCCCTCTGATACAAGGAGCAGTAGAGAGACTTTTCATCTACTTTCAGCTTTACATCAAAACTTTCAAATGTTCACAAATTGTTTTTGACTACCTTGAATTTAGTTAAAAATCATGTAGTAGCCTAAGTAAGTAAAAGTACATTCTCACAGAATTGGCGGCATATTTGCAGACAAAAATGCCGTATACGTTATCAAACTGGTGGTGATCCTCTTTTGCGCTGAGCTTTTAGGGCCACTGCACGTACACAAATGGTAATGAGCTGAATGTGAGATGTGTTGTGACTGATGACCACAATAATTAGGCTTTTGATAGCAAAATTTTGCAAGATTATGATCTATTATTGTGATCTTCCCTAAGTGAATCTATTAAAATGGTAGGTGTGAGAGAGCCATACTACAGTGCTGTTCATCCTCACTGCAGGTGGATAAAAACAATGGAGAGCACTTCAGTCAAATTCAGCTGGCGTAATAGGAAATGTTTGTGCTGCCTTTTATGACGTTTGTCTACATACGTTCCAGCCAGATTGCCAAGGGAACTGCACGCATTTATAGCACTGGGTAATTAGCAATCCAATCACAGAAAGCGTTGTTTATCACATCCGGGTCTGCACTGGCCAGAGCCAGCATCAGCATGACTGCCAATATTTCTATTCACCTGCATAAGCCAATAATGAAGTAGGAGTCTCTTGCCACCTGTGAATGGAACTGAGAAAAATGTTGGTGTTTCTTTGCTTACTGTCATTTAGTCTGTATTGTGCACTAAAGTTTTTCTCCGGGCCCCAGTACTCCCAACTGATCAGGGCCCAGTCTTCCCCGATCATGGAGCTAATGTTTCCGAAAGGACTTGCTGAGCACACAAGAGAAAACACAACCATCAACATGAGTCTGTTGGTCAAAGGACAATCCAATAACTGTCAATCAAATATTTTGCTTTTGCTACAGTTAACATTAAGTGCACCAAGCTTCACCAAATCTAGTTTCTCACTGCTTTAACTATGCCAACAAAAACAGAGGACATACATAACTAATCATCACTAATCAACAGACACTGAGGTTACTAATATCACAGCAGAATCTGTACCCTTGTGGGGTGGACCATGTGGAGGTGACCGTGCAATAGGATGAAGGGATTGGGTGCTTCCTGTAAACAATATGAAGAGGGGTAGAGATGGAGCCACACACATGTGAGACACACACAGAGACACACAGAGACACCACAGATGCTAAAGTCATTATACAGAGAACACAAAGTTCATTGGCATGCCATGCGAAGCCCCTGGCATGCAGCAGGAAAGCATCACCAGCGGCCACTGAGGAAGAAGTAAGAAGGGGGTCAAAATCACCAAAGGCACAGCGAAAAAAAAAGAAGAGAAAAAAAAAGATGAAGAGCAGCTGAGCACTTTGAAAAGACTCATCTAGTTTTATCACATGGCATTAAAAAAAGCACATGTCACAGAGCATCTTTATCTGTGCAGCTTTGAACTTTTCCCTGCTTTGAACTCCTCGGCCAAGCATTCTGGTTGGCCACAGAATTGGACAGAGGCGAAGGGAAACTGCTCAGAGGTGAGGAGCGCATGCTTATGGTGGGTTTTGCAGCTTTAGCTGTATGTGTAAAACAATCATTTGTCTAGAAACACCACATTTCTGTCAACCTGTGATATCAGAGCCTGCAGAGAGAAACAGGACAAAGAGAAACAACCGGACAGGGATCATTATGAGAAGACAACCACCCACATCCCCAAACTGTCTTTTTTTTTTAGACATTTATGTGGTTGTGCTGTGTAACTTGAAAGTGTTATATATATATAGTGAAAAGGTATTTGCATATTTGTTACACTGAAATGTTTTATGTCAAACAAATTTTAGTATTAGACAAATATAACCTGAGTAAATACAAAATGCAGTTTTAAAATGATTTCATTTATTAAGGGGAAAAAGCTATCAAAACCTAACTTCCCTCAGTGAAAAAGCAATTACCGTTCTCTTGTTAAGTCATGAATGAACTGTGATTAACCACAAAATCAAGCTGAGCCACACCCAGTACTGATTACTGCCAGACCTGTTGAATCAAGAAATCATTTAAATGGAACCTGTGTGACACAGTGAAGTAGGCTTAAAGAACTCAAAAAGCAACACATCATGCCATGATCTAAAGAAACAGCTGTGGAAAACAGTTGTCAAACAAAGTCACTGACATCCATCAGTCTGGTCTGGTAAGGGTTGCAAAGACATTTCTAAGGCTTTGAGATTGAACCACAAATGGAGAAAATCTGGAACACTGGTGAACCTTTCCTTGAGTGCCCGGCCTATCAAAATTACTCCAGTGCATCGATGACTCATCCAGGTAAATGGTAAATGGACTGATCCTCATATAGTGCTTTTCTACTCTCCCGGAGCCCTCAAAGCACTTTATACAGCATGCCACATTCACCTATTCACACAAGCACTTCCTTATATGCTTTTAAGTGCTTACTAACTAACAATCACACTCATTCGTACTCCAATGGATGCATCGGAGAGAGCAACTTGGGGTCAGTATCTTGCCCAAGGATACTTGGCATGCAGAATGGGAGAGCCAGGGATTGAACCACTAACGTTCCGATCAGTAGATGACCTGCTCTTCCTCCCGAGCTACAGTCACCACAAAAGGTTTGCATCCCGTTAAATCTGGTGTAAAACTAACTTTCATAAAAAGAACATCATGGCAACACTCAAACATGGTGTGATGGTTTAAGGCTGCTTTGCTGCATCAGGACCTGGACGACTTGCCATAATTGATGGAATCATAAATTCTGCTCTCTACCAGAAAATCCTGAAAGAGGATTTCCAGGCATCAGCTCATGCCCTGAAGCTCAAGCATGCTTGGGTTATGCAGCAGGACAATGATCAGAAACAACCTCTGAATGGCTAAAAAAAAACACCTCAACCAAGGTTTTAGAAAGGCCTAGTCAAAGTTTGGACTTAAATCATATTAAGAGGCTTTGGCCTGACCTTAAATAGGCTGATCACACTCAAAACCTTCTAGTGTGGATGAATTAAAACAATTCTTCAAGAAGAGTGGGCCAAAACATCCACACCATGTTGTAGAAGACTGTTGTCATTTATCACAAACGCTTGATTGCAGTTTTTGCTGCTAAAGATGGCACAGCCAGTTATCAGGTCTAGGAGGCAATAACTTTTTCACACATGGGTAGATGGGTCTGGATAACAAGAAACAACTTTTTTCTAAATTGTTGTTGTCAGCTGATTTTCTGACAGCTAATCCATAAAGTCTGCAGTAACTGAATGATGAGCAGCTTCAAACTACACAACAGAATTAGAGGAATGTTTGACACCAAACAATTCAAACTGGCAAAGCATACACAGCAAAGCAGTGCAAGCTTCACACAAGCTAAATGTGTTGCACAGTTCTGCTGCAGCACACCAGGACTCAGGTTTGCTTATCCACTTCACCAAAGAGGTCTCTGGGGCTGTTTTGGGAGGGGCTTTCCTTAGATCGCCAAAATGATTAGAAATTTTAAAAAGACTAGGGGCAATTTAAGCAAATATTCACCAGACATTTACCGAATTTTCAAAGCAAGATAAACAAACAAATCTGGTAAATAACACGTACTGGAAAATGTTCTGATGGACAATAATACAAACCAAGCACATGCTCTGTAAATTATTTACACGCTTTCATGCTCTTACCTCAACAAATACAGAACAGAACATATATATTAATCTAATATTTATCCACATCTCCAGTGGGAGAAACATGAAATCTAGTTAGTTTTTTTTCTCATATTTGTCTTGTATTTGATGACTTACCTTCCTCCCTGATGATGACAGCTTCCTGAGAAATGGCTGCACCTGCTCCAGCGCCTGTTTTCGCATTCAAATAAAACTTGTAGCGTATGCTGTACTTGAGGTTGGGCAAAGTGACAGAGGTCTCATTGGCAGCCAAGGCCAGCTCCTCCACTGGGCCCAGTTCATTGGAGTTATTTACTACAGGGGTGAGGGATGGGCGAGAAGAATAATGGGGTGGGGGTGGAAGTTGGGAAGCAGTGGGGTAAGTTGAATAGAGAGTTGGGTAGGAGGTGTAGATGGAGTGTCAGTGATGAAAAAGGTGGAAATGGAAGTATTTGGGGTGTAGGATTCAGAAATAGAAGGCAGGAATGACCAAAGTTGATTTGTTATTTGTGTTTTTTTAAATTTAGGCAAAAACAAAAATGCTCTTAGGCTACTCTAAGTATTGATTATCATTTCTGTCTTATGATCTGAATGACAGCACAAGACATGAAAAAGACTGACATACAAATCTACAAACTACATGAAGAAGATGACACTCACTAGGTAAAGATGCAAAAATCTTACGAAAAAAGCCTCACCTGGCTGATATTTGAGGGTATACCCGGTAATGTGCCCATTATGGTCATGAGGAGGACTCCATTCAAGGGTTAGAGAGTCCAGGTTCGAGTTAGTGACTATCAGCGAAGTAGGAGACCCCGGCACTGCAAAAAGACATATATAATGAAACCTTGCACAAGTTAATTAAAGAGCAGCTAAAGATAGGATGTTTTAAATAAATAGCTGAAGAGACGGTGTGTGTGTGTGTGTGTGTTTGTGTGTGTGAGGCGCGGTTCATTGAGGATTTCTGGGTTTTACTTTATGCAGAATGCCCAGTGTTAATACTCAAAGTCTGCCTCCAGTCATTGTGGCTTGCTTATTTATATTTCATTCTGATATTTGACCTTCAGTGTGCAATAAAGCTTGTGCAGCACTTAAAGCGAAAAATTTCTCTTACTTACAAAAATTGCTTTGTGTCATTATAATTAGACTGGATGTGATTAATAGGCGACTGGGAAATTTAAAGCCTCTAGTGCAAAAAAAAACTGAGCAACTGCTTGTATATTCACAGATTAAAATAAACAAAAACCTTTCAAACTCAGACCGAAGAGAATCATTGATAACTGAATAACTTAAATAGCCAGACTTCTGATTGTATGATTTAGAGCAGCGGTCCCCAACCCCCGGGCCTCGGACCGGTACCGGTCCGTGAGTCGTTTGGTACCGGGCCGCGAGAGTTGAGGCTCAGGTGTGAAATGTATAGTTTTCAGGGTTTTTAATCGGTCTTTTCACGTGTGTTATGAATAAATTTTCTTTTTTTCGGTACCGGTACTAGTTTTATTTTGTTGTATTTATCCGCGACACCTTAAAGGCCGGTCCATGAAAAATATTGTTGGGCATAAACCGGTCCGTGGCACAAAAAAGGTTGGGGACCGCTGATTTAGAGCATAGATCAGTTACAGGTGGAAAGTCATCATTTTCTATTTGCTAACCAGTTATGTGACACTGTTTTACATAGGCTGTCATTCAAGTGGAGCTAATTTGCTACCTGTTCCTGTTCCAGTTATGATAATGAAGACTGAAACTATACTCTGGGTCATTTTTAACAAAGTCTACTCTCATATGAAAGAAAAAAAAAAAGACACACAGACACAAAGGGTGTCCCTTCCGATCTCTTACCTCCCTCGGGTGTCTTAAACTGCTGGGTTACACTCCGGGGGCCCTCTCCTTTTCCATTATAGACCCTTACATTGAACAAGTACAGACTGAAGGGGTGGAGGCCAGGCAGCATGCCCTGGGTATGATTCCCACTAAATACAAGAATGTCCTGCTCCATGTGATCAGGATTGTGCTTGTAGTGGTGTTTTCTCCAGTAAGACACCTGAAAGCATGTAGATTTAAATGACGTATATAGTACAACTGGTGGAAATGGTGCACATGTTACATTGTCGGCGGTTCTTATACGGTACCTTATATCCTTTGATATTTCCGCGTATTAAATGAGCGGGCACGGGATCCCAGAACACCTCTACCAGGGTGCTGTTTCGCACCACAGCGTGCACATTTTCTGGAGCTGCTACGGGCACTGTATCGTAGATGGGCAACACAGCATTACAACAGCAAAATACAGAAAAAAGGAACATACTGAGAATATGTTATAGGTTACACACACCAGCTGCATCACCCGCAGGCTCTTGAGCATAATCTTTTTTTTTAAAATAGACAGTCTTACTCACAGTCCTCTCCTGAGTAGCCGTGGGCAATAGCAGGGTCAGGTCCAGCTCCGTGGTCGTTTACAGCCCGAACCTTAATCTCATATGGAACAAACGTGGGCGTTCCAGACACAACAAACTTGGAATTGTTGGACACGGTCACTGTATTCCATTCGCTTTCTACCTTCTTCTGCCTCCACATCACTCTGTAGTGAAGCCCAGGACCATTAGACTGGAGGTTTGTCAGTGGCTGCAGAGGAGAAAGCTGTAATGTAACTTATTCTCCATTGGAAAGCTTCTGTAGACAACATGTAACAGTATATGAAGCTGAAAATATAGTTTTGCTGAATGACAATAAAGTGAAAAAACCCCCATAAAGAAAGCTCATAAGACCACACAATTACAAAGTCAAGCTCTGCAGTATGAGAAGACTTTAATAAATGCATGAGGATTAAAAGGATCAGCCTTATGCTGCTTATTACCTTCCAGGAGATTACAAGATTGTTATGTTCAGTTCCAAATCCCTGCACACCTGTTGGGTTTTCATCTGGAGCTGAAAAATATATCATTAAGGACACAATTAACACTTATTGGATGGAAAATCTTTCTTAGATAGTACTTATAATCTGGTCAGATTTACTTTTACAGACTTTAGTATATGTATGCATACTGAATCTTACGGTACTTCATTGTCTTTACTTTGATACACAACAGCTTTGATATGGCATCTGTTAGCCTAATGCATTATTTAATGCATTAGGCTAAGAAATGGATATATGGAGAATTACTTTATACAGGAAACTGCACCAAGAAGAGCAGAAATCACACAGTCAGTCAGCTGATTCTGTACCTGCAGGTTCTGTCTTGTACATCCTGGAGGGGCGGCTGGGATTACTGAAGCCCACCGCGTTGAGAGCCAGAACTCTAAAGGTGTAGTGAACATGGGGCGACAGTTTAAGGTGAGCTGTTGTCTTGGTTCCAGGGACCTCGGTAAGATTATGCCAGTGACCCCGATGGTGCAGTGAGTCTTCATATTGGATCAGAAATTCTGTATTTAAAAAAAGACATCACACCTTAAATAGTGTCTGACAGTATATTTCCATAAATGGAATTAAAGCCCTCTGGGTTTTTTTTAGGATACTTTAATTCAAAAAGCCCAGCTTAACAAAAAAAAAATCCACTTTCGGCAGCACTTTGAGGATTCAAGAAAATAGCGGATTTAGCCCGGTTTTTCAAAAAGTGATGAGGGTTTTCATCACCCTGAGGAAACTAACTGACAGTAGAGAAGTAAATTTTCCAGAAAAGTTTGGAAAAGTCTTTAAGTGCATTTCTTTTCTTTTTCTTTTTTTGCCAAAAGGCAGATTTTAGAGTTTGTTATTGGTTACTACTGGGTGTAGCCAATTTTAAAGATTTTGTTTGCACAAAAACATTTAGAGCAATATAGGCCAACAATCTAATAATAAGGTGTACGTTCACATAAAACCCACACAGAGAGCGAGCCAAACAACACACACACACACACACACACACACACACACACACACACACACACACACACACACACACACATAAACATACTCTGAACAGGGCTGTTATGTTCATCCCCAGGGGTCCAAGTGAGCTGAACACTCCTCTTTTTCTGGTCTGTCAGTTCCAGGTCTGTCGGGGGGTCGGGTCGCTCTGGGAGAAATACAGCACAAGCAGCAGCATCAACCTGTGTGCTTGGGATTATATTCATAGTGGCTTCATTCTACAGAAGATGAAGGGTTCATGCTATGAACAAGATGGAGCAAAAACAAAAAATGAAGGACGTGTCGGCCATGTTTCTGTGATACTGAAACCATAATAGATGCTAATTTGTTGATTTAACCAAGCACACCTTTGAGTTCCTCCTTTATTTCTGTACATCTTCTACTAGACTGTGTTATCTGGGCTGTGATAAACATGCAGACATTGCATCATGCATATGAAAATCCCACTACATAATCATTCCGCATGAAATCGAGTCTCAGGCTCACACAGAGGTTAAATTGATGCTCATGTTTTGGAATTAGGTGATAAAGTGAAATGCACGCCTTGAATAAATAAGTGATGAGAGCAACGTGTATTTGGAAATATCCCAAGTGGTGCAACCGGGAGATGTCTGCTTTACAAATGATGTTTGCATTTGACTGTGAAGAGACATTTTTTTTGGCTTGAGTAAATGTTGCCGCCAGTGGTTTAAAGCATTCAAACATTATGCATATTTGGCAAAACATTAAAAAAATATATCTAAGCAATTTTATAAAAAATAAACTCTCAGAGGCAAAAAGAAATAAATGCTGGAACATCAAAAATGAATTTAAAAAAGCCCACACACATACACAATAATGCTTTGTGATTTTCAGGTCAACGCATGCTGCATTTCACATACACAAGCGCACATCTGCAGAGCACATCTGGGTGCTCGTGTGTGCTGCAGGTTTACCGTAGACAACAGCTGGTGTTGTGGCCTCTGTCAGGTAGGAGGGCAGGAGTGAAATAGGGAGTTTTAAAGGTCAGTCATTCAGAAGGAAACAAAGAAAATAATCTGGCTTTTTTAGAATGAAGCACACGGATATTTGTGCCACTGAGTAAATCTGCTCTCGGCATTTAACCTTGAAGCGATGAAAGCTAATACGGTGGGTAAGTTATTGGACAGGTTACCTTTTCTAAGAGGAGCTGAGACAGAGAGACGTTATGAGTCTGTTTTATGCCTGAGCAGTTTTGTAACTGTGCACACCATTACATACCCACAACGGTGAGCTTAGCGGTGGCTGAATCGTGGTCCAGAGTGGTGTTCATGATGCAGGTGTACACTCCTGCGTCGTCCTCTGTAACATCAGTGATGGTGAGGCTGTCCGAGTCCACGATCAGTCTGCAAAAACATTCAGCAGGTCACTATGAACTGAATGTATGTGTTTTTTCTTCTTTTACAACATTCAGTACACAAAGGATCCTGCATATATCCATAACAGTACACAAATACCAGACAAAGACCTGATTTTTTGTTTTTAACAGCAGGCTTCAAGAAAGAAGACATCTCCGGATATAAAAAGCTCTGACCTCTCATCGTCAGGCAGCTCTCCGTCATCTTTGAGCCAGGTCATCGTGGGAATGAGCGAAGGGTCGTGTTTTACCGTGCACTCAAACACCACAGATCGGCCCCTCTGGACTTCTTTGTATTCTGGCTGCTTCAGGATTCGGGTTGGCTCTTTTGGGGGAAGAATAAAGAGGTCCAGGAGCTGTGAAACTGCCACGTGTTTGCTCCAAGCTAGGGTCTTATTTAGTAGCTGACAGATTCAAAATGCAAGTGTTGAAACTGAAGCTTGCCATGGATTCATTTTGTGCAAGTCACCTCAGTGATTAATTAAGGTGTGCTGACTGGTACATGATGACTGTCCGTGGCTCAAAATAGAACAGATTTACATTAAAGAAACAGAAAAACAGTTAAATATACAGGCAGTTAAAAATAAATAAATAAATAAATAATTTTATACACTTAACCCTTTATTGACCATGAGCCCATCGGCGGGCCCATTTTACAGGTAAATATAAAGGGTTGGTCAATAAAGGGTAGGCTACACTCAATGGCCACTTTTTTAAGTACACCTGTTCGACTGCTTGTTGACGCAAATATCTATTAGCCAATCGCATTACAGCAACGCTTTGCATTTCAACATGTAGGTATGATGAAATGAGCATCAGAATTGGTGAAGAAAGGTGATAAAAGTGACTTTGAACATATGGTTGTTGCTTCTGGATGGGCTACACTGAGTATGTTAACCTACTGAGACTTTAGCATACAGCCACCTCAGATTCACAGAAATTGGCGCAAAGAAAAAAAAGAAATAAAAATTCCTTCTTGATAACCACTTGTTACAACCAAGGTATGCAGAGGAGTATTGCTGAATTGACAATCAAACTGTGAAACAGACCAGGAAACTGAGGCTACAAATTGCACAGGTTCTCTAAAATTGGATAATAGACGTTTAAAAAAAAATGTTGCCAGGTCTGATGCTTTTTATCAGCAATTTAGGCTGTTGGTGGTGAAGTAATGTTGTGGGGGACATGGAATCCTTTAAAAAGCAGTTAAAAACTTTTCTGTTTCAACAAGCCTTCTGTTGATCGAAACTTTAAAAAAAATATTTAACCCTTTGTATTGTTTATATTGTCTATTTTATTACTTAATTACTTTACTTCTTGGCATACTTCGGGCCCCTTAAGACCAACTGAGTATCATTCAAACTATTTACAGTAACTTGTAAATAACTATTTAACTATGTTGAATTTATACCAAAAAGAATTAAGGTAATTATAAAGGCAAAAAGAGGGTGTAACCCAGCACTAGAAAGGTGTATAATAAAGTGTAAAGTGTCTAATGTGTCCAGTGAGTACAGTAGTAATGCATATCAAGAGTTTTATTTAGTATAATTTTTAGGCCTGTTATTAAAAACTTGTTAAAATTATTAGCCAAACGAATACAAATTTCAGAGAGGAGCACTCTTACCTTTGACCTCCAGGTAGACATGATTCTCATAAATCCCAAGACTGTTTGTAGCAACACATGTGTATTTGCCATTGTGTTGTGCTTGAGCTATGCGAATCTCTAACGTCCCGTTGTCATGAAGAATGTAAGGGTCTTCCTGCAGGATGCTGGACCGACTGTCTTTAAACCTAAAGCACAAAGTCAGTTGTTTTCAGTTTGTAAAAGAAACACGACACAATTTTCCTCTGTTAGATTTTCGTTCACTCACCATGTAATTTTTGGCATAGGTGATCCAAAGGAGGAGCAGTCTAACAAGGCCTGGTGGTTCTTGATGATCTGGTAGACTTTATTGGGTGGTGTTAGCACTCTGGGTGGCTCGGCTGCAATGAAGCATTATTGCCATGTTATTGCCTTCCAGGAATCAATATAAATGGAAAAGGCATTCAAATGCAAAGGGATAGAGTGTAGTGAACTCACAGAGGACATTGACAAAGGCGTTGGACAGGACGTAACCGTACTCATTAGAGATGTTACACTGGTACACAGCGCTGGATCCAGGCTGTACATCGGTGAAGATGATGATGTCATCCTCCACCTTTCTGCTCAGATCCTTGGGTGAATCTGTTAATGTACAAAAGGGATTAAAAGATACTGTATATATCTGGATAATGGAAAGAGCTTTTTGAAACTCATAATCACCCTTATAATGATGTTTGAAAAAGGTGGTATCATAACTCGGAATTTGTATAATAACTCACGGAAATATGAATCAATACCCACCCGAGGGAAGGCATCTACAATTTCGATTTTAATAATGCCTGCTTCTCATGAAAAAGGAGATCATCTATTATGAAAGCTGAGAGAGTTTGAAGAAAAAAAAAGAGGCTGCACTTACTCTCTATGGAGATGCCATTCATAGCCCAGGTGATGGTGGGTTTGGGTGTGCCGCTGGCCAAGCAGGACAGCCTGCCGCTCTCCCCTGGAGCTAGGACAAGGTTCCTGGGAGGGACATCGATCCAATATGGAGCAGCTGCAAGCAGCACAGGGTACAGAAACAGGCTGGACAATTAATCACTAAACCCACTGCCCTGTTAGCTTCTGTGAATAAATCAATTATAAGGAAGAGGGAGAAAATAAAGCGGTAGAGAGAAGCAGTGACTGAGTTCCCAAGCAGCTCAGAGTCTGATGGGAGCTGAGCATTTCCTCAAGCACACCTTTGACCATGACGTGGATGGTGTGGTGCACCGAGCCAAACTGGTTCTTCGCTGTGCAGCGGTAATCTCCTTCATCTGATGCTGACACGTCCTCGATGTGAAGGGTCTTGTTGTAGTTCAGGAAGGAGGTGCGTTTGGAAGGCAGATCACCGCTTATTTTGGTCCAAGAGATGTGAGGGGTGGGCCTAGATTCACAAAGAGAGAGCGCAGACAGACAAACGGATGATGGCAGGTGGACGCTCGTTAAATACATGACTTATGAATGCACCGAGTTCATGAATTAACAGCAGATTCTTTGTCTTACAATCCTTCAGCAATGCACTCCATCTCCAGTTTATCACCTCTCAACACCATCTTGGAACTGGATGAGCCAGATGGGATGAGGAAGGTTGGTCTTCTGTCATCCACGGGTGCCTCTATATTTACACACACACGCACGCAGAATCATATGAGTGATGAAAGCGATTGTAAAGGCAAAGAAATGAGCACCTCGTCTGCAAGATTGAGAGCAAATCAGCTCCTTTAGTATTACTACCCTCCCATCACCACACAAATTGGAAAACTGAAACGTGTAATGGTCTGCTATATACGTACATGACGTCACTTTATCACAGACTAATTATTATAATTTAGACTTTAACTTCTTTTTAATGCATTGTACTGTGTTTGGTATGAAATAAATGAATACATTAACTTAATAAGCAGCACACAGAGAACTGCTTTTTGCCATTAATCTGGCAATTTACCTGGTGACAAAGTAATCTCCATAACTAGGAATATGAAATCCAGAGTGAGTGTTTTAATTTGATGAGAATCAAGGTTTTTGCATGTTTCAATTTTGCCAACATGTGTAGCCACTAGACAAGGACAAAAAATGTTAAGGAGAAATGAAATGTGAAGAAAATTATATGTAAGAGAGTAAATTACAAGTTTGGAAATCCTTAGGTATTAAGATTGGAGAAAGAAAAGTAGAATTTTAACATGCATATTTTTACTACATGGAGTTAATTCGTTAACTGACAATCCAGAATAAATTTTATATGTGTTTGAATTAATATGTGATGTTTTTTCCCCAAGTATCCCAAGGAGTCCGTCCAGTTTAGGGAAAAGAGCATGCAGCTCTAATTTTGAAAATTCGTGAGAAGAACTACATGTTAAGAAAGGGAGAGCTAATTGGGTAGATCGAGGAAGAGTTACAGGTTGACAAAGACTTTACTTGGATTTCTAGGTTCGAGGGGTAGAAGTTAGTGGGTAAGACAGAATTCCCAGCTCCATGTTGGGATTAATCACTAGAGGGTGCCAGATCCTACCCCTTAAAAATAATCAGTAACGTTGCAGAAAATCTCAGGGTTGATGGGTTGAAGGGTTAGTGTTAGTGGGTAAGAGCTAGTGTGGAGCTCTAAGTTGGGGGTTAAACACTAGGGGGTGCCATAACTCACCACTAAATAAATCAGTGTCATTGTAAAAAGCTGCCATTGTGTCATTGATTTCATCCACTGCAACACAACAGAAAAAAGACCAAAAAAAGACACACGCCATTTCACAAGTTGAACTCATCAAGGCAAAGAAAAACAAAAGCTTGGACAACTTAACATGACTGAAGAACAAAAATTCACATGACAGGAAAAAATCTACGATGAAGAATGATCGCCATAAGAATCTACTTTAGTGGAGACAGCCTGCCGTCTTGTAGCTGAGATGAGAGAAGCCTTTGTTGTTGGTGGAGAATGTGTATACAGAACATATTACAGAAGTAATACTGAACGTCTGTTTGGCAGATAACCACGAGAGCTCTGACAATATGCCTTTTCAGTGCGGCAGCGACCGCTGGCGTCTCCAAGGACGGCATCGTAGATAGGAAATGCTGTTTTCCTCCTACGCCGTCATGCCTGCACAAACTACCGTAAAATCAACCGCACACACGTTACAAACGCTGCCACTTTCTTAAAGGTTATAACAAAGACTTGAGTAGATTTCAGTGCTCGTGTCTCTGCATCGCACGCTGTGTCAGACTTACGGTTAAGGACCCTGACAGTGATGGGCTGTTTCTGCTGGATGGTTTGTGTGTGGGGGAAGCGGGCGTAGCAAATGTAGTCGTTCCGGGTGTCCTCTCGGCGAACATTGGAGAAGTACAGGTCACCGTTCAACGACTGAGACACCCTCTTGCTCTGAGGGAGCTTCTGAAAGTCTGAAATGTACAGCGTCACATTAACATTATACAGGAAAGTGTTTGGGAGAGTACAGGTTATAGATGCAGCTGCATTACGCTTATGGGTCTACATTTCCTATATAATCAGGTATTTATGTATGCATCTAATCACAAATATTCACATTCTGATATGCAGTTCATCAGGCTGAAGATGAGTTTGTTGCCATTCAGTATTTTTCATGTGATAAATTTTAAGGAATGAAAAGAAACCAATAAATGTGACAGCAGAAAAAATATATTACGATTTCCACATTTCCAACAGCCTAGCTTGCAGAATGAAATACAGTATGATTGGTTGTAAGATGGAACAGGAAATTGAAAAAGAAAATCACCGTAATTCTTATTTTTTTCCAGCAGCAGAAACATCATGTTACCACAAAGAAACATAAGATATCAAGTTGCTCACTGTTGTCCATCCAGAATATGATGGGAGGGGGTAGGCCAGCAGGGGGGCGACACGGCAACACCAAAGACACGCCCTCCTGCACCACGATTGGCTTGATTTTTTCCTTTGACCACAGGGGGGATCCTATATCGATTGGAGAATAGCACGATCAAATCATAATTTGGCAAAAAATATGGGTCGCTAACAGACTGGAGCTTGCATGACGAATGTGGCAAGATGAGGGGAATGATCAAGAATAAAAATATGGAAGTGGGGGGATTACAAAGGTTCAATCACCTATATCTACCGTCGTGTCCAACAAAATAAAACATGCACCTTTCTACAAACAACTGTTACCTTCCAGGAGAGCTCTTAAGATGGAAATTGCAACTTAATCGTTAGAAAAAGAGAAGAAAGGAGGTGATTTTTTTTCATAAGATGCACATGAGACAATGAAAGAAGAGAGAGAAGTGATTTTAAAGAAGTGATACAGCAAGCTGCACTCACTGGACTGTCTAACCACTATATTGTGGGAAACAGCGGTTCCGTGTTTGTTTCGTGCTGTGCACTGGTACACCCCCTCGTAGTGTTCAACCCTCTCTCTGCTGATATCCACCACCAGAGTCCCAGATTGCGGCTTCATGTCCACGTTGGGATCATTCTCGACGTCAAAGTGGGTCCCATTTCTTGTCCAGGAGAAACTAAGGAAAAATAAGACCATTATCATAAGAATGCAGGTAATTTTCAAGTGATCAAATCTGGTAATTCATATAAAAAAGAACACATTAATAAAATCTGTTTTACCTATTTGGCTATCTCATTGCACCTGAATTTTTACTGTAAATGTTTCCAATTGTGTTCTTTAAAGAACTTTTTCAAAAGTTTTTCCTATATTTGCCAAGTTTAAATCTACAAAAATATTCTGGATGGTTACATAATAAACTTGCTTTGGGCTGGGGGAAGAATAATCTGGGGTAAAGTAAAGGTTAAGGGCTGAGAGGTGTATTTTATCTATGAGTTCTTGCGAGCATAAAACCACAAATTTATGTGCATGTATGTTATCTTGATGAAAGCTAACTATATGTTAGATTCATTCAAAGCATTCAAAAACAGGTGTCAAGGCCTGAATGTGTAGGAGTCAAGCAGAACTTTTCTGGCATTGTTTAGAAAACCTGCTGAAAACATTTTAAACATTTGTGACAGGTGGTACCTGAATCCACTCCTGGGGAATTTATATATATTTTTTCCATTTAAAAGAAATTCACTGATTCCTACCTGGGATGCGGTTTTCCCTTCGCCTCACAGTGGATTATAATGTTCTCTCGTGGGTCGACGATGTAATCTTTAGGGGACTGGTAAGTGATGGTTGGCGGCTGCGGCACTAAAGACGACCAGAAAACGGGCGATATTTAATCAGGACCTTTACTGCATAAGTAGGTCTCTTTTTTTTTCTTTCCTGCTGCTGCATTGACCACACCAGCAGTGATTACCAATAACATGCAGACTTAGCATACTGAATAAAACCACACAGCTGTTTGCTGACAAACTGAAAAAAGCTCTCAGAATGCAGAAAGGTAGGCAGAAAGCTCAGGTACATTTCCTTTTATTGCAATGAGCCGATGCCTAATGTATTCCTGTCAGTGCTGCGGAGATAAGTAATGGACTATGACAAAACAAATGATATAAGGACTCATGCTGTTTGCAGTATTGCTTTATGGAAAATACTCTACCATTGCAGAAACACACAGAACAAAAACAGCAAACAAAGAAACACAGAAATCAATGCATGCAACATGCCAAGGCCACTCGAAATCACACTCACTATCCTGTAAAACAAATCCGACTAAATGCAATTCAACAATTCATAACGAGCAGCTAGATAAAATGTAATCTTTAATATCCAAAAACAAGCTGCAAGCAAAAACTCAGATTCTTTGAGACTTACATCCTTCCAGAACTTCAGCAAAGAAGAAAGAAAAAAGAATAGTGACAGTAAAAATAACCAGATATTAGTTATGAAAAATATCCCCCTCAATATCTCTGCCTTGTAACAAGGTTCGCACGTGGCTAGCTCTATATTGAGGAATGGAGGCCTCCAGTAGTCAACCAAATACAAAAAAGCAACAGAAGCTTCAGGCTGAAACGTTAAATGTCAGTCCATGTAAGTCACAATTAGTATCTAAAAATTGTTAATATACAAACAACACTACATTTACATGGATAAAATGCAGTCACAGTAACTGGAAAAAACATAAAGTACATTGATGAAACTACACAGATGCTTACAAGAAAGGCTAGACTAGGCTAGAGCTAAAATACTTATTTGACTCTCCAAAAAAATTATTTAATAGCCAATTTTCACATGAACAACAAATATTTTCTACTTTCAAATGGATGTGTTTCATATTTTTGCTTGCCATAAAAATTTTAAAGCAGAATTTTTAGATTCAGAAATTAAAAATAGCTTGTTTTCATACTTTTCTGAAATTTAAGGCAAAATTAATGAATTGTTAACAATATTTATAACACAAAGAAGAACAAGCTATACAGTGTTATGCAAGGGTAAAACTTTTATCAGCCAAACTGTACTGGACCTGGAAGTCATTATCGGTAAATTTGTCAATCCAAAATCAAAATAAATTCGGCTTTTATGTGCTTGATTATCAAAATGTTTGATCAAGTAATAGGCCGGGTGACTTATCTTGTAACTAAATGCAAAGTAATCCTGACACTGTGCGACGACTTTGTTTACAGCTGTGTGTGATTTGTTGTCTTACGGTCTAGTGGGACCTCCAGCGCAGTGGCAAGGTGCACCAGGAACAGCAGAAGCACTCCTACATCCATCCTCCTCCACTCCATGATCACGTGAGACGCAAAGGTCTGCCCCCAAATTCAGTGACGCACCGCCTCTGAGGACACGTGCACTTTCACAACTGCAGGTGGAGACAAGAGAAGAACAAACGAAGGAAAGAAGCTTTTAGAGACATAAGCAAGGACAGAGAGCGCAGGGCTGAATAGCACATCCAGTTACTGCTGTCATCAGTCATATAATGAGTTTTGTTCTATTATGTGGTTTTGAGTCAAAGAAAGAGAGAATGAGTGAGAGACACATCATAGCTCTAGCCACAGATTGATGTTAGTTACCATCCACTGCAATTTGCTGGAAGCTATCTTTTTGATCTAGTGCATTCTGATAGGGACCGACGGGGCCCACATGGGTTCATTTTGCAGGGCTAATCACAGGCGCGGCCATGATGCCATTAGGTTTCTCTGCCGTATTGATCACATCAGCTGGCAGATGACATGCCAAGGGACAAGACAAGGGGACACTCACTTTACTTTCCATTTCACTCGGAGCTTTATCAATGTGATTGACTGACCGGCTGAGCCAGCAGCAAAGTGATCTGAAATGAGGTCAGATTTCAGAGAGCGAACCATCATTCTTTCATTAGACTGCTGTAGTGGGAATGTCATATGTGACGAGACAGAAATAAATATGTGTGACATCTCTGTTTGTCGAGGACAGTTGGTTCAACAAGATTTCAGGTTAAGCTGAGGTGACGTATGTTTTCCTTGCTTGGGCAAACTGGGGTACTGATTCATTGTTAAGTGGGGATTTTTTTTTGTTAAGTAGTTTTATCAAATTGTGTCTCCATCACAACCAATGATTGCAGTCATTGCTCTACAGTCATTGATCACAACACAAGCGTTAAATGAACTGAGTAAAAAGCAAAGCAAAATGTAGTCACGTCACAAAACCACAGAACAAAAATGTTCACTTGTTGCCACACAGCTCGCAGCTACCACATTACACCTTAATCCAGGCAAAAGATCATAGAATATAATATTGAAGTTATAAAAGATCAGAATGTGGCTCAAACTTCAGAGAAATCTAAAAAAGCACAAGGTTAAATTGACTGCTCATTTGAATTCATATTAATCTGCATAGTTCAGTGCTGCCGAGTCAAAAGAATGAAGAAAATGAACTTAGGAGGAGTCGTTTTAATAACTGTAGTCTGACCTGTTTTTATCTCGCTTCTTCATCCACTGGCACCATATTAAAAATGTCACAGCTTAATTTAGAGCTCAGGCAGATTAATTTGCTACATTATCGCATAAGCACACTAACAAATTCAGAATGAAAAAAATCACGTGGAGCACTCTAAAGCTGGAGTTACACATGCGTACTGCATGCCTGCTTAGGGCGTGGGGCAGGTCAGGGCTGCAGATGAGGTTGTAAAAGCGATGTCTGGTACCAGAGGCTAGACAGCCATGCGGTAAGATCTGGTCTTCCTAGGGGAACTGAGGTATTTGTTAGTGCTGCCCTAAAGTCATGATTCAGAACCATCCTCAGAGCCGGTGTCTAGTAGCATGGGAAGAGACCAAGGCTAATGTCTACTGCCCTCAGCTTCAACTATACCTCTCCTGGGAAGGCCTGTATTATTCACCCAGGGCAGCCAATCACACTGCTGTGGACACCTCAGGCAGCTCTGGCTTGGGATTTGACATGAAAAGATCCAGAGGGTCATTTCATCAAGATAATTTGCAGGCTGCAGGCATCGGTGCTGAAACTGTACATTTCCTTTCCTTCAGTATATTTTCAGCTTCTGCTGGAAATTTACAATCACATATTGTTTATGCAAAATCCATTCACGATAATGAGTAAGGTGTTGCAGCGCAGTGATTTTCTAGCACCAATTCATTTTGCTTGGTATTAGGCATTAAGGCATTAATGTCACCGTCACTACTTTTGGGGTTTTTTTTCTAAATCATAAATTACAGCCCGAACTGAGAGTGAAAAAAAGGGTGAAGTAAAAATGGCCAGCGTGTGACAGCAACAGAATAAATGTGTTAATTATACATTTTATGGTGAATCCCCAATAAGCTTTGAGATTCTTATCTGGAATGGAGCCAGGGATTCATCCTAGATTCATTTCCCAATTTAATGAGGTGTAGCAGCTCAGCTCCAGCCAGCCAGTGTGTTTCCTTTGTTCACACCGTACACGTGTGGGCCTGTGTTTACTTGTATGTGTGTACAGTATATGTCTGTTTGCTACAGTCACCCCTGTAAGTTTCAGTGATATGAGGCCAAACCTCATATCCGTCTAACAGTTGAGTGACGGTGGAAACTCAGTCGACTCATGTCGTTCAGTATATTTTGAGCGTAATCCAAGCTGGGCCTGAATCTTGAAAAAAAAAAAAGAAACTAGAGTTCAAAACCAATTTTTTATTTCAATATACAATTATTCAAGGTGAACCTTAATCGCAAAATATATTTCTCTATTGCCGGACCGTCCTATGCATCCTGTGCTGACAGAAGATGGAAGCCCAAAGTCAACATATCTCTCTTGCTGGAGCTCAGATAAAACCCCAGTCCCGTTTGGAGTGCTGTGCCAAAAGCCGTCAGATGGCTGATAATATCGAACAGGAAATTGTCTCTTAGACAAAAACACAACAGATTGGTAAGGGCACTTCCAGAAATGATTTTCACTCTTTTTCATATACGGTAGATAAAGCTGAGAAAGAAAACTAAGCTGGTGTCTCACTTTGAAACGTGATAACTGTTCGTGGCACTACCTCGTGATGACATCGTTTTTACAGCCGATACCAATATTTGGTGATTTCAGAACCAAATATATTGGCCAACAAGAAAATATATTTCTGATGAGTTTTTCAAAGTGGCACTTTGAGTACTGCACGGCAAGTGCCAATTTATTCCATTCTATTCAAAAGAAAGCCGACATTTCTACAGCCGATATCTCAAAAATTTGGCAACTTACATGAAAACGATTTAGATTGAAAAATAACACCAAGTTAGATTTGGGAGTGAACCATGTCTTTAAACTTGTAGATTTGACAAGTACAGTGCTTATTCACAACTGCTGCCAGCTGCATCTAAAAAACAAGGGACAAGTGGGAGAGCTCATCCGAGGTCAATGCCATATTTTCCATTGTTCCCTTGCCTGTGCTTCACCTTATCAATCAAGTTTCACAGAATTCAGAAAGGTCGTTTTTTGATGCAAACAGGCCTGCAGACAAGCAGGCGGCACTGAAAACATATTTCAGTCTCAGCTCTCTCCTTGCAGACAGAGTCCATCATCTGAACACCGTGACAGCTGCCACAGTAAACCAAAAACAAGGCTGCAGGGTGTAAAACAAAAACACTGAAAGATATGTATCAGTGAGCTAAGAGGACGTGGTAACTCGAATAATAATCCTGCAGACATTTGGTACATTTGTTGCTTGTGGCATCTTAAACTACTTGTGATGAAGTAATATTAATATTTTGACTTTTTACAAAATACTTTGAAGTTATTGTTTTATGGGTTTTCTGTACATTTCTTGCATCTCTTGAAACATTTACATTCAATGACAAGTGAACATCAAATATGGAAAAGCAAGGTTTTTTTTGGAACTCTCAGCCAGACATTTTCAGCTTAATATGAGGTTAAAGTTGTTGAAAATCGTGCCTGAAATGGTTACAAAGAAAAGCCAACACAAACAAACATGTGGTTTACAAATGGCCAGCTTTGTTATCTGATTGCAGAAAAAAAATGAATGAGCAAAGCTAGCGTTTAAATACCGAACAAGCTAAGTTCAGTAAAAATTAATGTCAGCAAAGTGAAAGGCTGCAATGTTAATTACTGTCTCCGACTACATAAGACCACCTTCGCTCACGTCTTGCTTTTCATTTTGTCAACACTCTGCTCTGTAAAAGCTGCATTGAGCTGTCTGCCTCTCATTCATCCAGCCTCTTCAATTACTCCATTGTCATTTTCCCATACCCAGCTACTTCACCATCCCAAAACTAATTGGTTTTGTGCACATGTCAGGGACATAGCACACGCAACAGCACATACACACCCAGGATAAAGCACATTCACAGAGGCTGTCAACAGAATGTGAGGGTCAGGACGTGTCTGAGCACACAGATAGAGGTGACAGGGGCACGAGGACTGACAATGGAAGTAGACTGCAGTGTAAATGGATTGCAGTCAGTATAGAAAAAATTCCAGTTGAATTCCCCTCACAGCAACGGATAACACTATATGCCTCATATGCTCATCACTTGCACAGATCTTCTCATTGTATGTGCCAAACATTAGTGATGCAACACTGCAACCCTGACAGAATCACAGCTATTGCATCAGAACTCTACACTTTTAACATCTATGATGAAAAACAAGGCTTTCTCCTGCACCAAGCACCCTAATTAACTTCCATAATCAGTGCTATTGATGGCTCATGCAATCAGGGGTTTGTGAGCCTCGGTATGGCCTTAATGGAGCAGCAGGGATCCCCCACAGATGCCTGAATGGATGGGGGTGGAGGGGTATTATGATGAGAATGACTCCACGCTCAGGAAGGAGGTGATGAGGAAACTGATTCGGTTGGAAGCGTTTATTTTTCTGAGATTGCCGGGTGCTCTCTGTGCCTGCTATTCATGCCTTGGGCTGCATGTATTTCTCTGTGCCATTAGATATCAGGAGTATGTGTGTG
>NW_005187428.1:2676918-2684552 GCF_000239375.1 Pundamilia nyererei | reverse complement strand
TCAAAGTTGAGGTCAAAGAAGTTAAACAAATAGTAAGGTTATTACAGTTTAGCTAAAAACATCACTGTAGATTATAATATAATATAATATAATATAATATAATATAATATAATATAATATAATATAATAATACAGTTTAATCATTTGTCTTTTTAAGCTGTGGATTCACAGCTAATGTGCTAAACAGGGGTAAGCGGTGATACAATTTACAGCAATGATACATGAGGTTGAATGTTCAGTGGCTTTGACTAATACCTCTCACGGGCCTCTTATTAGCAGCCACAGGACCACAACACACATTCCATGGGCCGGCTTCAGTGTATGTTTCCCATAATCTTCTCATTAGCTTTTGTAAATGAGGCAGCGTATGCAAATAATTGGTGTGGTTAACATATGAATTGGGGTCCTGTTGTTCAGCGAGACCCCATAGCCCAAAGAACACACCAGAGCCCTTGATCTGAACTGTACAATGCAAGACAATAAAAGATCTTCAATCATCTGATTCACTATAAAGATGCTATTTAAATTCAGCTTTCTGACCAGAGCTGTAGTGGTTTTGATGCATAGGCCTCCCAAACACATGAGTAAATAGGCTTCAGTATTTTCATTAGTAATATTAACCACTTTATATGATGTGAACTCCACTGACTTTGCACCAGACAAAAAATCACTCAAAGAAAAAAAACATGTGCATGGGGTGTAATTATGGGATGTGTAGGCTCTTGGATTTTCCAGATAGTTTGACCTTTATGTTTTGTCGACTACGTCATGAGTTCTTGCTTTTTGAAAAACTGTTTTAGGCAAGTCGTCACACTTCATGGAAAAGCTCCATTACATCTTTGGGGGTAGGCCTTTAAAGTTACAAGGCTTTGTTTTTGAAACTCCTCTGGCTATCGACATAAAACAAGTCTTAATTCTAATTGGCATCTGCTGCTAATGCAACATGTCCGGCAATTTGTCTAGTTTACCTTCTTTCAGAGCGCCACACATTGACATTCACAAAGCTTGCTCGCCATACATGCCAAAAACACTTCAGGATTCGCTCGCTGTTCCCTCTGCCTAAATGCTAATCAGAAACGGCGCCGGCACTTCTGAGGAAGACGGCCTCTTTAACATGCAGATGGAAGCAGCACCACTAGATGGGATGGTGCTCTTAATGCCTTGGAGGTCTAAGTTATCAGAGATGATAACGCTAACCTTACCCATGCCCTATATTTTAGGAAAAGGCAAAACTCTCTTTTCTTTCCTTTTTTTTTTTTGGGCAGGTGGAAATGAAAACAGATTTTGATTTGCGTTACAATCATTATTTTTCTTTGATCCCTCATTGCCAAGACTTGGGAGAAAAACAAAATTGCATATTCTGATTGCCTGGGGCTAGACTTAGAATTAGGGATATCACTGATAACGAATACATTATCGATAAGGAATCCAAGTGCAATAAAAATACATATTTCTTTTATTTGATACATTTAGTTGCTACGTCATGTCCTCACATTATGGCTGTGTTTCCTCAATTAGGTCTCTCGTTCTTGGGGTTTGTGTATAAATCCCTCTCCTTAGGAAAAGTATTAGTGGGGAATTGTTTCACTGCTTCACAATCTAGCAAAAACTAATTATTCTTTAAAAAAACCCAAAACAGTAAGGTTGGACTTAAAAGTCTTTTTATGACATCTGAAATAATTACTAGTGCCACTTTTAAAAAGCATAGATGAATTGAGAACAGGTGGCAAAGCAGGACACGACTGAATGAGCAAATGTGTATCTGAACTTGACCTTTATGCAATAGCTGATCACTACACTATAATTACTTATGTATGAGAACATTTCTGCTTGTGCAGAAGGGGGCAGATAAACACCGGAGCAGTGCAAAGCACGGAGCTCGAGTATGCCTGCCCTACCACATGAGAGTGTTATGGGTGAAGCCATTCATATGCTGAGCAGATGTTCATTGTCATGAGCAAATGCAAGAGGAGTGGGAGGAATGCATGCCGACCTGCTTCCTGAATAGCTAAAGAAACTGTTAAAATCCTCATACGACACCACAAGACAAACTTCAGCCACAGAGACATGGCAGGTTTGAACAAAAAAAGTAATCAACAAAACCCAATCTCCTCTGGGAACAAATCCTGTGAGCCAGCAGATAGAAATATCTGTGCATTTGTAAACTCAAATAGTGCTTTAGGAGTTAAGCAATTTAAATCTCAGCAAAGATAGTAAAATGGTTTCAAGCTAAATATAGGGACTGTCTGTACACTTTCCAGCAGAGTACAGCCACTCAAAACTGCACTCCAAAAGGGCATTCTGTATCCATGGCAATCCCCTCAATACTTTTAGATTTCCATGCCAACAAAAAAAAAGTCAATTCTCTCACCAAATACAGACGAAAAAAGAAAACAGGAGAAAAAGGCCCAGGCCCATTTATCATCCCAAAAGTAACCTTAGAGAAAACCTGCACATTTGACATCTGTTTGGTCCAAAAAAACAGTCTCAGCCTCCTCTGAGCTCAACAAAAGAGATGTGATTAGAATCTCAGTTTGCCACTATGTCCACACCGGATGGCTTACTACACGTGTGAAGGGTCTCTCAAGATGGTGCCAATATGCAAAGTTTACATTAAGCTTAGGGGTGCCATAAAGAGAGTCTGTGTGCAGGAAATGATCACCTCTGACTCAAAAAAGCTCTGATGTAGCAAATGAATTCCAGCGGGCTAAGTCAGCCATGGTAGCACAAAGAAACAGTGTTTATATATGATTGCTGTGAGTCAACAGTTGCAACTAGGGCTTTCTAGAAAAGCATGACTGTATAATGAACGCTCTTCTGCTGGAATTTGAATTGTGCTGATACAGTATGTAGGCAGGCAGGGAGCAACTGGTCATTTGGAGCTGTCTGCACTTTGTGCGGGTACCATTCACTCCAGTAAAATCTGTCGGCAACATCAGATAACAAAGCGTGAACACTGACTGTGAGCTGGAACAATCTGTTACCGCTGCGTGTTACCAGAACATGTAATTCAAAAGTGAGAAAGGAGCAGGTGGACAGAGGCGGTGAGGCTGAGGCTTATTGAATACAATCTGTATCCTGTGGCCATTTCTCTGCACATAATTAGAATAAACAGCACGCTTATATTGATTCACAGAACTATAAAGGAAGAAATAAAATGTTTTTTTATTCATGCAAAATCCTTAAGAGAATGCTTGTAAACAGAAATATACATATAATTTACTGAAATAAGTTATTTTAGTGGAACTTCTGAGGTGAGCTCTAAGCTAAACGTTAGCACAATGTTAGCATGCTATTAGCTTGCTAACGTCGCTTGCAGTATTGCTTACAGTATAGCTGTACTTTCAAATTTAACATAGTAGTGCCTATAGGGATGTAACAATTAAACCAAGATCGCAAACCTGAATAAAAACATCTGCATCATGATACTGCCATCTTTCTCTACAGTGATACTCATGGGGATTGGTGTGGTGTGGTCTTCTGCTGCTGTAGCCACTTTGCTTCAAGGTTTGACCTTTGTGCACTCCTGTATGCCTTAGTTGTAATAAGTGGTTTATTTGAGTTACTTTTGCCTTCCTGTCAGCTTGATGAGGTCTCTCCATTCTCCTTTGAACTCAGGCATGACTAACGTATTATCATATAATTTTCAGCACATTTTCTATAAACCCTAGAGATGGCTGTGTCAGAAAATTCCAGTAGAACAGTTTGGAAAATATCTAGATCTGTTAAGGCTCAGTAAAAGTGTGGTGAAAGTTGTAATATTTAAAGATCATTAAGATAATGAGAGAACTCAAAAACACCAGAAAAATAAAGTTATTTTTTTGTTATTATCTGCTCAAGTGTTCAGCACTGTAGTAAAAATATTTTTTGCATGTTTTTTGTCCTTCTGGGGCTTTTTTCTACAAAATTGTATTTGTGATACAAAAAGTAGTCAGGGAAATCGCCAAAGTCACTCACATTTATCCTTGGAGGAAACCGTGGCCATCTCCAACCCAAAGTGTTCCAGTGTACCTACCGTCACAACAAACTGACACAATCCCTAAAGACTTGCTGCCAGCAATGCGACTAGAGAGAAAGTTCTGCTGGCAAACAAAGTGTGAACACTGGCTCTGTGCTGGAACAATATGTTATCACAGTGTTTTACCAGAATATTTAATTTAAAAGTGGGAAAAGTAAGCTGTGAGAAAATCTGCAGCAGGTGGAAGGAGGCAGTGAGTGTTGTTATTGAGTGCCACCTCTGCATTCACAGAGTGCCACAATAGGCTTCTCCCGCTTTTCCTTCCTTCTCCTCCTCCACTGTCAGCCCCTTCCACTCCACCCCACCTGTTTGTAAAAGGTCAGCACAGAGGAGGGTCCTCAGGCCCCCACCGTCCTCCCCTTCCTGGACCTACAGATCCCACTCCACAATCATCCTCAACGCTGGAGCCTAGAGCCAGGAAACTCAATCAAAGAAGGGCTTCAGAGAGCTCCAGACCTCTCAAAACCATCCATTGTCTCCATAAGGCTTCCAAACACTGCAGCAGGTCTATATGTAACACTGTAAGAGGAGTTGCTCATTACTGCCTGTCCCCAGCTTCACTTTGTTTCTTTTGTGCAGCTGACACAAGAATCTAGTTGCCCAGCTGGGCCAATAAAAGAGAGTGGGGTTACATAAAAAAAACGAGAGAGAAAAAAGAAATTCAGAAAAGGAATTCACTTGCAGGAGTGAATGATGACGTGACAAATATGTTGCACGTGCATAAAAGTGCCATGTTGGTGTTTTTTTTTTCATAAAAAAGACACATTATACATAAATCTGTGACCTGTGCCAGTGCGAGACAGTACTTTAATGGTATCTGTTTAAAATTTGCCATTCATCCCGTGAGTTAAGAGTATTAACTGACACGCCGCACAACAATGTGTGTGAATGTCAGCGCAATCCATTATCATATAAAGAAAGCACTATGTAACTGCCCCCTCTCGTTCACTCTCTCTCTCTCCCAGCCCCTCCTCAGCCCCTTTCAGATACGGCAGGTGAATACAAATCATTTCCCCTCCGCTGCTCTCCAAAAGGACTCACCATCCAATTTCAGACACAGAGGACACAAACAATGGTCCTTTCAAAGTGTGAGAAAATCAAATCATGGTCTTTTTTTTATTAAAAGACACTATTAGGAGGTTACCCTTCCTCTTGTGCAGAACCAGCTCAGAAAAACAGAACTGAATCAAAGCATCTGTGAGTTAAGTAAGTTTTTAAAAAATTATATATTTACATGTCAGATCAATAAATGACTAAAGCAATTCGTACAGTAATTAAAAAATTAAATCAGTTCAAAAGACTGAACACACTTGTGTGAAAAAGTAAATACACCCACTGCTTCCTTAGGAATTAAGAGGGTAAGTAATGGTAAGCATGTTAAATGTTAACGTTTATAACAGTGTCATTAGAAAAAGAGTGAGCAAATATGGCTTTTTTGGACAGGTTGTGTCCAGAAGAAAGCTTCTTTTCTCTAAAAAATGCAAAACACGCCAGCATAGCTGAAGTTTGCAAAGTTGCACCTGAACAAACTACAAGACTTCTGCAACAATTGCCTTTGCACAAACAAGACCAAATGTTTGACCATGATGCACAATGGCAAAAAGAAAACAGAGCATATTAGCACAAACATCTCATACAACTGGACGGGTACAATCACAGGGCCTCTGCACCTTGGAGTCGCTGCTCATGAACTCTTCTGTGCACCAAAGTTTTTAGAGTTAAACACGAGGCCAGCTGTGACAGCTAAAGCTTGGCCCAAACTGGGTCATGCAACAGGGCAATGATCCCAAGCACAGCAGCGCATCTACAACAGAAAAAGCTTCACTGAAAAATCCAGACCTCAAACTGACTGAAATGCTGTGGTGGCATTTCAGAGACCTGTGCACAAAGAAAGAAGAGTAGGCCAAAATTCTTCCACAATAATTTGAGACACTGATAAAGTCTTACGAAAATGGATTACTTCATATTATTGCTGCTGAAGGCCCTGCCACCTGAATCCTGACTGAATCATGGGGTGTACTTATGGGACATCCCATGGGACTCATGGGATGTACTTAGTCGTTACATGGAGTTCTGTAATCATCTTTCTGGTTACTTTATTTTACTTTTGCTATTAAACTTTCAACTGTTTCCGTTTTCACTCATTACTATTTTTAGTTGCAGTCTTTCTTTAAAACTCTACCAAACATTGTTCAAGACAGAGGGGGGGAAAAAGACTTGAACATTAAACTGAATACAAAAATTTGGTTCTCTAGCTGTCAGAAGGCGGAATAATTATGAGTCAACTCACTTTCCCAGTCATATACTTTTTCCTCTTATTTACAGTCAGTGAAAAACAAAAAACGGAACCATTAACCAACCCACACAACTCACATTATTCACCAAAATACACCGCAGCACATATAGAAGTGCTGCTTAATGTGACAGCAGTGTGTCTGCAACGCTGATCCAAACATTCACTTTGGGTCGAGTCTGAATGAGCTTTGCTTACTTTGGCAAAATGTATGGGCACTCTGTTTCTGTAGTCAGGTTTTCATATGCTAAACTCGCCTCCAGGGGGAAGTGAACAATTCATCAAAGATATCCCTGTGCAAACTCCTCCAACATTTCTTTGAAATGAAGGCAGAGATGCTGGGAATTTTCAGTCTGAATTTCCCATCCAAGGATTTCAGATGGAATTTGATCTAATTAAGCTCTGAGGCCGAGAACTTGTGTATGTTTTATTTTACCAAAAGTGAAATAACAGGGAGAGCGATAACATCTCCCTTAAGCTGATGGAACTATTTTTTTGTCAGTATGTAATTGAATGACCTAATTTTAACTGAAGCATTGGATTTGGTAAAATTAAAGAGTGAGTTTGAAGATTAAAGAATACAATGAAAATAAAACCCCTGGAGGTTGAGTGACTGATCAGGACTCTTGGTGCCTTACCGAGGCTTAGTGTGAACATGCTTCTATCTCTCTCATGGGTCTGGATGACTGAAACGTTAGCTAATGAGTATTAATGACAATAATGAAAGACTTAGCCTTCTCATAAAGGGAGTCTCTTTATGTTCTTCACAACTTTCCTTGGATGTGCGGCTGATGCTGAGTCGTGACAATACGCCAGAGACTCAACAAAAAAAATTCTTGGTGTTACAGCTTAGCAATTTTCCCTTTTACATCCATCATTTGAAGAGTCTGAGTGGTTTCGAGTAGGTCTGATATTTTGCCCAGAAGGCGCCGCAGCTCAGACAAACAGTGCTCCATCCTTACAGATCATCTGGTCCCATCAAAAATAATGGCCTCCGACAAGAACTGCTCCATCAGCCCTCATTTGTCAACCGGTGATTCCGGAGGAAACACTGCTCCCATTTAACACTAACAGTCCGCAAGCTTCCGCTAACAGTCTCTGTCCTGCGTCTGCCTTTGACAGGATGAGACCGGTCGCTAATGCATGAGAAGTGTCTGCTGAGTGTTGGATAATGGCTGTGTGAGGCTTTGCTGGAGCCTGTGGCGTTTATCTGGCTGCATCTATCACTCAGTACAGGTAGAGGAAAAAGGATGAGGCAGTGAGGTCAAACATCGCTGTAGGACAAAGCGTGCGTCACTTGCTTCTGGGGAAGCCGGGGGGGGG
>NW_005187428.1:2672366-2676898 GCF_000239375.1 Pundamilia nyererei | reverse complement strand
GGGTGTTTAACATGACAGAATAATGAATTACCACCCTAACACATAACGATACAGTACAGTATCTCCACAGGAAACACCTCGCCCACCTCCTCTGTCAACACACGAGAAATGAATAAGAGGATTTTACTGGTCGTCGCATTTACATTAAACAGTGCACTTCAAACATAGTTATTCATAAGTTGGGTTATTATAGCAATTTCTGGGGGGGTTTCTCTAAAAACAATACTTTTCTCAGTAAACACAAGAAAATATTCTTTGCATATTCATTTTCATCCTCAGCTAATGAAGGTAAAGTTATTCAGCATTAAATGGTGTGATTACACAAGCAGCCACAGCCAAACACGGCTGAATAAAGTGTAGGATAAAATTACAGAATATTTAATGTGATTCACAAACTATTTCAAGTGAAGATGATGGTTTTCAGTACTCAGCGCGACAGAATTTTGTGATGTGTCAACGATACAATGTAAACCTCAACTACCTGTAACCAGAAAATTGTGTTTTTCAATGTCCATCTCAGGCTTGATTTAAAAGTTTCCACATGTTTTCTATAGATGTCTCAGTTGAATAGCTGGTGTTTTACCGGACAACATTAATGCATTGACATTATACCACTTCACCAAATAAATATAGCTGACATGGGCATCCATGCTTATCACATATGTAAAACAATTAAAGGCAAAACCCGTAGCCTTGACCTGTAGTACAACAGAGCTGCAAATACATCTGCTCATTCTGAGCAATCGATTTTATCGCATGAAGAAATATTCCTTTCCTGCTGGGAGGGGCAATGCTCCCATCAAAAGAGGTCACTGAAACTGCAACGAGTATAAAAATGATTAATAGCCTTCTGAGTCACTAGCTAACCTATTTTGAAGACCTATTGAACATTTGGGACCAACATGTTAAAAAAGCACCACAAACTAAAATAATGTTGTCCTATGCCTAATAAAATCCATGTCTCTGTTTAGGTATGCTAATATTTTGGGGTTATTATTTACTCCATGTTTATAGCAACGCCTATTAATGTGCTCATTTAAAATGAATACAGTCAAAATAGTAACAGCAAAAAGTATTCCAATATACAGCCATAAATAAAAGTCTGAATCGCTTGCTATTTCAGTGTGCCTCTATGTTTCATACGCACTCATTCCTTTACTCTTCCTCTCACAGCAGGTACACAGACAGAGATTTCTCATTAGAATTGGCTGAGATGCAGGTGAGCCAGGGGTCACATCTAAATTCAAGTATTTGTATTCCAGCACAACACCCAGGGAGCACGCTGTTTATAGTGATGAGCAGATAGGCTCGGCCTTGAACCAGGACCCACAGCTAGCAGGCACATAAATCGTTCGGTTTCTCAGAGGCTATTCCAACACTGATAGATCCCACCAGTTTCGACAGTATAAGGACAGTCTTCTCAGTCCTGAAGCCACATTGAAATTCTATCCTAGACATTTCGCACTGAAAAAAAATGTATACAAAAATCACTAATCACGCAGCACCAACAAAGGATTTGAAGCCTTGATGGGCTGGAGCCTGATCCTTCTCTGGCAAAAATAATGGTAAAGTGAAGTAGGGCCTTCCTTTTGAAAAATGCTCCTTCTTAAGCCAGACGAATAGTCTGCCTGAGTATCTGAGCATTGATGGCTTTGTGAGTAAGAGTGGCATTGCAAAAGAACACATGTATCAACTGAACTGAAGTTTGATGGTATTAAGTTATAAAATCATATAACCTTAGATCTTCACTTCAAGTTGTTGTTGTATCTATAAAAGCGGAACGCCAAACTCAGGCCCGGCATGCCGATGGGCTTGCAACTGGCATAAACCCTGTGTCCGTGCTCTAAATATGAAGCGAAGCCAGCAGTCAATTAGCTTAACAAAGCATAAAGACTGGGAGAAAGGGAGGATCAGCTAGCTTGGCTGGCTCCAAGAAACAGGCCTAGCACATAACTGTGTGAAATACACAACTTTTGATTCCCCGATAATTGGACAGACAGGAAGAGCAGCGAAGGTGGAGCAAGGCCTGGGGCAAGGCTGTGCAGGTGAGAGGAGAGTGCAATCAGGGAAAATAAAGATGGAGATGCAACACCAGACACAGAGCAGATTCTCCAGGCTCTCTGCTGAGCTGTTTGTGAAGCAGCTGTGCATGAAGCCAACCTTTTCCACTGCCCTGGAAGACGGCAAAGACAAGCAGAAGTCCCCCATGAAGGGCCTCACCAGCCTCTTTCTGGCCCTCACTGTCTTTGTGCCCATCTATTCATCTGCTTATTTTTTCATGTGCTTCCCAAAACTAGCTGGGTCTCTGGGTATCTCCCTGTTTGTGTCTGCTTCTCACAAAACCAGTCTCACTGGGAAAAAAGCAGAAAACCTTACAGTAAATCTTTGGATTACATGTATGTGTCATACACTTATACACTATGATTTCTGCATAAAAGTGGTCATGAAGTTAAGGTTATATCTAATGAGAAAATGCTGAAGTACAAGTACTCTTAAAAGTAAATCATCATAATAGACATGAGACATCTCATTTTTTCTCCTTCATCTATTAGAGTAGAGACACTAAAGCAATGCGTCTATACGCAGCTTCTTTCCCACAAACAGGAGACATTACACGCACAGACATAAGTGTTGACACAGAGAACCGTAAGAGAATTGTCAGGCGTATAATGAAGAGACACCGGAGAAACGTCTTGATGCATTCATCTGAAACAGTGTGCGCTGGGAGCAGCCCAGAGGCCCTCTGCGAAAGCGTGTATCCCGCTACTTATCCGCAGTGTGTCTGCTCTCTGAGCTGCCGCTGAGTAATATCACTGCTTTCTAACCACATGCAAGAAAACTGCTGTTCTACTCACAGCAAACTGTTCAGTTACACTGAGCTGGGAAAATCTAAAACTGAAATTAGTGTTCGGTGTTCAGCCTTTTCAATGCAACTTTTAGGCTTTTTTTGGTTCTGCAGTGAACCTGAAAAACAACAGGAACTATGTTCGCTCTAATTAGGCCGTGTTACCACTGCAGGCTAAAATAGCACTAATCTCTCGCATCTATTCTTTTCATAACACGCAGCCACGGCAAATCCCACTGACTCACATTCCAAAGTAGGCTTAGGGAGCATGTGGGCCTACCCTGAGTATGGATGCATAAACTGGTTGGGATTCAAACCCCCAAGCCTCTCTTCTGAAGACCAGTAGTGTTCCCACTATCTCCTAAATTGGGGGAACGGCTCCCGGATCCCAGGAACGACATCTGAGATATCTGTCCAGAAGAAGGCAGTCCTAAAAACAGCAAAGATACTCCACAGGACCCTCAAACTCTCAGGCCTCCGGTAGAGGACCTGAGCTTGAAGGACAAGGAATGTCCACAGTGCGAGTGGGGAATAAATATACATATATAAAATACACACATACACTCCTTCTATCCAAAGTATCACTGGGCAAAAAAAGCAAAGTCTGGGTTCATACAACCTTTTTTGCAACTTTGCCCTTTCTGTTTTGCAGGGTCACTTTCTAACTCTTTGATTGTGGGCAGAGGAGACATGACACAAAATTAGGGGAGAGGAAGAATGTCAAGAATCAAAGGTTACTGAAAACCCTCCAGTCATTCTGAACAAAACTGCACTCACCTCGCCCACTGTTTTTTGAGATTCAGCAATGTAGTAATATCACAAGTAAAAATAGATGGACTGCACAAGTACAAAAAAAACCACCAGCCAGCTCCCTAGCTAGCAATGTAAAATAAAATGAAAATGAAGTTTGGGTAAATAAAACCTGGCAACCGAAGGGAATGCGTAATATTCAGTTTCAGTTTTAGGTAAAACCAAAGAGCAGAATCAAGATATTTTAAACCATTTTTTAAAAATAAATAAATCCTTCAATCTTTGGCTGCAGAAAATAACTGGCTATGACCCACAGACACTAGTGGATTGTTGGCGCCTTTCTTCCCTTTGCTCTGCCAGCCCTGCGCTGCAGCCATCTGCACTTGTTGCTTGTTTTAGGAAATTTTGTGCCTTTAGCAAGTGAAACACGTAATCAGTTGTAGCAAGGTCAGACATTTGGAAAAATCAAAGCTATGGCCATAAAATCCTATGGTTGTGTTTCTTCTTATTATAATTACTATTTTATTTTACATTTTAGTAATGCACTCAGTTTACTGTACTTGCTCAGTCAGAACAGAACAACCCCAGGTTTCTCTTCAGCACTGTAGCCAGGCTGACAAAAAGTCAGAGCTCTTTTGAGCCAACCATCCCTTTAACGTTAACTAGTAATGACTTCATGAATTTCTTCACAAATAAAATTTTTATCATTAGAGAAAAAATTACCAACAATCATCCCACAGATGTAATATTATCTACAGCTACTCTTAGTGCCATTGATGTTAAGTTAGATATAGTTCTATATTGTGTATTTTGTTGTACAGTTATTTTATTTTCAACTTTAATTTATATATTTTATCTTATTCCTTCCCAGTTAAATTTACCCTTCATTCTAATTTGACTCTTTTTCTCCAATTGATCTTTCTGAGTTAACTTCAAT
>NW_005187428.1:2669595-2670771 GCF_000239375.1 Pundamilia nyererei | reverse complement strand
CCCAACCGGTCGCAGCAGATGGCCCCGCCCCTCCCTGAGCCTGGTTCTGCCGGAGGTTTCTTCCTGTTAAAAGGGAGTTTTTCCTTCCCACTGTTGCCTTGGCTTGCTCATAGGGGGTCATATGATTGTTGGGTTTTTCTCTGTATCTATGAAGCGCATTGAGGCGACTTATGTTGTGATTTAGCGCTATATAAATAAAATTGAATTGAATTGAATTGAATTCAGACAGACAGATGGATAGATAGATGCACAGCTCTGATCTTTGATCTGTTTCCTACTCACCTCTATTTGTTATCAAAAAAACATTAATACAACACGCTCTGATTGGACACGTGATTGAAAGCGGTGAAAGACAGCAGCATGGAGGTAAACAGAAACCTCTCTAGCCTCTATTGAAAGCCTGGGACCTAAAAGCTGTTTCTTCACAATACACACTTCACGCCTCGCTGTGCTTCAAACTGCTACTCCTCGGTGTTGCCCTCTATGACGCGGCCATTGAAAAGTGTACACTCATCCTCTCTGGCTTGCAGCACACATTCACAACACAATAACTGATTGCTGAGCATGAAGCAGAAAGAATTACAAATTCAGACACAGACAGAGAGAAAAGTCGAGGCAAAGAGAGAGATTCAAACGGGAACATAAATGGATAAACTGGAAGAGAGGGGGAGCCCCCTCGCCCCCCAATGGCAAAAGTAAAAGAACCATAGCACCAACAGCTGAGGCAGATGAGCTCCAAGCTGTCAGAGTCCCTTAACTCCCAGCCTCCCCGCTTGGCACGGCGTGCTGCAAGGGCGAGGTGGGATCCTTCCTTCACACTCCACTGGGCGGTGGACACACATCACACCGTGTCACCTCAGCTCACAGTGCATTAGATCAACTCCCTGCTGAATCACAGGCACACTTTCAGCAGGGCAGAATGAGGGGATGAGCCAAAGGTTACGGAGGGTCACTTAAAAACCACTGTGCTAGCGGAGAGCCAATTCTCTGGACTCTAATGCATCCAGAGACCTCACACTCAAGAGAGCTACTTTACTGCTGCCATTAGGGAACTTTTCTACCTCTGCAATTTCCATTATAACACATTATGTGTCAATAAGGCAGCAGGCGCAATTTAGGCACTGAGGCTATTTTGTGATTTTTAAGTATTGACGCCCACTTTCACAGCAGTGGGCG
>NW_005187428.1:2662036-2669489 GCF_000239375.1 Pundamilia nyererei | reverse complement strand
CACACACACACACACACACACACACACACACACACACACACACACACACACAACACACTTTGCCACTAGAGAAATGGAAATCAAACAAGTGCTGACCTTCTACCTTTCAGCTAGAACAAAAGAGTAGGCACCGCTACAAAGAGTGAAAGAGAAAGACGTGTAGCTGTGGAAAGATTGGGGAGTTGGTTAGGGAGTGTTAATGTTAATAAATTCACATTCTGGCAGCATCATAGACGAAGATATTTAGACTGGGGACATTTGCCAGGAAAGGCAACAGACTGACATCTGTGTGTGTTCACATCCAGTGGGAGGGGAAATGGCTCTGAGAAGAACGAGAACGTTTGATTGCGAAAAGGCCGGAAGTTCACACTGTTTTGGAAAAGTTTTGATATCCGTGGAGTTTCTGACTTACCAGAGAAGCCCAAATCCCCTCTCTCCTCCTCCCTGGCCTGCTTCGCCCGCTGTCTGGCTGAATTCAGTCTGGTTAAAAAGGGACAGCAGGGAATAACAAATTTAGCGCACACCATGTAGACTTCTCTGCTTTCCTGTTGTGGAAACAACCAGCATTTTAAACCAGCTTGAAAGGAACATCTAGTCTTTCCTAAACGGCTTTTCCCAACATCTGTTTGATTTCAGAATGGCTTCACTAATCTGTGCTTTGTTTTTTATACTCTGCTAAAAACACTTCTTTTTCGTAGTGCATGTCTAATGCTCCGTCACAGTCACAGCACAGATTAGACCAGGATATTTAGATAGAGAGAGATAATTCTCTCTTTCAGATCAATCTCTTATGAAAAAAGACCACTTCTCTTTTTAAATATATGTAATCATGCATGGGTGTGTCGACTGGCTGGAAATGCACTTAAAACGCTTCCAACTGTGAAGTTTTGGAGGTAAAAAGAACCTAAACAGTCAAGCTGTGTAAACCAGAGACTTTGAGAGGCAACAGTGTGCAATCCAAGCTGATAGACACAAAGGCCCGTGGCTAAGAGCTGGAGGAGAGACATCTCCTCCCTTCATCTCTCGTCTTGTCTTGTTTCATCTCCTTCAGCTCCTCTTCTCTTATCCCATCTTAACTCTGTGTGTATTCTCTATACTTGCTCTTCCTCTTCTTCTACGCCTGTCGTCCTCACCTATCTTCTGCTCGTGCCCTCTTTCCTCTGACCTCATCTCCTTTTTGGTTATATCACCTTTTCCTCACACAGCCTCCACTTTCAGCCTTCCTGTCTTATTATCTCACACTTGATAAAAAATAGTTGAAATGTTTGCCTTAACGCACACTTAACTATATTTTTAAAAATCAATAAGAAAAGAAAAAGGTTTCACATGACAGCTTGGGGAATTTGTGGGACAACAAATCGAGTCAAATGTGATCATCATGCCTTCATCCTCCAACCATCCATTTTCCTAACTTTCCTATCTAAATTAGGGTCACGGCCTATCTCAGCTGTCATAGGATGTAAAGTAGGAAACACACTGGACTTATCACGTGGCCAAGAAGGCTCTCTCCATTCATCTTCTTCCTCCTATCATGACCTAAACTAAAGATCCCGCACATGGACCTGGGAGATAATATACAGATGTGTCTTGACAGATTTGAAATTAAATAAATATATATTTTGACATAAATCTTCAAACCCAGTCAATGTTTCACACTGAATTACTTCTCTCATGACTCTCCTGCTATAAAAATATGAACTTTACATTGGGTCAGAGGCTGGAAAAGGCTTTGATTTTCTGTCCTAACCTATGCTGACCTTGTCATTTCTCTCTCATTTTTCTAATAACTTCTGTTCGGTTTATCCAGCTTCTGTTGCGATTGGTGCTGTAGCAAAATCTCTCTTCTCTTTTCCTTAAACTGTGTCACAGTCAACACGGACACACCTAACGGAATCGATTGCAGAATGATTGAAGAAGCAGATCCAATTTACTTCGAGCAAAGGCTTATCGACTTCAGTCTCCTGCTCTTCGTATGACTCGAAGTCCCACTGAGAGAAGCAGCCGTTTCCACTTGGCTAAATACGAACACTGCTTTTCACAACTGTCAACAGTTATTTGACATTAATTCTGCTTAACACAAATGGCATATGTTTTGTCTCAATATCGCTCTTTAACCCCACTAACCAAAATTTAAATGTTTGCACCCTGTGCTGCACGCTTGTTTACAATCATATGAATTGTTTTCTAGCCATGTTCCCCCAAAACCTGCATTATTTACCGCAACCTTCCGCACAGCTCGACGTTTCAAAAGCCTTACCAGCTTGCACAGTCACTTCATTACTTCTTACAGAATATTACAACAGAAAATCTGATCATCCCACAGCCCTGAATTTAAAGGTTTCTGACCCAGATTTTAAAAAACACTGACACGCATACGATTCTCTCACAGCATCACACTGTAATAATGCTGACACCTGAGCTGACTCTGTACCTGAGAGCAGCGCTACAGTTCAGCTGCTGCCTTCTTCACCTTTTGCTTTTGGTGAATGTGCAACCGATTTTACAGTTTTCTTCTTCTCTGTGGGTTTGCAGGATCAAACAGCTGATTACAGCTGCGACTTTTTAGAATAAAACAAAGCAACAAAGTGACCTTTCCACATCCTGTTTGAAAGGGCTGCCTTCTGATCCCATCAAAAGAAACCTCCCACTATGTAATCGAGTCAGCCGTCTCACCACCCCACCTCTGCCCTTAGACACTACAGAGTCGTGCAGCGCTCTCGTCCAGCTCAGCTGCCATGGTGATAAGAAAGAGGACCGAGGACCGAAACTGAAAATAGCTTGAGACGGGATGCTGAGTTTGGGCAGCGAGCAGGACTACAAAGCACCTCACAGCAAGAGACCAACAGTACCCTCAAAACCTTAGGGAGCACTCTCGTGCCATGAGACCTGCCAAACAAAGCAAACATCTGAATCTTCTAAAACTCACAATAACACTGATGCTTTGTGGAAAAAGACGGCCCAAAATAATAATGAACACATCGGTGCTCATTCTGCTTATTGTCTGGGTTATATCCTTTTGTTAACAGCGTACCAGCAAACTGCACACACCCAGCAAACTGCACACACCCTGCCAAATCAACAACCCACAAACAAAGTTTTAGGATAGCTGCTTAACACTGTGAAGCATTTAGCAGTTAGGAATAGATAGAGATATACTGATATTGTCATCAGGAGTCGGTGGAGACCAAACCAGAGCTACAAAGAGAGCAGATATCTGTTTGAAATAGAGTCATCAAGCAGATCAAAACCAAATTAAAAATATATCATGTTAATCCGTATTTGAACAATGTGCAAGAAATAACAGATTGCTAATAATTTCAGCTTTACACACTCATAATAAGCAAACAGTATGTATATCTTATGGCGCTTCAAAGAGGCCAAAAGTAAATTTATTAAAATGCATCAAAAATAAGTAATCTTGAGATGGTGTTCACATCTTTTTTGAGCTATCTAAATGTGTAAGACTTTGTATTCTATAAACAGAACACGCTGACTAAACTCTGGTTGTTAATTAATGGACATTAATTGATGTCACAAAGCAAAGACGGCATTGTTAGTACACCGCTGAATACCTGCTTCTAAGGACATTGTTTTTCATTTGTCATCTCATGCAAAATAGAGCAGAGACGCATATACTGCATATTCGGCATGTCCGGTGAAATGTCAACAGGCGAAACAAGCATGGCTCACTGTAGAAATGCTAATTAGCACAGTGTCATTCCTCTAATGAGGGTCTGGTTGGCTTTCTCTTCCAGGCTGTGTTGTTCTTAGCTGTACGTTTGTGCGTGTGTTCCTGTGTCCATAAACAGGGGAAGGGGGCTCAGCGTTGGCACGGAAGCCTGTTGGTTTAATTTTAGACTATCGCCTAATGAGAGGCAGTGTGGCTATAGATGATACCGTTCTCCCGATGAAGTGTCATTACTGCCAAAGAGGGAAGAAATATTGAATTTAAATTAGAGGACATGGCTTGCAGATAGAAAGGTTCTGGTTTTTTTTTGTTTGTTTAAATTACATTTTAAAGCAAGCAGGCTCAACAAAATGAAGAGGATTTGTTGATTGTGCAAGCGCTGGAAAGGTGCAAAATCTCTATGAACGTGTTAATATCAAACCTGAGCTGCAAAACCAGTCTGTAGGTTTTACCACAAGGAAAACACCCACAGCTTCAAAGAGTGACAGGCTACAAGTACACGACGAAACCAAGTCTCAAAATGTTTTAGTGAACATTTTCAGACTCATGCAACTGATGACTACTTTCTGTATCAACTAGTTAGTTTATATTCATTTGGTAATGTGGTGAAGAAACTGACCGTCGTTCGTTTTGTCTAAATAATCTTCAGAAGCCTTTTGCTGCCCAGTCAAGTTAAAAACCCAAAGATATTCAATTTACTATCACAAAAACTTTAAAAGATAATATTTAGCTTAAAAAAAGGGTGAAAACACTGAACAATTCTGTCAGTAGTTCTAATTTTTAAAAAATAATTGTCAATCAACACCAACATGTGATAAAACAACCAGTATGAGCTCTAAAAAGCAAAAAGCAACACCATCAAATGTAATTTCTTGGCTGATTAATAGTTCAAACCCCCCAAATACTTAATTTTAAATCGTATAAAAGAGAGAAGACCAACACACAGTCATCACTGAGAAGTTTAAAGCAGCAATTATTTGATATTTGTCCTGATTAATAATTAATATTACCAACGAACTGAACCCAACAATAATAATAATGGTTCCTTTTTTAAAATCAAATAATTGCTGAAGCGGTTTAATCATCCAGGATATTTCATCAGTTCTCCCAAAAACATTCAAAACTTAAGAAGATGACTTATGCAGATCTTACAGAGCAAAACAGAGACACTGTGCCCCTAAATGCCATTTAACCACAAAGCCGATACATCACCTTTATCTCCGTGTGTGTCAGTAAGGATAAGTCGCCTCAGTTTGTGCATTCATTTCATGAAGCCAGTTCAACTGTCATAATCCCGGTGGTTGTTTACTTCTCGACGTGTCTGCTGTAACTGACTGACAGCAAAGAGAGAGGGGTTGGTTCCCTCGCACACCCAAAACCCCTCCTCCAAAAAACAAAAACCTCCCCTGACCCTCCCTCCCCTCTCACAGTGGGATTAAAACAACCTTTTGTGTCTCTACAATAGAGGTTAAACATTTCCTGGTATCACATGAACTGCTCGCAGAATCCACATAGTTACTGGGTGGCAATTTCTAGTATTTTATGCAAGAGCATGAAATATTTTTAAAGTTATTTGTTTTTATAAGACGTAACAGTCTGCGAAATGAGGCAATGACAGAAGCGCAACATCCTGCTATATGAATCTGGCAGAGCATAAAAGCAACAGTGGCACTATAATTGCATGTTAAATCAAACTGCACCCAGTCTAAAGTAAAATAATTGTCAGCTGCACTGATTGTGCTCGAATCAATGCGGCCTTCGAGGCGTTCAATAGAGGGTGGCGGCTGAACAGCAACGTAAGAAAAAAAAAGAGTAAAAAGCCTCAAGGCACATCCGAAGGACTTCCTTTCCCATACACTTAGACACCAGAGAAAGTACTCACCTACAGTCAACAGATGTCCCCATGCAATCTAATCTAGCTGACACAGTGAGAGGAAGCTTATTTATTGCCGACTCCTCGCCAGCATTATTGCAACCCATTTTAAGAGAATAGATGTGAAAAGTCTTTTGACGTCCGTTAGCTATGGTTGCAGAGGGTAACAATGGTTTGAAAGAGTCACTTTTCTCTGGGCCCAGCCTTAAATAACACCCCCTCGCTACAAAAGCACTGAAAATGTAACTTTATCTGCATCAAAGAGGATTCTCGCTCCGGCTGAACAAGGACCTCAACCCTGGTATTCATAAAGCACACGTATTCACTCCAGAGTTTTTATGTCTTTATGCTTCCACTTTGCTCCACAAAGTAATTTTTAATTTTTTTTTTTTTTTGTTGCAAGTAACTATTCGAATTATGATTTTAAAAGTGCAAAACATTTACAAGAGATTAAACTAGCCGTTCACAGTTTTTGTTGATCTGTGACTTGTAATTGTCAGAAAACAGCATCACACATTAATTCCAAAAGGCACACTTCCATACATGCACACAGATGTATAATAGCTTAAAAATAGGCATACAGTAAGTGGACATGGTACAATGGAACATATCTCTCTAAAGACAGATATCAGGAAATTAATATGCAGAACTTGTAAGCAAAGGACATGAGTTTTGACACCATTGGCACAATGTTTATCACATTTTTGGTTTCCGTTCATAGCTTAAGGTCTATTGACCAATCACATTTGTTCAAAGAGGGATTGCACTTGTAGATATTTCATCTTTAAGCTATTATTAATTACTATACATTGTTAATAGTTCTTCTTCACTTTTACTGAAGTATTTTTTCATTGTTCAAATGCTTGCATAAAAAAAGAGAGGGTCTCCATTCACTGGTTGCGCTTTTGGGAATACCCACTTCATAATACTCCATGGCATATGACATCTGTCTGCTCCAGTGGGAAAAGCTGAATGGCTTCACAACATGGTCATTGTTGCAAATCGCTGTGAGTACATAACGTCCACCCACTCGCAATGATGAAAACATCAGCCCACAGACCATCAGAGTGTCACTGGTGGTCGAGAGACTCGAAACCTTTGCACTGCAATTCCAGCTTAATCTGCTAATGAACAGCTTCGGTCGTCCTTTTGTGTAAACATAACTCAGCGCGTTGAGCTTTCTCAGCATCTACCGTCTCTGCATGAGAAGCCATTAATTTAAACAAAAAAATGTATCATAAATAAAAGCATTCATTGTAGCGGACGTCTTTCAGGGAGATGATGGATAGCAGTGAGGTGTACGTATTGTGGTATGAAATGAGTGAAAGGGCCATATTTCACTGAGCGAGGGGCGTGATTGACCAAGTCTAATGGGCATTATTTCTGCACACTGACTCCGTAGTGCAGAGACACTGGGCGATCCCTGCCGGCCCATTTGCTCTTTCAGTCTCACACTGAGATAGGACCGGCGCCCTCCCCGGTCTTTGTCAAGACACCAATAGAAGAACGATATTTCAATGGCAACTGCATATTTCAATAGAAACTTTTAACAGAAAAAATAAATAAATAAAAAAACTTTCATGTTGCCGTCTAGACCTGGCCCTCGTAACCGGAGCTGCGCACAGTGTGCATGTGACTGTTTGTGGACACTCATAAATTCATTTGTCTCTGGCGGGGACTCTTTTGAGCTTCCTATTCAGAAATGTGAATGGGAGTGAAATATGATTGGCCTGGAGAGAGAGAGAATAAGAGGCTGGGTTCACAAGGCTATCGAGGCTGGGCGGGCGGGCGGGGGACACTTGAAATACTTCATTGCCTGTCAGAAACAGAAAGAAAAGACAAGCATGGATGATTTAGCCTTCTAAAGTTTGCTCCTAATACATCATTCCCAC
>NW_005187428.1:2641239-2660841 GCF_000239375.1 Pundamilia nyererei | reverse complement strand
TACCGGTCCGAGGCCCGGGGGTTGGGGACCGCTGCTCTAAATTGTTCGGGGACAATTCTGTTTAATTTTACTTCAATATAGAGCACATATTGTAGTAGTTATTATAACACTGTACTAACAGTTTAAGATCAACGTTGTAAAAAGTCAGTCATAAAAAAGGGCAGAAAGGCCAATATTGCTATGGTCTAAGCTTTTGAAACAATTTCTAAATGAAGGCAAATAAATTACTTTAAAGATTAAAGATTTCTTTTCATATAAAGTGTGTGCTTACTTTTAATTTGGTTTCTGCATTCCTTCTAATGGCCAGCAGGGGGAGACTGACAAAATAAGCAAGATTGTGTGTGTAAAAGGTTTGTTTCACTTCATTTATGACTTGAGTATATTTTTTCTTGATGGCTTGATGCTGTGAAATGGTAATTTAACAGCTTATCAATGTGCTTATTATATAACTTACAGTGTCCACAAGAAGGATAAAGCAAGATAAGCTGTAGGATGGCCCTAACTTGCTATCTTTGCCCCACCTGGCTCATCAGGTGGGGCAAAACAAAAATTGTTGTTTCAAAACAAAGGCATGTTGCAGGATGTTCTCAAAGGTTTGTCTCAGAGTTTTACAACAGGACCTCACTAAACTGTGGCTGATGTGACAGTGGCTAACATCTTTGATATACAGTTTGTGATTTTACCAAAACTTTCTGTTTGCATGGAATCTGTTGTAGTGGGAAGAAATATGGAATGGTACCATCAATGATATGAATCATAGCAATCTACTGAGCAATAATATGGAGCAAAAGAAACAACAATAAGACAATCATACCAGTTTTAAACAGCTTAGATTAGAGGAGCTTACTAATTAGAACTTAAACCGTACAGTTAGTACATCTGTAAGGTCACTAAAGTTCCCTCATTACTCAGAACAGCTGTGAGTGAACACAACAACAACAAAGACTTTGTGGGTTTTATTGTCCACTTCTTTTCTCTCCCAAATAACAAGGCTAACATGGACTTGTACAACCTGTCTGATGGTCTTATTGTTCATATACAAAGGCATTTGATTCTAGCTCTTTGGGGATTCCTGTGTTATAATAACAGGCAGCACAAAAGGGTCAGAAAAACAAAACCTATGGTGTAATAAACCACAATTTTCCATTAGGACTCGGTAATCCCACACAATCAACATCACAGGCCTCAGAAGAAGTACAAACTTACAACTGTCAATACAAACAATGTACTTGCTGACTTACCTGTAATATTGTCAGAGGCATCTTTATGTTTGTTTGTACAGCCTTTCTACCTTCTTGTTTGTTAAGTTGCTCAACTTTCCTCTGCAATAAAGGATTATATGGATATTTCCGCAGTGCTTATTTTCAGTTTTAACCCTCTCGAGGCAGGCGTTGCCGATTTGCAACAGTTAAAAACTAACAACCTGATTACCCCACATACATATTTTATGAGTTTTTTTTACTCAGAAGTACCACTGCAGGACTTGGTTGTGCATAAGCAACAAAAAACTTAATTTGAGCCTGAGAGGGTTAACTCTCAAGCAGTCCAGATAATATGGCCAAACTGTAATAGTCTGCAATCATTCTGATCATGTGAGTGTTTTTAAAGCGATGTTATTGTGTTTCCCGATTTCAGCACTCGACTTGGTGAGTGCAATCGCATTAGAAATTAAATGAATAACAACTGACACTGCAATAATAATCCCAGCACTAAGATTTAGCTTTGAGGATGTGGAACACCTTAACTGCTTTTTCAGCCACTAAACCTAAAAATTCCTGCTCCTGTGGCTATTGTTAGCTCACCATGTTCAAGCCAAAGACTTTGACTGACTTGCCAACCATAGCCATACAGTATATAGCAATATGGCAACCATCCATGTGATAATGAAGCAAGAGAGGAAGTGCTGCAGCCAGGTCTGATATGGTGTGTGCATGGGGCTTGTCTCCAACTGCAGAGAGCACCAGCTGAGGACATGAGGGGAGGTGGCAGACATCCAAGAGTTTTTCTGCACCAACACTACAGAAAAGCCCCCCAAGCAGATCTCCCCCTCTATATGCTCCATACTGTCACCCATAAGAAGATCATCTTCGGCCCAGTGAGCAGTAAGCATCCATAGATGTCAATACACCCACTCCCCAACACACACACACACACACACACTCACCCTCACTCTCTCTCTCAGTATGTGCACGTGCACTGATCCCCGCGTCCATATGTGTCCACAGAAGGCGCAGGCATGTGTGCACCTCCTTTGCTTCCCCACCAGGACCAATTTCCATCCACCGTCTGTGAGAGTGTGCGATCGATGCTGCACGGGGCGCGTCATCCCGGCTGTTCATTACCGTTGGCAACTCTGTGACCATAAGCACAAACAACCTCCCCCTCTGATGCATTGCACACCAGCTAGAGACGGATGAATGGACGGAAGTTTAATTTAAAGCTGTGCATTAAGCATTAACCTATTACTTTACGAGCAGCTAAAGGAATTTCACTTAACTTTGCTGCCTGAGTGTCTCCAGAAGGAATCTTTGAAGTGCATGTTTGTGGCAGCAGCAAGACAAAGGAGAGTTTGCTCCCTTCTTCATCTTCATCCTCATCTGAGCCCTCTTTCCAGCTCTCATACCACCTGTCTCCTCAACGCAACCGCAATCTCTCAAGACTATACAGAAGCAGTCAGGGATGTCAACAAACACAGCTATTATTTCAGTTTAAATAGGTTCATGTTACATACCAAATGTAACATACTAAGACCTCAAAAATTCTAAAGCAAAAAACACACAGCCGGTATAGGAGGCTGCAATGAATGAGGAGATAAAGTTCAGACAGTCTTTGCTTTCTCTGAGCACAATCAAAGCTTCCCCTCAAACAAACAACTACACACTTGGACTGAGAGCAGACGGAAAAGCCAAATCCAGGGAAAACAAGTCTAGCCCTGCTCTCTACCTCTCTTTTCCATAAGCAGAGAGGTGAAATTACCAGCTTCCGAGTGACGCCCTAATATAAAGTCTATATCACGTGCAGTGGCTCAAGAGCAGAAACAAGGAAATGAAAGTTTCTGCTCAGTCTTTAATGCAAAAACTCCTGAGAGAAAAAAAGATGGATGGGGGGGAGTGTCAGTGACATCAGTCGTCATGAGTGGAGCGGTGAAGGAGACTGTGCTGAAGGGTATAATCAGGCTGTCTACAACAGACTGAGGCTGCCACACACACACACACACACACAGACGTGCACGCACACATGATATTGCTGCTGAGATAAAAATGTAAAGGAAGGGAGACAGATGTGTCTGTTAGGAGAACACACAAATGAAAGGTGCAGATGTGCAAAGGACCGCAAAGGTGCAGAGGTGCTGGCTATTCATACCTGAGATTCCAACACGATTCCACACATTTTACTTCTTTCTTATAACCACTATGTGCCTTTAAAGATGCATTTTGTGTCACCTATGTTTGATGTTGTTATGTGTTCTCCTTCATGTGTTCTTGTTCTTGTCTGATCTGAACTGAATTTGGGTGTAAGGCTGGGCTTGATGCTGATATATTATATGACTTCTCCTATTGGTGGAGCTTTAGTAGTGGAATATTGCACTCACACTTACTGGGTTAGGTGGAAGCTTGTTACTGGTTGAACACCATATGTAGAAGGATTCGGTGTGTCCATGGACTGAAACGTGTTGGAGTTTTTGTAACCTAACCTTACTGTGAAAATACAGGTATTTTAATTTTATTTTGAAAAGAGAGTTTTTTGGATATTGAAGCCTACATGTATCCCTTCCAAATTACACCTCAAATATAGTGGGTTGAATCCACAAATGTTTGTTTTTGTATGTGTGACTATGTCAATGAAAACATGAATCCCCTGTCGTGTGCACAGTGTGTGTTACCACTGGGCTAATGGCTGGTAAACATAACTAAAGGTCAAGGAAAACACTGAGGGGATGGTGAAATTACCTCTGTAATGGCTTGGCTGTTTTCACTTGTAATTTCATGTTAATCATTCCTCTGCCTTTTCCTCTTTACTGCTAAAGACAGTATCCACCATTTCAGGTAAGACATCTGTAACTTGAGCCGCTGATTTACAGACGTGAAAGTTGTAACAAACTCCAAATCCAGATCTTGGCGAGAGAGGGAGATTATCCAAAATGTTTTGTTCTGGTGATTAAATCATAACACTTCCTGTACATTTCACATTAAAAGCATTGCCTTGGGCTGTTAATAGACTCATTGTTGGTGAGCTTGGAAAGGAGGCAAGAGCAGGCGGCCACAGCAGCAGGGGGCAGAGACAAAAAGGCTGCAGTCTTGACGGGCAGTTTCCAACAACCTTCACATACTGCTAAATCTAATGGAGTATTGCTAGAACAGTCTAATCAGTCTGCAATAAGAGTTTTTCTTTCTGTAAAGCTGGGAAACTTTTAAAATCCTATATAGGAACGTGACTATTAGTATTTGCATTTTAATTGTCATACGCATCAATAATATTCCTGTGTCTGATAGTATCAGTTTATTTCTGTTGTGTCAGGTACCAGGATCCTCACATCTTTAATAGCAAAGTTACTGCAACAATTTATAAGCCTGGGACAAAATTTAGGAGACTTTTTTTTTTTTTAATTATAGGAAAAAATAATCAACATTCTCTTCCTTCAACCTTCTCTTCCCTGTCTTGCTTCTACAAATATCTGAGGTAAATACATATCCAAACCAATATTTGTGTACTCAAAGCCTGGCCGTCTCTGCCCTGAAAAACACGTCTTTGCAGCGGTTGGTGTTCCCTAACTGGCCCCAGTGGAGGAAGACAAAGCAGCCCTCCATGCCTATCAGGATGTTTCCATCCCTCTCTCGCACTCTAATCTCATTCCTTCTCCACCTTTCTCCTACATCCACTTCTCTTTTCCTCTCATCTTTGTTTTTTTCTCTTTCGCCTCCATGCTCTTTGGTGCAGGTGACAGCACAGGGACAATGGGATGATATCACCACTCGACTCTTAGCAGCTTGTGCATGCTGCACAATAACAGACTGCTGCAGCTCAAGTGTGGCACACTGTAAAGTTTATGTGTGAGAGAGAAAAGAGTAGAAAGAGCACAGGAGACAGAGGGTGAGAGAAGGAAGGGTGGCAGGGGAAGCAAAGAAGGGGAAAAAAAGCAAACTGTACCGCTCAACAGATCGAGAAAAGGAGTGGAGGGAGGAGGGAGGGTGAGAAGGACTGTGTTTTCCATGTTCGTGAACACTCTAGTGGTCATGCGTGGATGCAAGGTACACTGAGCCTATAGCCTCTATGCCTACAGCTGTATCTGTGTGGGCAGGACTGCAGACTGTGCTGCCTTTTAATTGCAGCACAGCTCCTTCCTCCTCTCTGACAATGTCTCACACACATAAACACACACACAGAGACACACACAGAGCAAACAGAACGCAGCACACCTGCCACGAGGCAGATTGGATTTACACTGCATCAATAATTCACCCTCACATATATCCCCAAACACACCCAAACGCACACATGCAAGCACACTGAATGCAGGCTGTCTAGAGAGAAGGTACTGGCCAAAACCTGCAGTACCAAAACTGTGTTTGAATGTGGCAATGACCATGTAGTTAGAGGATAACACATATCACAGCCACTGATCCTGAATCATTAAAGCACAAATTACCTCAGTTTTTAAACCAAGCATGAGAGCTTTTTTTTTGGTGTTTCTATTCTTAGAAATGCATGACTAAAAACCACATCCTCGGGCTTGCTATTCTCAAGATCCATCACCGCACCTCATCTGAAGCAGGCTGAGCACAAGGAACACTGTCACAGTGAGACTTTCATCTCCAACAACGTCTTATGCATTAGCCAGAATCTTGGCTGCCCTTACTTTAGCAGCGGAGTGGAGGATGCAAATGGGCTTCTGTTATTGTTGTGTTTGTCTGATGTTTTTCACATCCAGCCAACACTTCACAACGTCTCTATTGTTGCCAGCTGTGGCCAGGTGTTATAACAGCCTGAACACAGGGAAGACGATCCCAGCTTCTCAAGGCCCAGGTTCATGTTCCCAGATTGCAGACTGTGCAGCACTAAATGTACTGAAATTTAGATCAGACAGAGATTATTCAAATTCTCAAATTTGAGGAGCTGTGAGAAACACACGCCAGGCACTTTTCAGATAAAAGACTAATTATATATCAAAACTTTGAACTGATCTACTGACTTAAGGTTTTTAGCAGAAAGAAGAAATTTGTTAGCACTCATCTGCGCCAAGTGCAGACAGATTTTTTGTTTAGCGTGTAAACCCTGGAGGGCTGATGTTTTCTATAAACTGATGTTTTTCTTTTTCTTATAAATCCACTTCAATGGTATTTCAATGCTTGTTGTGCTAGCCAAATGTTTGGCCTCACATTGACTTAAAGCTACAGGATTATAATGCGCTGTTTTAACAGTATGAGCTCCTTTAGTGGGAATAAATCAAAGTAATGCGATACACAATAGAATATTCATAAACTTATTGTTGCAACTCAAATGGCCTTTGGATTGATGTGTACATCTGATGGATTCAAATGCCGTAAAAAAGCTTGCGTATTGATCACATGTGCCATTAGCACTTTGAACCATGCTTTTATTGGAATCACTTAAAAGTGCATTCCTGTATGGTGTTTTGAGAAAATGGATCCCTTGCAAATGCATTCACAGTGGATAGATGCTTCCATTAGGCTTAATATGAAAATCATCAGTAGTGCAAACATAAACAGAAAGCTTGACCTTGGAGGATGCGATGCAAATACCACGAAAACAAATGTGAAAGTGCACTGTCCTGTTGATCCGAGAGGACACTTTAAAGGGAAAGGTTGGATTTTTCTGGGGGTTATTAATCTATTCAGTTGGATGTTAAGCACAGAAGGGGGCAGGAATCTTGAGGAGTATCTAACAATTGGGCTTTTATTTCCTCAGAACTGCATAATTATTGAGGTTAATTCAACTCACAGCTTGTGCGCCATTGTCTTTGAATATGGCTGCAACCGCTTAAATGAATAAATTAGTGACACAACGAAGCTAAAAGACAAGCTTTGCCTGAATGCACAATGTCAGAGACACTGGCTCCGAGCATAAGACAAAAAAAAAAGCCTTCACTTGATTTGCTGGAGACAAGCTTTGTATTTTACAGGCCCGCGTTTGATCAGTGATACGGTTTCTCTGGTATCTGTGCGACATGCTCAGTTATTCGCAACTGGAGGGATTTTACACAGCCTCCGCTGTATATGGGTTAGTCTCTGTGGTCTGCGTTCCCTCAGCTTCATTCTTGATAAGGAAAACTAACATTCCTCCGGTTGTGACAAGATGCCGTGTACTCTTCAGGGAAATGATACAACAAAATGGGACAGATGCTCCCCGCTAAAATAACTTAGATGACAGCACAGACAGCAGCATAAGAAGAAAAAGTGATGGAATGCATTTTGGGTGAATAGATGGCAATTTTTCCGATTCAAAAAATGTGAAAGTGTTGACAACACACTTAAAAGTGCTCTTCCCTTACTTACTCACACCAAGTCTCTTCCTGGGGTGGAGAGATAAACTGGTAAACAACTGCTTTATAGCACATAAAATGAAGTAGGATGCAATTTTTAAATAAAGTACAACTCTAACCCTTTCACGCATAGTGGTCACTGCAGTGGACAGCTATGCAATGGCTGTTTTCTTGTATTTGTGTAAGTTTTGATGGCATACAATCAGACCCCCTATTGGCAAGCACTTTGGCGACAGTGGGAAGGAAAAACTCCCTTTTAACTGAAAGAAACCTCCAGTTCAGGGAGGGGCAGCCATCTGTTGAGCTTGGGGGTCAGGGGAGGGAGACAGGACAAAAGACACGCCTTTGACCTAGAAATTAATAATAACTAATGATTACATGCAAACTGGTGTATAAACACAAAAAATCAAAGATATTCTGGAGTTGTCTGGAGCTAAACTGGCATGTTGTCTGTTGATTAATGGTGCATATTTTCCTGTGTCTGCATCCCATTGAACAACAATGTCTTTAAAACAGTTTATTAAATGGAAAAAGCGCAATCAGTGTGGGAAAGACAATTTGCAATACAATCCTTCGTCGACTGGACCGTCCCGTCTCCTTATATTACCATTATGACATCACAGTTGGATCTTTACTGGAAATGATAACAATTGCCCTCCTCTTCAAAACCTTGTCCTAATATAGACATCAACTGCTACTCTTAAAGAAAAACAAGTGTGTATTACATTGTGCATTTTGTGAAAGTGTATCTATCAGAAAAACTGTCCTCAGGCGACCCTCCTATTATTACTAAGTGTGTATGTAAACGTGCACGTGTTATACAAGTGCGTGCATGTAGTTACAGGCCGGTCGTACGTGCAGAACTGAACGCAGACAGGCCCGAATCCAACAGGACTGGTGTGATTTCAATATAATGCAACAACTTTAATCATCTGTGTGCATTAATATTTGCTCAGAGTAACATAGATGTGATTCAAAGATTATTCTGTCAACTGGTTCAACAATGGTAAATGATTAGTAATTGATACTTCTGATTATAACTGTGATCATAAGAATACAAAATAAAATATCTCCTGGTCACAATATACTCTTTAGAAAAGCTGCTCAGGGGGACCACGACACTGTGCAGCTCTGTGAAGCTGTGCACAGTGATGCTCTGAGCTAAACGCCAATCAGCATGCCCGAACATGCCCACAACGCCAATGCCAGTATACTGATGTTTATCAGGTTTAATGTGTGCAATTATCAAGATAGACAAGTGTTTTAAAAAGCCAAAATTTGCTCAATAGCAATTAAAGAAAACACAACGCACATACACTGAAAATGAGGATGTTATTAGAAAGTCTACAGCAGGTTTTGCAGGTTTAACAAACTGAAGCCTTCTGCAAGTCTAGACTTCTATAAAAAATAAGGCACTAAAAGCATTACTGGGGTTATTAGACTATTCAGGACTAAATGTCACAGTAAATTTTTGAGTATTTGCTAAAACTCTGCAATACTAACCTCATAATACCCACAAGAAGCAAAACATTCAAAACACCTTCCTATGTGAACCAGAAATCTCTCTGCAAACTTATTGCAATGCATGCATTAACTTGATCCAGAATGCTGCTCAAAATTAACTATAAACAGCAGGAATGTGCGAGTGAGTTCATCTTAACACTCAGCCAGCTGCAACCACTGCAGGTATTTCCCACAGTGCCATTCTTCCTCCAAGGTGTCATTTAAATATACTTAAAAACATCCCCATCTGCGCTCCTGTGTCTGTGCCACCGCTGTTATTTCTTCAGGCTCTTGACATGTATGATGTGTGTCCTTGACATGACTGATGACCAGCTGGAGGCCTTAGAGAGCTCTTGGCTAGGAGGATAAGCCCTCTAAGTGGTGCCGAAGGGCCAAAGAGACCTTAGCTTCAGGAGTAGCTTCCCTGTCTCTGACACCCCTTCTATGGGTGGAGAGGAATCTGACTGTGACCAGTCTGTGAGGTTGGGTACCTCTGGCCTTTCAGGGTCCCTCACTGCTTGAGTGCTTAATTACTCACTACACCTCTTGCTGTCAGGCCACCACTAAGTCCACCATTAGGGCTGGTTTAACGCTGTCTTAGTTGTTTTTCCATAAGAGGTGGAGCAGTAAGACTTCATAACAAAGCGAGGCCTGAGGGCAGACAACTTGGAACAAGCTGAGCGTCATCAACTTGTCGACAACAAACAGCAACACAAGAGAAGACAGGTACTAGTCGCACAAAGATAATGATTTAACTGCAGGGGGTTTCTGTTACACCGGATAAGCCTCTGCAGTTGAGATGTTTCCACTTGTTAGTTCTTGATTTTTGACTTCTAGAGAAAGAGGTCGGAAAAGATCAGAGACCTCATCTTAGAGAAAACTTGCCACAGCTGTATCAAAGATCAGGGCCCGATGGAATAAGAGATTAAATGATCTGTTTTAGGTGGGTACGTAAACTGCAAGTTTCCTCCCTATTTATCTGCTATGGGTGCAACTGCTGACAAGCTCATATGGTGTCACAGTAATCTCTGTATTCAGATAAGTCTAAAAAGCCCTGGCCTGGGAAGAATAGGCTGGATCAGCACTTTATACTGCATTTCCTCTCTCCATGCAGTGATTACAATGCCAGTTAAAGCTGCGCGCTCCTTTTCCTTCCAGCGTGCACTCATTATAGAGTGGCAAGTCAAAAAGCCCCACACAGTGGTAGGCATCCTGATCCCGGTGTGCCTTTCACATGGTAAACAGTTTCAGATGGGCCCTGTATTGTACTGCTAGAATACAGCATCTGCTTTATGGCATGGAAAAAATGCATTGTCACCAAGTGGCAGTGAAAGGGCCATTGAAGAGCAGCCAGGGCTTCACCGAAACGCTGACGCTTTGACCGTGACGCGGACTAGTGGCTGGTGGTCTGCACCGTTTGCGCACTGAGGTTGTGAAGCCGAAGGTCAGGCCATAAAAATAAAATATAGGTGCACGCGACTAGAGTGACAAATGATCCTAGTCGTCTGGCCAAGTTTGAAAACTGTCCCACTCAATATACTGCATAACTCCAGCGGAGCTAAAAGGTCTCCAGAGATGCGTTGTATCTAGGCTCAATGCAGCAACATAGTGAGTCAGAATGCTGCAGTGAGCACTGGAGCTCAGCCAGACTGGAATGAGACACTATGCAGAAAGAGACAGAAGATGGCCCTTATCCTTTAACTCGCCATTAAACATTTAGAGCGGCACTCTTGCACTTGGAACCACTGAGATCAGCCACTGTGTGAAATGTGGGAAAACTTCTTCATATCCCGCTATCATAAACGATCCAATAAATGCATCTTTACGTGGAGCTGTTTATACCACATAATGCATTCAGTATTTCCTCTAAGATGGGTTAGTTCTGTGTAGGAGAGTAGGTTATGGAGGAGAGGAGGGAAAAAGGTAGATGTAGTACAACGACAGAACTTACCTTTGCAGATTAATCTGATGTTATCTTGAGTTATATTTAATCCACATACTGCCATGCTTGGGATCAAAGGGAATAAATTAATCATAGCAATTTGTGTTTAAAACTCAGCAAATGAGTATTCAGGACTGAAGTGATACTCTGGAAGCCAACGCAAAACATTCCCATTAAAGCTGAACAATATGAAGACACATACAGTGTTTACTGAACGACGTCTATTAGAGTTGCTGCTAATGATTGATTTATTTATGATAAATGATTTCTTTAATCTGATGCGATACTCACTAAATTGTTAAATTAAATGACTCTCAGCAGTTTTTCAGGTCCGAGTCTGCATGTTGACAGGTTTCTTTTCACCATCAGTCTAAAACCCAGAAATATGTTGTTTATCTAATTCAGAATTGCGATGGGTGCTGTAGTTTATCCCGGCTACCATCAAATGAGAGGCATGTAAAGGATGTGGCTGAAAGCATGTCACGCAGCTAACACAGAAACAGATACGCAATCGCATTGCATGCAATAACCAATAATCTTAACCTCACTAACTGCATGTTTTTGGACCGCGGGAGGAAACCAGAATACTCAAAGAAAACTTCTGCTCCACCTAGAAAGGCCCTGGACAGATGGTGGATTTGGCCTTCTTGATGTGAGGTAACAGGGCTAACCACCACAGCAGTTAATTTTTTTTCATTATTTCCTATTAGAATATTCTACCCAATGTATAGGGTAATAACTGTTTCATAAAAACTAAATAACCTGCATGTGAAGGGAGCGAGGATGTCGATGAAAGCTGGAAAAAACATTGAATGGATGCTGTTATTCCCGAGGTCAGGAGTGAAACTTCAAACTCCAGCTTCTCACCTGATTTTTTAAAGAAAATGTAATATATCACAAGATATTTATATACAATGACGTACACATCCACGTAGCCCACAGCAACAAATTCATCTCCCCTATTACCATATCAAGCACATGCCTCAGATCCTGCTAATTTTAGCATTACAACACAGATATGTTGAAGTTGCTCCGGTTTGAATTAATCGAGCCCCAGAGGAGAATGAAGGAGGTTAAGCATGCAATTGTCCAATGTTATGCTAAAGAGTCACTTTTATACAATTTTACCATGTCTGATGTGAAAAAAGAAGTGGCATGTCAATCAAACTGAAGTGCTATGACAAGCTGTCCTGGGTGGCCACCTATTCCATTATCCTTTAACTCCGCACACAATATGAGTCACATGGGTAAAAATGGATGGTTTCACAAAGACACTACGGTTAAAAATCGAACCTGTGCCGTAGATAGCATCAGATCAGTATTAGCTTGTATTCAACACTCTTCTTTTCATTCTTTAAACCAGCCATTTGGAAGGAATTAATTCAACAAGGCTGTCAAGGACAAGGCTCTGCCACTTCTGCCAGCGCTTTGCTTCCACTCAAAATTCATATCCAAAGTCCCATTTCAGCTGAATCACAGCTCAGATAAACAGGCTGAGTGAAACTAATTCAGAGGCTTTTGTTTTGGGGCCAAAAGAGCATTTTTAGCTTTCAGTCTGGCTGCATTTTGATGCAAGACTGAGGGGAGAAAAAAACTCCAATCACAATCAACTCCCGTGAGAAGGCGGGAAGAGATCACAAGCTCTTGCAGCCTTTTAATTTTGTGGCTATGAGTACAAGAAGGAAAATGTAATGATAGTAGAATACCAAGAGCTGTACTCGCATACATAAAGTGACACCTTGATGATAGACGGGAAAAGGACAAATCCTTAGACCTCCAGCATGTGCACTGTCTCCAGGATCAAAAGAAGAGAGCCATATTTTAGCTGCATCCTGGTGAGATGGAGACCATGTCCTGGTCACTTGCACATCCGTGTCTTTTACCCCATCTTGACCCCCTCACTGTCCTCCACTCTTTCCCCCTTCATGCCCATTTCCTTTAGGGGAACAACTGGTCAATAGCGGTCTCCCGTTGTGAGTTATCTTCCGAACAAAAAAGCTGTTTCGAGCACTGTGGTGACCACAACAAACATGGACTTTTTGCTCAGTGGAAAATCTACATCCAACCCACATCTTAAAGTTGGGACAAAAGAGAAGATACTTTAGTGGGTTTTATTTGTCTCTGAAGAAGACAGATTTGAGTAGGAGGGGGTGGGGGTGGGGGGTTAAAAGCTCTTTCAAAGCATGTTTTCTGTTCTCTAATCTGTCTGTCGTTTCCACCCATACAGACACACTTCCAATTTGACTTCAAAGCTCAGGGGATTGTGAACGATACGGATGAAACTCTGCATGAAATCAGTTTTTTTTCTATCATTATCTCTTCGAAACACACTGTAGCTATTTGCACTGTGTCCTGCTGTGGCTTTGAATGTTAACACAAACTCGAGTTTGGTAAATCTCGCACTGCGATTTTTGATTTTAACTTAATTTACACCATATATTTTTCACGTGACTCAGCTATCCACGCAGTTGAGTGGGTGGGTAGATTCGGTTTGTATGGATTTCATTGCCAACACCCCCCTCTAGGCTTCCCCGGCTTCAGATTATGGGAGTAGAGTTATCATAATCTCCCAGGACCAGGTTTTGGGTGCAGGGCCAGGGTAATCCTACGGAGTTTGACTTAGGTGCCTGAAGCTTAATTAGATTTTTTTTCACTGCAGATGACTGTGGAGAATCCAATCAAGTTGACCTCCATGTAGTTGCCCTATTGTGGACTGATTAAGCGCTACATCAGCAAACAACGCCTGATTTTAAAAGGCAGCAGTGGAAGAAGAAAATCTAAATTCATAAAATCTGCAACATATAATGAATGCTACTGGGCTGTACCACTGGGTATCATTGTATAAACTTGTAAGCTCTTGAGATACACGCAAACCTAACCCAGACATTTCTGGGATATCATTAATGGTCTCATCTAATGTGTGAATAATGACAAACAAAAGTAAAAGTTACCAAATGGAGAAATGAAATCTATGAAAAGTCATATAGAAAAGACTTAAAAAGGAAATGAAATAAACAAAGAAAAAAAAACAGAGGCAGAAACCAAGCCAGAGTGGTGGAGATCCGTGCATAATCTGCTCTCAGGGCACGACTGCTCCTTTTTATTTTTAAACCCCATACCTACAATCACGGATTATAAAACAGGTCTAAATAATTCCATAAGCACTGTGCATATCATGATCTCAGGCACAGGCTTTGGAAACCTACAGTTTTAATCATGATCCTTCAATCATCCTTCAAAAAACTGAGATTTTAACTCAGATAGCAGCTTGACTGATTGTGTAAAAGCCTCAGATGTGCACAGCTTATGTAAAAAATAAATGTATAGAGAAATCTAGGAATACTTCAGAATGATCCGACCCTCACCTCCCTCTGAGTACATTAACAATTTAATCCATTATTCCAAACCAAACACATTTCATGAAAGCAGCAGAGAACATCTAAAGAATGCCCTTTGCCTTATGCATTCCCTTAAATGTCAACTACAATCAAGATATTGACAGCAGAACTGTGAGCTATATGAAATCCACCTCAGAGTGAAAGTGTGCTATTTTTCTCTTGTATCTGTGGAGGCGTGCTCCCTGTCATGCAGTAAGCCCTTTGAGTAACATGTCCACTGTGGCTCCACTCATTGAGAGATGTGGTCATTGTGCCTTGAGCCCCTGAGAGGCCCAAAAACCAGCCAACCTTGAAGACCCGAACATTAGGTCTGCCTCAAACCAGAATCTTTTTAGCTTGTACCGGCACAATGCCGACTAACACCAACACCAGGACTGCCATTCAATGCCAAGGTCCAAATATAGTGTGAAAATGTAAAGAAAATAGTAAACAAAGATTATTATTGAGACTTTTTCTTTCTTTGAGAGTCTGCATTAGGTTTTTAACACCACAGGGCTCTGGCTGTCAACAATGGCACATTGACAAAGCCTCATTGATATTTCCACATGGAGAACTGAAAAAAGCCTAGTGTTCGCCCAGACGGCTCTTAGTCACACTAGACACTTGATTGGGTTATCAGGCCAGCCAGCCACAGCGGAGATCCTGATAAATGAAGTTGCCATGCCCATTCTCCCTTCCTCACAGATGGGCCGAACTAGCCCACAGAAAGGAATGATCTTACTGACAATTACATTCCTCCAGTTCCTGAAGATGCACAGCGCTGAGAATCCAGCACAGGACTGAACACACAGAGATTATACTGATTGCTATTCCATTGCTCACGTTTGATTCTAAATTGCTCTGGCATAATACCCTCGAACACCAGAGAGGATGACCTTGGGTTTTAGTTAATAAATCAAATTCACAGGCTTCCCATAGTTGAAAAAATTGTGCTTTTGATATAACAGGAATTTTAAAATGCTTGAATCTACTTGAATATACTGAGTAATAGCAGCTTGAGATTTAATTTGAATTTAAACTGATTTAAAATTTTTCAGTGCAGAGGAAATATTTCCAGGCTCCTTCTTCCTGCACTTGGGTCCATCAGGGGACACAAGTGCTGCTATTCACCATCATATTCTAGTCCAAGATTAAATGATGATTTTCTGTATTGATGGTGTTAACATTTTTAGAGTAAAGGGGCAGAAATACATACTGCATTCGGCACATTTTAACATTCGAGGTTCTGCATAAAACAAATATTTGACGTTTTTATGTGATCATATTGTGTCAAGGGGTCAGCTGACAAATTTCCAAACTAAATTTTATAAAAACTTAACAAAGTCAACTTCCCAGAGATTATTGCACATCACAGTGGGACTGTGACCGGTGTGGAAAAGCAGAATCAGCTGCAGCTGCAATGCAGAGTGAGTAACAGTAATGGCAAACATGCATGATGCTCGTTATTGTTTCAGATAATGGATGGCCCATTTGAACCTCTGTTAACATGTGGTCCGCGGATCGCTCTGCCGATTGGTTTAAAGGCAGGAAAAGGGATTTGATGTGGCAGCATCACTAAATTTGATGAGTCTAATGGTTTTCTGACCTCAATCTTCCCTAATCATTCTGAAGCCTGGACAAAGATTATCTGGTTATAGATTATGTTTTTTTACACTACATGTGGACAAAAAAAATAGCAGCTGAAGTCAACATTGTGTGCTTTTGATATCTCTGTGAATGTGCACATTTATCTTCTGTACAAAGGAGGAATCAGAGATCCTCCCTTTGATTTGTTTGCCATCCTATTCCTCTGTCTCCCCGAGAACTGCTTTTTTTCCCAGGATTCCTGTGGTTGTATTTGGGAGGTTTAAGGGATGAAAAAGAGGGGAAGAAAAGCTCATTGGTCTCAGCACTGCAGAAACGGCATCCAGAGCCAAACTGTCATCCCACTTGGATTAAGGGCCCTTCAGTGGTGGCTGCTGAGCTTCTAACATGGTATCTTACCCTCAGCCAGGGTGTGGGAGGGGGTAGAGGGGTGGAGCAGAGGGTAAGGGCATTAGAGCGCCTGGCCTAAATAAGACCTCGAGGTCAGCAAGTCCTGAACCATGGCAAAGCCACTTTGTGTTTCCATGTCAACTTTATTCATGAGCTGACAGCGAAGTGTCTCCTTCTTTTCCTGTTGATTCGCTGTTGCATCATGCGCTGGGGCAACAAAGATAATCTAAGCCTTTGCTCCGCTTATCTCTGCAGACCCCCACTTCTGCAAGTTTTGTTGGATGTGGTGTTCAACAAGAGACTAGTAAGGCTGTGGAGGCTTGGGGATTGCGTTGGATTTTTGGCACGGTACAGGCCAATTTTATAAGCAGAGAAAGAGCTGTGGTGATGTATTTTCTGAGCTATTAGTCCACACAAGTGGGCTGCATCGCAGTGCCAACAAAGAGTGGGATGTGCAACGCGGTTTTGTTTTTTTTCTCCTTAAGCTCTATGCAAATAGGAAGAAGATGGAAGCTTGAGAATGGAGCAGAAAAGCTTTCAAGTGCACACTGTTCCTGTATTCCCTGCAATTTTGGCCAGCCTGCACCCTGCCAGTGGAGCAATGCCCACCTCCTGTTGTTTTCAGGACAGGAAAGGGAAGCACTGGTCGTTGTTATGTGCTGCCACTCGGCCACCAGCTACCTCTCCAACATCTGCTGCCCATCCAAAGTTGGCCAGAGCTTCAACAGGCCCGAGGCTGTCGCTCCAGCAAGGACTGCCTCTCCAGCCCTCTTCAGCTGTTCAAAGAGAGGCTCCAACACCACAGTTTCTATTGTGGATCTCCTTCAGCATAACCCCTGCATCACCCCTCCCCAGCATTATCACCACCCCCACCCACCCACACACATACTGCAAGGCAAGAGGCAATAAAAGCCTCCCTGCCAGTAGAGAAAGAGAAAACAGACCCCCTTTGTTCCCCCCTGCCCATTCTCAGCGTCCATGGAGGTACATGATCCACCCCTCCTCCCTCCCCCTTGGAACCCCAAAAGCTTGAAAACACTCCCACTTCTTCCTTTTCCTCCCTCCTCCTCCCCTAGCCAGTAGCAACGAAGCAGCGCATCTGATGAGATCTCAGAAAATGCACTCCTGGAGCAAACATCGAGTTGAATTTCCATTTGTTCCCATTGGATCTCTAAATTCGAGGTTGAGTGGTTCAGATCACCTAGTTAACAAGGAGGTCTAAAGGGGACAGAGAGAGAGAGCATAAAACCTGCAACATTACGTTCCATTATCTCAATGTCCCATTTCAAAAGGGTCTATTGCTGTCACCCCCCTGGCACTTACTTAGGACGGAAAAGAACATCCTTAAATGCTTTGTACTTACTAAAGGGGGTTGATAACCTGACATGAGTAATATTAGGGTTCCCTTGGCAACCTTGAGTGACTGGGCTTGATGACCGTCATGGTGTGAAGCTCCAACGTAATGATTTGGTCACAGGGGGCCATCCAAGGAGGTCTTCACTGACCTCCATCCATCCAACATCTGTCCAACTACCTGCTGTCCAAAATCTATAGCCGAATTTAACAGCAAATCAACTGAGCACAGCATCTCTGATCAGCAGGGCTTCCGAGTCGGGGCTATGACTAACAGCTTTTCCATCACTTAAAGTAACAATAATGCCTCTTTTTTGTTGTTTCCAGAGCTTAATCCAACATAATTATTAACATACAGCTCGCTTTTTTTTTATCCAAACCATAGCCAATGGTATTTAGTTTATTTCAAAAGATGACTAAATAATAATTCCTCACATTTGAAAAGCTTGAATTTACGCAAAAACAAACACGCTTAAAGGATGCTCATTTTTTTCTGTCATATACTGTTTCAAAGGCAGATGGCCAGTATGTGCCAAGTAATCCCTACTTGCCAAAAGCTCAGGCTTTAGACTGCTCTGTTTCAGATATTAGTGTGAGAAAACCTTAACACGTGCGAAGCTTGAATCAAAGCATTTTTATAATTTTACTTTTATTAAAATTATTAGAAACATGTCCAAACAGCTGATGATGAATTTTCTGTCTGTGCACCAATCGATCAAATGATCAGACCCTTGTGTCAGCTATTTAATGTGCTGTTACAAGCAATGAAAGGAATCAACTACTGGTTCCAGTTAAAACCTGGAACCAATCCATTATGAGTTAAATGCGTGAAAGCTTTTGCACACCAAAGTCACATCCAAGTCTGTTTTTGTACAGTAATTAGAGTCAGGTCCAGGTATTTGAATTGATGATACAAACCTGTGCAAGCTTACTTTTTTTCCTCACATGTAAATCCAATCAGTAAACAACATGGGGATCAATAAAAAAAAAATCTGACCTATAGGAAAACTCAGCAGTGGCACTGGTGTTAATAAATTCTTGTCAATATCCATAACAGCAAGAAGTAAAAGGAGAAGCCGAAACCAAGACATCTATCTAATCGAGGTTCACTTTGTACTTTTTACTTACTTTGTTTACCCATTTTTCTTAGTCATCTGTTGCCATTTACTCCCGATAATAAAATACAAGTCTACGGTGTAAACACCAACAGTTGCAGCTGTGTGGAGGGATTCACAGGAATGTGTCAATTCCCATTAGAGCTGCTGCTTAACTGACTGTGAAACTCTAATTGTACCCACCAGCTTGCAACCAAGCAGGCCCGACTCACAGAGAGAGGCAGAGAGAGAAGGAAAGTAAAACATGGGCACATGTAATGAACATGTATGAATGCCTTTCTTTGCTTCTGCATACATTTGTCCAAATTACAAACAGTGAAAGTGATCAGACAGCTGTGAAGCAGGCAGAGCACCGTTCCCTCTGTGGTGTGATAATGAGGCACTCATCAGTCCCAAAATGAGACGAACATGCCTATGACAAGGAGGTCCAAATGATGTCAGTGTGCTGCGCTGCTGTGCGTGATAGCTCCACTGGGATGAAACACCCAGACCGCAGTGACACTAATGGGTAGGCATGGGCCTCCATCATTCCCCAGGGAATTTAGCCTCATCACAGCCGAGCAGCACGGTGTTTCTATTCACAATGGCTGCTGGATCCTCTTCGCTCGGGACACGAGAACACGTGTCGCCAGAACTCACTCAATCATTCAGTCAATCAGCTGGAGTGACTTATGATGGTAAATTATTGATTAGTGCGTGTGCACTTTTGCATGAAAAATAAATTATTGCAGGGGATATTTATGGTTGGTTTCAGCGCCTCAGTCATAATTTCTACAGGAACTGGAATCAATATCAAGATATCCGCTGAGATCTGGA
>NW_005187428.1:2631074-2641075 GCF_000239375.1 Pundamilia nyererei | reverse complement strand
ATAATGTGTGTGTGTATATAGCATGTGCAGATACCAGATTTTAGGTAAAAACTGAAATAGATGAATTGCCAATTAATTTATTATTGTATTCCTCAATTAATCAATGAACTCTTTTTTTTTAAACAAATGTCAAAGAAACTTGAGATGTTTTCTTGTTCCTTCATGTTTTCAGCGCTCAGACCGAGGTCTAAAATATCTTCTGTTCACCATCATATAGCATAAAATATTTCATTTGAGAAACTGCACCCAGAAAATTGTTGTTAATGTTGTAAGATCTAAAGTTGCTAAGCATGCTATATTTGTATCAAATATCAACTCACTGATGGATTACTGAATCATTTACTCCTGGTTCTAATGCCTAGATTCATGCTCGGTTGGCCTTAATTGTTGTAATGCCTTCATATTCCCATTTCCAGATTTTAGCACTTAGTTAATTCAGAACATACAAACTATGAAATGTCACATAAATGATTGTCAAGACTTAGAAAAAAGAGACACTTGTGATTAACCAGAAGCGATCTTTACACTGACAGGTCCCTCTTTCTAAACGTCTACTGAGACTAGCCATCTCCCACCCTGACTTCAGCTTCACTTTGCCGGAATCGTGTTATTGTTTCATCTCGGAATACGTGCTGCTTCCCTAAACAAGCATTACTCTGACATGACTCAAATGTACCCTTGATGAAATGGCAGTCTCTCAGGTTCAGACCAGTTCCTGAAAGAAATTATGTCATCATTACAACAAGTGACACAGAACAAATCTTCCTTTCTATGAGGCACTTTGTTCTGGCCTGTGAATGTCCACAGACGGCTGCTTGGAGAAGGCGCGTTGATCACTTCTCACAGAATAGCCTGCGTTTTTCTGCAGCCCACAGAGAGAAATTGGTGGCATTTTCCCTCCAACACCCAAGCTTTTCCCATAGCCCCCGGAGCAAAGTTGCCCGTCGCTGGTTTTAGGTCAGCGTGCAGTGTGACTGACTGGTGCTCTCACAATAACTCTGGCCAACGTGTGTCATGATAATCCCTTAGTTATGCAAATCTCCCCGTCTAGAGTCATTTGTGATGAGTTTGAAAGTAAAGAAGGCAGCACAATGTAGGTCGCTATCTTGTCCCGATTTCTCCACATTTGTCAAATGAGGCTGAAATGTCATGTTAGCAGCACTCCAGTAGCTGTGGATTAAAGCCTCTCTGAGCTCAAACTACAACCTGATCAAGAGACTACCACAAAGCACACAAACTGTCTGGGACGTACATTTTTGCCGCCAGTTTTATGAATTAATGTAAACTAGACATAAGGCAAGGATAGAGGGATATTGTTATCGTCTTAACCAGATTAACTATAGTCTGCTTGGAGTGAATAAACATTACTAGAAAGTGTGTCAGGCTTTTCAGAGCAGTAAGCGCAAGGCAAGAGCTTCAGACAATAACACAGGGGTCATTAGCATTGCATTAATTTGGCCAACTGAGCAGGCAGCGAAAGTGTGCAGTCAAGGCATGTGTGTCTGGGTGTATGTATGAGTGAGAGTGTCTGGGGATGAGCAGAGGAGGGGATGAGGAGGAGGAGGGGTGTTGTTGCATGATGGTGAGTTCCCCCTTTACTGAAGCTTTGACCAAGGGGCAGACAGACGGGGGAGGAGGAGGTGGAGTGGGAAGACAGGATTGTGTGAAAATATGTTTGGGGGTTTTTCCAGCAAATGAATTGTTTTGACTGGTGGAAAAATGGTGTGAGATGAATTCTGTGAAATCTCAGGGGGGGCCTATCATAATCAGATTCAGTCCCATGAAGGGAAATTAGACTCAGCAAAGTGATTGGTCAGTCAAAACAACACAGAGTTGTGACATAAATATGACGGGAATCAAACATGTGGGAAGCAAATCAGCTTATGAGGGATTGTGCGTGTATCCAGACAGCGATTTCATCAACACAGGACAATAAAAAGCAGCTGTCAAGTACAGTAGAGCTGTCTATCTATCTGTGGGAATATCCACTATATCTACACCATGTGATATGTGATGATCGAAGCAAAAAAGATCAAGTCCAAAGACAATATTCGCAAATAAGTGCCAATGATTTGTTTTGTGTGTTTTTCCCCTCAGCATCTTTAACGCGTCACGGTACGTGTCAACCCTTTGATTTGACAGTCGTTCACCGGAATATGTCCCACACCTTTTCACCCTCTCTCTGACGATCACCTAACACGTAAAATATCACCCAGAACAGCGCGGCGTGTTATTTAAAATAAACCACTCCTGCACACTCCCACCCCCCGAGAAGGAGCTAAAAGAGGGGCAGTTTTCTATCGGCATCCTTCCAACGTGCCACAAAACTCCTGTCAGTGAACTGTAAGCCACACGACACGTGCTTATTATGAATGGTCTAATTTAGCTCACCTTACCTCCTCCCTGGGCGGTGAGAAACACAAAACCCCTTCTGTGTCTTCAGCCTCCCGCGACAGAGCGAAGCCGTGAGCTGCGGTTATTCACGTGGAGTCCCCGCTCAGAGCGCCGAACCTCTTGCACTTGAGTCCGATGCCTCTCTCAGCCACCGGTCCTCTCCTCTCTCTCTCCCACCAGTTCACCGACATACAAACACACACACAGGCGGGGGCGCGCAGCAGCACCCGGAGGCGTGCGCACGCCCATTGCGCGCACTGCAGCGCCGCTGCTGATGTATGGTGGCCTAAAGGCAGTGAACCATTCCAGAAAACTGTCATACAAATACATACAATAGTGCTTTACCCCTCCTGAAGCCTCAAAATCACAGATGGACAACATCTGGACAAGCTTCTTTTTTTAAAGTTTTTCTTTTAATATAAAAAAGCCAGACTGTATATTTTAAAGGCCAAACGATGATCCTTTTTATTATTATCTAACAGCGGGGAGTGGCTTTTTCATTTAACTGTTTTCTCGCTGTTTGCTTTAAAAAAGCGCCAAGTACAAGAAAAGCTCAACACTGAAATACGTACATTTTATCCATTAATCGGGCTGAAAAAAAAAAGATTACGTTTAAATAAATTAAAAAAAAACTAAAGTCTGATTCTATTAGTCAAATATAAGTGCTTTCACCTTTCAGGGAATTCCATCTGTTCTGGAAACTAATTGCTTAAAGACAGTTGCATGTTCTGAAGCATGACAGTTTTTCCTGCAGGCAGGTTTGCGCTCATAACCATATAGCAGCAGCACGTGGGATCAACTGAGACCTTTGCCGGATGAGGTCATGTGACGTTAAAAGGCACACTTTTATCTCAGACTGCTCTCTTCTATCACTGCACATTACACACATGCATTATCCGAGGCTTAGCAATGGTATCCATCTGCAGCCGTGGAATCACACAAAGAGTAAGTGACGTAGTTTTTACGCGGATAAGCCCGGTTTTGGCAAAGAGACAGTTTGTGGTCTGCCATGCAGGAGCCGGTTGACTGAGATTAGCTAAAATTAGGTTGTGGCATAAGATGAAAAGGGGTTTATAACGTATATGTGAAATCACCTGAGGGAAAAACCTCCAATTATGATCGTAAAAAGCTTAAAGAGCTACAGAATCACCTTTAAGCTTGAAAAGCGCAAGTCCCCCACCGCAGTACACTATTTTCCAACTTAGCTCGCATCCCCTCTTTAGTTATATGCGAAGAGTTTCTTTGATTTGCTTATAAAGTGTTAGAAAAAGACAGAAAACTGAGGCGTGATTCCCCAGTGGGAAACGCTCCAATATCCTCCCCGTCATCATCTTAAGGGGGCCAGGGAATTCTCACCAACATTTGCCTCCCCACACGGGGAAAATACTGTAATTGTCATTGCCTCTTATTTAAAACTGCCTCCAGACATGTCTGCATACGTCTTGAATCTCATTAAAATATTCTCTTAATTTCCCCCATGCACATTATCTGTAAAATACTCAAAGGGATTTTCACAAGTTCAAGGATACAGCACCACAGAGGCAGAGTATATAACACTTTGAAAGTTGCAAAGTGAACGCCGTCAAGGCTTTGTGTTGAAAAGCAAAACCCATTAGAGGAGACGCTGTGTCTGCCTCACTGGCATCGCCAATTACGGTGCCTTTTACTACAGTGGATCCTTGAAGTCCTCTGCTCACTCAGATGCAAAACTTTACGGCACAGATACTGTGCGGGAGAGAAAGTCATCTCTCTCCGTGTTTACGCCACTATTATTCTTTATTCTGTACAGATCAAACCGTGCATGGCACCAACAAGCCAACCATGAAACGATGTTGTCCACATCAGAGGTAATTATTAACTCACACAGCTTGAACACAGGTCAGCAGCCCAAATCCTATAGGAAAACACAGCAGTTTAAAAAACAGCATCAGACATCAGATGCTCCATTTTTTCCAAAGTTTTCGAACTTATTCACAATTTGTAAGTGTAGTCAGTGCCAGTGCTTCAAATAGGGTGTGACTGAATGCAGTGCAGTGGCATTTGTTTGCACTGGTTTGGTTGTTCTCAGGTTAAAGCTGGGATATTAATATATTATGTGATTGGTCCTTATCTGGGAATGAACGGGGAAATTTATATGATTTGTTATTGCTGAAATAAATGTTACTTATTCATTTATTTCCACTGGATATTTTTATTTTAAATTTCAAGTAAGTTGTTGACCGTCATATAAAGAGCCGATGAACCCCTAACACTGTTCCTCTGCTCGGTGTATTGGCTGTGCATCACTCTATCAGCTGCTTTTTTCCCCTTTCAAAACATTGCTATCATGTTTTTGCAATTGAGCAGCTTAAATCGTATCTTAACATCATTCGTCGGCTCCAAAACTAATTAAGTACTAATGAGCTGGGTTTATTAGCTGCAGATAAATGTGAGGTGTAATTGAGCAGCAGCCACTTGGAGGATAAACTGTTGTTACATGAAAGCAAAGATGAGAGAAGGCAGTATCTGTCGAAATCTCCTCAGGATCCATTTCGGGTATAGACCAAAGAAACATATTCATGTTTACAGTCTGGAGGTTTGGCCAAAGGTGCAAAAGAAATCAAATTACTGATGTAATTACAGCTGCGGGACAAGTTCATGAGTCAGAGCTGTTTACATCAGGGGAGGATGCATTTCCTCTCTGTCTGCTGTGTAATTACATTGCATGACTTCTCTGTATTGAGAGGGAGCAGCCTTTAAAGCCTGTCTAACCATGTTAATACACAGGGGGCAAAAACCTGATGGGAATTCACAAATACAACATAGGGACAACCTGTGGATGTTAGTCTTCATGTGACTTCATGGCCATTCAATATGGTGTTCTGGATTTCCCATTAGAAAGCTACCTTTGCTCATTTATCACTATGCTCCTTGTAAAATTAGTAAAATAAGTTGCTGCTGAAATAAAAGAAAAAAAATTCTCTTTGTTGTGGTGACTCCTTTCAGCCACAGGAATGGGTTTTTTAAACTATCTCAAAGGCTAAAGAGGACTTAAAATGGTTTTTAAAAAATCCCTAATAATAATAACAATCATAAAATTAAACGTAAACTTAAAATTCTTATTCTGGGCGTTTAATCCTTATTTATGTTTTACTGTGCCTACGTGCAGCTCTGCTCATCCTTTTTTATCCTTTTTCCTGTTTAAGGCCACCTTCTTTACTTCCCCTCTCATTGATATCACACAAAGAGCCAAGAGTACAAAAAACCCTGAGTTTCAGAAACTGAGTTTTGAGCAGCCTAAGCTTCTTTTTTTTTTTACAGAAATGACTTGTGCATACACTGATCTTATTATCTGAAACTTATTATCTGAAGCATCCACCACTTTAACAGTATACAGTTATGGTCAGTAGTTTTCATACACTCATGGGAATCATGGCATGAACGTCACGGTAAAAGGCTTTTAATGATTTCTTTAAACTGTTTAAATTGTTATTTTTTCCAGGATAGGATACCACATCTTTAATTACATATTTAATGACCTTTAAAAAGAAGAATTGGGTGCACAAATTTGAATTTATTCTCGATATTCCCTAATCCACACAGGGTCAAAGGTAAACACACACACACACCGATATTTGGTTAAATGTCCCTTAGCAGGTTGCACCTTGACAGAAGACTTTTGGTTGCCATCAATAAGCTTCTGGCATAATTCTGGTTGCATACCTGAGCACTCTTCTGGGCAGAATTGGCTGAGTGTATTTAAAGTGTTTGGTTTTCTGATAAAGATCCGGCTTTTAAGCACATCTACATAATGTCAACAGGGCTGAGGTCAGACTGTTGGGAAGGCAATCCCAGCAGCTTAATGCTAGCCTGCTTTATCCGTTTCCAAACCAGTTCGGAATGTGTGTTTGGTATCATTGTGCTACTGGAACACACAGTTGGGTTCAAGTTTCAACCATGTAGCTGATTCGAGGTGAAGTGATCTTGTCAAGTTAAGACAATGTAGAACCTTCAGCAACACTTATTAATAAGTCTGTATATATACACGTCTGGCCTGTGTGGAATACACTCAAATTGTTCTCCCAATTCCCAAAGCTTGTGATGAGTGTATGTAAACGTCTGAGCATAACTGTATATGGCAGACAATAGTAAAAGCATAAGTAGTCAATTTTTACCAGATTCAGTACTTTAATAAAAACAACTAGAGTATAAAAGGCATGCTTAGCTTTAACGATGGGTTGCTGTATGAGCTCTATACCAGACTTGATGTGAAAAGACCTGCCTTGTGAATTTACACCCCCCAAAAAATACCCCAAAACAAAAACAAATCTACTGCTTTTGCCTTTCAGGAATTTAGATGCACTCTAAACTTCTACAATGGGATTTACTTGTACGACTCTTTTTGTTTACATACTAGACGTAACACAAAATCCTTGCTTTCGGTAGAATCTGCATAAGGCGAAAGTAAACAAAACATCAGCAGCTGGTATAGGTGGAATAAGCAGCAAAAGGCTGTTTTTGTACACAGGAATGAACTCGTGCCTTTTCCTCAGACTCAGATACTGCAGAATAGCTCGCTCCCAACACTACAAGCAAAAGGCTGAAATTACTTTAACTATTTAATCCAGGAAGCCAGAGATGATTTACATAGTGATTTTCATGATTGTCTCATTTCTACTTGCAGTGAAAGATGTTTATGAAACTGTTTTTATGCTGTATTCATTCAGCGCCACCATATTGCTTTTATTTGCTCTGCCCTTTTGCTAAATTCTAGATAAAACAACATATTTGAATGACCTATAAGGTGTACCATTTCAGACTACCAGCGACGCTGTTTGTTGTGTCCTCTACATTCCTTGGCCACGGATATGTTTTCATGCGTGTAAGCAGTTGGTGGAGAGCTGTGTCAGAGCACTGTGTTTATGCTGCAGGGAAATGCCATCCATCACTGGCCAGAGCTTTTACCCAGGTGCCTGAGCACAGCCTTGTACAGTCATCTCGTCTCACCTTCTTCTCTGTTATGACAGGCAGCTCAGGGAAAGGCCTTCAAATTATATTCCCATGGAAAATACACTCCTATTTTTAAAAAAAACAACAACATATATTTGAGAGAAAAAAGCGCACACTCACACTGACCACACATATATCTCTCCTCGCACTGCTGCTCAGAAGTTTGGGGTCACATAGAAATGTCCTCATTCTTGAAAAGAAAGTGTGTTTGTTTTACCATGAAAGAACATTAAATTGCATTGAATTAAATGGTTAGTTCACAAAGCCAAGATGTTTTTCCTAATTCAAGTTTATCATGCTAAAATACTAGTGGATCATTAAAAAAAAAACAAAAAAAATCCAGTTATACTGGAACAACTGCAAACTCTTGGCTGAGCTTCTGGAGCATCAGTATTTCTAAGTTATGACTGTAATCTTGAAATGCCAAAACACAAAAAGACTTTGCGTTTGAAAGCCATCACAATATTCCTGTTAAGTATTCTTGGGGAAATGAAGGCTAATCCATGCAGGAAATTGACATCAAACTGAAGATTTCATACAATGATGTGTGCTCTTCACTGAGCTGTGCCAATTGGCTAGAACAGAATGACATGAATAGAAAAAGAATGGGGAGGCCTCGGTGAACAACTGGGCAAGAATAGACAAGGAACGGGAACCTCAGACGATGCTGGTCCTTTAGGCAGGATTGGAAAGAAAAAGCCATATCAGCGACCGGCCACTGAGAGAAGTGATTAAGGCCGGCCAGCGAGTCCAGATACTGGGAAGAAAGTGTTACTTACACACACAGATCTAAGTTAGAGGCATTTGGGCCAAACAAAACACCATCTGTGAGATGCAGAACAAAGGAAAAGATGCTTTAGGGTTACTTGAGTTCATCTTTCAAGCATGGTGGAGGAAATGCAACAATTTGGCTGCAGTAATGTGTGAAATCTGTGCGGGATAAAAGGGATCTGAAACCAGGGAACAGCTTGTGGGAGGCACTTACATGATCGAGGGTTTAAATGTCTCCAGATCTCCTCACCAAACTCACAGCTAGGATGGGAGTGCAGAATTGTGTTAGAACAATTCTTTAAGTTACATGTAAAGAAATAAACTACTCCTATATTAAAATATATATCCAGTTCACGTGTTTCCATGGAAAATGTGAAATTTTCTGTTTGTGACCTGAAACCTTTGAGAGATACTGTATTATGTGCCCAAGTAACAATTTTTCAAATCAGAATGAGCTAATCAAGCCAAGCACCCTGGACAGTGAGCCAAGAAAGTGGGGGGTGAATATCACTTCAGATCTCTGCAGTCGTAATTACGCAGTCGTTGAGTACTTGATAGCCTCTTCCCTCCACCTCCTCACTTCCTGGGATGAAGTAAAGAGAAACTGCGGCTTTCCTCCGATCACAATAATCTAATCTTCATACAATTAGGAGGCAGAATGCAGCGCAGTTCAGTAGTGGGTTTTAATTACACTCTCAAACATTCTTTACACGGGACGTACAAGAGATGAGTGGAATTATATTAATCTGGGTTATATCTGTGTTGGCTGCAAGCCCTCTGGGAGTAACCGACACAATGTCGTATCAGTAATACGGTACGTGACCAGATTAGGCGCCGAAATGGACGCCTGCAATGCATTTATGTGCAGCAAAAGTAGCAGCGTACGAAAATCATTTTACATCCCAGCCAATCAATAGGCAGCCATCTGTTTTAATCCAGCCCATCAGATAAACCCTGTGTGATTTCAACAAACGGTACAGTGCAGTAGAGTCGGGACTAAAACACAGCACTTCAAGGTGGAAAGGGTGAAAGCGGCTTTTGAGAACAGGCATCAAAGGGAAAGAGGGCACACTAAAGACAGAGGAGAAAATGTGAGTAGCCTGCAGGGATTCCAGAAAACTGAACAATAAAAGCACACAATGATAAAAGCGCTTGAAACAACTGAACTAAAAATACTCTGCGGTTTAGATAACACATAAAAATTCACGCTTTGTGACAGTGAGGCTCTAGCTGGATCCTTATCACAATTTACATACACGTGACAAAAAAAACAACATAAAAAACCCTTGACCCCTAGGGCCTCTCTGTTAGGCTGTGTTGGTTTTTTTTGCAGGTTAAACATACTGCAGAGACTTTGAGATGATGAAGATGGCTGTGCGGATGCAAGTTATCTATGATAAGAATGAAAAACTGTAGAAAATATTCTTTAACAGCCAGAGGACATTTTGGAGTCTTAAACAGCACTTCATCAACAAAATACCAACTGAGTGACGTGTACAATTAATCCCAAAGCCCACTGAAGCTGCTGTGGTAGCCTAGCACCTTACTAACACACTGAGGTGTTTTCCCCATAGACATCTTTATTTTTTATCATCATATGTAAATTGTACTGACATACTTTATAGCTCTGTAACGCTTCATGTGGGCCCCTCGTGTATCAGTGTTACTCTTATCAAAATACAATTACACAGTTTAGCAGTAGCTGTATTTGTTGTGCAAATTTTAGTTATTAATTTTAGACTTTTTTTCTTAACAATGCAGTTTTACAAGTTATACATTTACTCAACAACACATGAAGTCCATCTATATATCCATCTATCTATCTATCTATCTATCTATCTATCTAT
>NW_005187428.1:2602451-2630983 GCF_000239375.1 Pundamilia nyererei | reverse complement strand
TTGTTATCAAATTCAAATTTTATTTGTCACACACACAACCATACACAGTATGACATGAGGTGAAATGCTTGTAGCTGTGCAATGCAATGCCCGACCATATATATATATCTATATATATCTATATATATCTATATATATATATATATTCTTTTTATGTGAGAATATAAATACTGGTTTGTGAGGATGTACTGGTTTTCAGTATTTTAAACAAAAGTAAATGATCAGTAAATATCCACATGGTGGGAAGATCATTGTTAATGCCACCATTACTAGCTTATCTGCGAAATAAAGTCTTTGTGTTCTATGTTTGAAAGGAACATCAAAGGAGATAAAGTTATCAGAATGTTAAGTTAGAACATCGACACCACTTTTACCAATATTTATCAAGTCCCAGCAGCTAGTTAGCTAACGTTAGCTTTAAGTCTTAAATTGAGAACAGGTAGTTTTTTTTCCCAGGCAGATTCTGGATTTTTGAAGAATCCAGACAAATTTCAGTCTTTAGTTCAGTCTTTAACCTAAGCCAATTGTCGGCTGGAGATAACTGAGCATCTGCAACACAAAATCGGCATTCATTTTGGCAAAGAAGTCATTTAAATGTTAAACTACTGCCATCAGCTGCTGTAGAATCTCTACTCAGGGAGCTTCTAAATCGACAAGCCATTTAAAAGATCTTCTTTAAATGCTATGCTAAGTCAAGTGTTATACATCGGATAAATCTTCATTGCCACAGATGTTGGCACATTTAAACTAAAATCACATCACAGTGTCAAGTGAGAGTGAGGAGGTGGCATTTGGCATGTTGTATACATTATCTACTTGTGCACATACATAATGTTCTTCAGAGCTACAGGGCAATAAAAATGACACTTGGACCTCGGTAAGTTTCCAGGTTCGTGTGGACCAGAAAAACGTGGCTCGAGTGGAATCTAAAACTTGGACGAGTAAAAGGGCAGACCATTATACATATCAACCCTGAGCCTGGCCCAGTCAGTCATCTTCTGGGTGGAGCTTTTCTCTCGGGTCAGGAAACGAGCTGCCTTCTTCAGCTTGTCCTCATTCCTCTCTAGGTAACGCAAGCCCTCAGCCTGCAGCGCGTTGAGCTTCTCTTGGCGGTTCTCGTCTAAGGAGAAATCTTCGCTCATGTAGGGGTTGAAGCGAAAGTAAGTGTTTGGAGGAAGGAAGGCGTCGAGCATGGCGTGAACCTCTGGAGGGGGAAGGAGAAGTAAGAGTGAGGTCATATAAGAGAGAATAAAAAAAATTAAAACACAATTCACTTCATACTGCCTTACGAGGGGCTAGCAAAGTCAAACCTTATCTATCAGCGCTGTTATAGGATTACAAGTGTCACTGAGTAAGCGCTCAGGGCTAGAGTGTGAGGTAACACCAAGTGAAAATGTCTAGCCTGTCTATCACGGCTGTTTTCATCTGCCTTGCATGAGCAGTTTAAAATCAACATCCTACAAATGCAAACAAACAGGCAGCGGGTAACAAAACAGGCCTGAAGCACCCAAAAAGGTTTCTGTCTGAGTTCCCACAGTATTAAAACCAACCGTCTCCAAGGCTCTGCAAAACTCTACAAGGAGTAACTTATCTGGAGGTGATCTGGAGAGTTTTTATAGAGCAAATCAGTGTTAGACTATTGTGTGCTGAAAAGTTATACACAGAGACAAGAACAGCTTACTCACAAGAGATAATGCATGTGGTTAAATCAGAGATGAACCTTGTTTTCATTACTTTAATAAAGCACTCATTATTCAAAATTTTATACTGTCAATCATAAACAGTTTGGTCTTGTGCAGTGTTCTACTATTTTTCCTCTGCAGAAAGGATTAGTTGTTAGATAGTTGTTAGATAGTGATATCATCACCTTCCTATTGAAACACGAAACAATAACACAAAGACTCTAGAATTGCTGCAAACCTTTCAGACTCGTTTCTGTGTCTTGTAAGAGATCCATGCATTCACCAAACAAACTGAAACATGCAACCTGTTTGCTTAAACACAGTATCCTGCGTTTAAGCAAACAGTTTGCACGTATATTGGATGTACAAGGTCTTTATAAAAATAACAGCTGTTTCAAGAACGAGTGGCCCAAGGTCATTTTTCCAAAACACGTCTGAAGATATATAAAAAGTAATATTCTCCATCTTTGTCACGGAAACCCTATTAGATCTGCTTTATCTGTCCCCAACAACAAACACAGCTAAGCTTGATACACCAAAGACAAACTAGGAGGCTTGCGAGCACTAAAGCTTTTGAAAAAGAGGAAATCTGTGATAAACACTCTTTCTAATCTGCTGTTTCTAAATAACAAAAGCCCGCAAGAGAGCTAGGAAAGGGATTAATCCCAAAATACAGGACGAACAAGTGCAGAGAAGCATCTAGGTCACACACACACTGCACCACAGCAGCAACAGGGAGGGGAACAAGCCAAATTTAGGCACAGCAGAAGTGCCCATGTCTAGAGGTGATAAGGAGACAAAGAGGTTGCTGCTACAAAGGGCCACAGTGGGATTTATCTAGAACAAAGTCGACTTGCGGTGCAGTGTTTTCTAAAAAGATACCATCAAAAATCCTAAATCTCCCCCTTAGAAAAGAAACAGAAACAGGGAATGATCACTGCTAATGTACATTTATTTAATCTTCTTGTGTAGAGGAAATACTATAAACAGACCTGAAACAACACTGTAAACAAAGGCAGTTCAGTTCACAGTTTTTTGTACTGCAGCCATCTTTACACTATGACTTAATCCTGTCACGGCAAGTTTCAGGCTTTCATCACTCCTTGGTTGACACAGGTGTGCTTTAGAATTTAGTTGTACATTTAGCAGCTGTCAAAGCTGTGAAACACTGGCGATCACAATAGGTCGCCATCATTTTGCGGTGCATCCTTACCTTCAGTGTCTGTAGCACTGCTGATGACGTTGGTGAGTTTTGTTTTGAGGCTTGTATATGCAGCGTTGCTTTTGCCAGTAGATTCAAAGCGACCCGTACCGAGCGAGACCACACACTCCAGAGGCGTGTCAGGCCACAAGCACTGGCACTCATGTATAGCAAGTGCTGTGGGGTTGTTAATCAGTAGACCTCCATCCTGTGAAAAAACAACAACAAAAAACCCAAAAGTGCTGTTAGGCAACCTGTTTACAGGCTAGGTTTGGTGTTTCATGCCAACACCAAAGTCAGTGAAACCAAATAATTGGGGTTTGAAACCTTTCATGGATTTTAACAGTCAATAGACAAAATTTCAGAAGAACATCTGATAAAATGAAGAGGAAAAATAAAATCAATCAATCAATCAATCAATGTGCAGCTTTAGTGCTGCTTGTAAGTCTATTAAACAAAGAGTCCCAGCATTTCCCCTCCCCTCACAGTTTCAGTCAGACTTGCTTTGATATCGAACAACTGCCCATGAGTGCTTTCGCTTTGGATCCATATTGTACCCAAGGCAGTGGGGGAGTAACTGGAGAGGCTGCAGAATTGTTGAATAGGCATGAGGCTGAGGGGCCGCAGGGCTGGCACCAGGATCAAACACACAAGGGCCCGTTCTCATTAAGGAAGCCGAGCTTGGGGGGGTTGGGAGCCGCAGGGCCCCAAATGTCTAGGGACACAGTAGAGCGAATGGTGCTTGTTTACATGGCCGTGTACACACATGTTTGATCGAGAGCACATGCTCAGTGCATACAATAATGTGTGCATTTCTGATAGCGTGTGGCATATGTACACACACACACACAGCAATGGGGGAAAACACCTCGCGTGTATAAATTTGAGAGTGCGATATGGAAAACTGTTCCATTAATCCAACATAAAATTGCAAAGCTCTGGCTATTGTAGCTGGACTGGAGGAAAAGCTCCCGTTACAACTGAAAAACTTAATGTACAAGTTCTCTACGAAAACCTGGAGTGCTAAAGAGAATTGATTTGGCATTAGATAACAGTAAAACAAGTTTAAGGGTTTACTGACACACTTGCAGCTCAGCTATGATTTACTTAGACACGGAGTTCTCTGCGTCAACTGCACTGTCAGCAGCTCGCTTGCACTGATAAAAGCTGTGCTGACACAGAGCAAGCAAGTCTGTGTCATCAGTTCATACTATAATGAGAAATGCAAATAAATACAATTTAAAAGACACATTTTCCATTAAAAAAAAAAAAGAAAGAAAGAAAGGCACACAAAACCTCTCAAAACATTTTAATGATATTTGAGTAGAAACAAAGGTTATGATTGATCTGTTCAGTTTGGACAAAGAGCCAGCTGCCTTTGTATTAATCATAAAGGCATTCATTGACCACAGATATCATGAGTTACAGGCTATAGCTGGTGTTGTAATAATGAATCAACTGGATAAATAACTTCTGGTTTTATTGTCGTAAAATAAAAAGTGAAAAAAAAAACTTCATTGGAAGGTCAAATCACAGAGTAAGGTGGTGGATAAAGACAGCTGCAGACATGAGCAGTCATTCCTATTACACTAATTTCAAGTACTGCACACTGCCTGGAGGACGCAAAGACAGTAGTTTCTACTGTGTTCTACTGTCCCGTGGATGAGTGCACGGATTCCCAAAAAACGTTCAGGCATTTGTTCGTCCACACGGAGCTTAGCTGGGCTCAAGCAGACCCGTGCATACTCACAGATGGGGAAACTAGCACTTTGCTGAACTCGCATTACGTTTCATTCCTATCACAGTATTGATTTAATTATGATTCTGTTATGATTATTACAGTAGTTTATATATTGCACGCCAATTTTTAATGATGGCATTGATATCAAGAAAAGAAATCAAGAAAAAAAAATTCCCTATAGTGTAACTGCAAAAAGCACAAATTGCGTATTTAATCACCATATTATGGTCTCAATTTTTCTGTGTGTTATTTCCATTATTCAACTTGTCTCTTTGCTTAATTGTTGCCGCTTTCCTCGGCAAGTTTCTTCAGTTTCACCAGACTTCAGTTCAATTTATCTTCATTGAAGCAACACCACGAGTAGGCGTGAAGTACTGACTCTGGTAAATCAATCTGCGGAAGAAATTTATTTAGACTACCTACATGATTCAATAAAACATCTTCATTTGACACTAGTGTGTTAAACCCATTCCAGGAGGAAGCTTTACACAATGCTGCTAACATTTTATTCTACCTGTTTGTATAGTTCACTTTTTCAGGCAGTCTCTCATAAACAATGCAGGGGGCTAATACCACACCAATAAGCAGATCAAGAGAAAACTGACTAATTTCATGAGATATGAATGGATTTATATATCACTAAAATTATTATGTACACGCTTCATCTCCATACTTTTCTGTGATAGTCAACTAAACTTTTTCAGGTTTTGAATACCTGCTTGGACCTAGCATACATTCTGAAGACATCACCACAGACGCATTTATCAAGGACGAATGAAATAACTGAGAAAATGTGACACATGTTCAGTCAAAGAGCCATTAGAGGTCAATAACATCTGTACAAAAGAATGTACATGGCAGGATAACCTTTGCAATAGTTCTCTATGGTTTTATGCACAGAGTAAGTAAACCAGCTGACGTATAACAGGTTAGTATTGGTTACTAGGTTAACTGGTTAAGTCACAGCCCAAGTGAATACTGGACTAGACCATTAACGATAAAAATGGGGGAAGGGGATTTTTTTTCCTTTATTTAAACACAAATTGATTTATATGTCATTATGACCCTGATGAAGGCCACGAGCCGAAACACGTTGGTTAGTTAATAAAGTTGTTCCTCTTTACCTTCCTGCATCCTCTCCATGCACCTTGGAAGTAGGTGAAGTTGTGCCAGAATTTGTTGTTGCTATTTATGCACAGAGTGACAGACATAAAGATAGAAAGACACTGCCAAGCATTAAACTACTGCAGTGGTTAAAATTTAACTAACATGAAAAACTACAAAGACACGTGTGTCTAATAATCTGTTATGATAATGTGTAATCAATCATTACTACGATGATCTAAAAGTTAGTTGCTGAGATAATAATTAGAGCCAGAGCCTCAGAGAGCACCATTTAACTGGCTGAGATGGAAGTCATACAAAGAAGGCTTCACTCTGTGACAGAGCATAGAAGAACTGCTGAGGTGGCCGTTTGTCCAAAGCACATCATTATGCACCAGTAGGTTGTCTGGCAGACCGAGAAATGAATCACATAAAAAAAAAAAAAAGAAAAAGAGGAAAATGCCTGGATTGGATGTGCCCGTAATAGAGACTTAGGGGAACTTGCTGCACTGGGCACCAGTCAAACCCAGCTGGTAACAAAACAACTAAGCAGTTTTCTTATCACTCACCCCAGTGTGAGAGGCTCCATTTTCTGAACTCTGCGGCAATGATGGCAACAGTCCGGGTCCAGTTATGGCTTCTTTGTGCTTAATAGCTGGGGGCAAGTTTCAGAGGCGCAGTGGTCGCGCTTGCACACAGTGCCAGGGCATATAACTTTAAAAGCAGACTGTGCAATGGTTGTCTGAGCGAGGGACTTAATGCTTTAGCTTGTCTGCGTCTCAGTGCACCTGCTGGACGAGCTCAGAGCGGGTAAAAAAGGTCAAGGCAATTATGAAAAATATGTTTTTGATAGAAAGACCTATTGCACCACTGAAAGACTGCTAGGCTTTCTTTCTGTATTCTCTCTCTTTTTTAAAAAAAAAAAAAAAAGTCATTTGTATAGTCATCTTTTTTACGCAGGTGTCCAAACAGGCTGGTAGTACCCCGACTTTCCAACAGGAGCACTATTTAACATTATTACTGCAAAAACAACTTTTTAACCATTTAAAAATAAGTGAAACTGTGAAAAGAATGTTAAGAAGAAACAGACATGACTATATTAAAGACTATAATGTAGTGTGTTGCAGAAAAATCTAATGAAGTTGGCATGCTTACTAGCTACTGCCTGGTTGCATTCTAATGTAATTTTCTCAAGACATCATACATATTGTCCATCTGTCCAACACCAGAGGAGCAGACTTGCCCAGAGATCATGTTGCCTTTTTATATGCTCTACTATTTTGACCTCTTGTCCTACAGTCAAGGGCAGGAAGTCGATAAATTGAATGGCAAAAGCTAGAACCAGAAGATGAGCGAGTCAGCTAGAGTTTGATTTTAGCCTTGCAAAGCTTCCTGTACTTATGCTTCCTGGAATGCTAGGCCAGGTGAGTTTGCAAGTTGAGACTGCATAACTTCTGCAGCCAATCATCACAAGGTTTGGTTGTTGGATTATTTGAATACGACAGTACTGTAAGGCAATGGCAGACACAAACAATAGTTGCTTTGACAATAATTTTACACTTTTTTTTTTTTTAAGTGTTGCTAAAAGAAAAAAGTAGCATTACTTGGGATTTGTTGCATGCTATTGCAGGACAGCAGCAACTCCTGATAGACTAAGATACTCTACACACTGTTTTTATCAAAGTCCAACCGATAGAGGACTTTTTATACTAATAACGAGATCTGGCAATTTAAAAATTCAATACTCCAATGTACTGGACAACAATTTTTTTTCCACGAATTTCCCTAACAACTCTTACACGTATTATTTATTCACTCGTTCACGCTCTGCCCGAGTCTGCTCAGATTAGATGACTGTTGTGTTTGCAGCTTTCCAAACCAACAGTAAAATCGCAGAGAACCCTCTGGTGGACAAACTATGCAACATCAACACTTATAACATGGTTGAAAGGTGAAAAGTCTTTTTTTTTTCTTTAACTTTTTCCATTTTCATTCATTGGCCAATACAAATACCAATACTTTACCTTTTTACACTGGCCAGTACTACATTTTCACACAAAGATTCTTGAGGCCAGAGCACATCTGGATGATGAATTAAGCTGAAACTATGATCCACTTGGGACAAACTGCAAATAAGGCTGCATGCAAAAAGGCACCACTCAAGCTGTCTGTCAAACACGCAGCATGACGCGAGGCAAAGGTCACTTCCATTTACGAGGATTTAGAGCTGTAATGCTGCTTATACTCGAAATGACTCAATGTCACTGTAAACAGGAATGCCATGTGTCTACAGACTAATGTCCTCAGAGAGTACACCCCTGTCAGTAGCAATCATTTAACCCCCTTTGAGGTTAAATTCTCTATCAGATAAAGAGGAATGCCAACTCTGAATTCTGGCTTTCATAGAAGCTTAATGATTTCCTGTGACAGTGTTTGAGTCTTTCTTCCGGTGTTATGCGTTAGTTACTACTCTGAGGATCAAAGCTCGTTTAGCCTCGCCTTTGCCCTTCAGGGTCTAATGGCTAATTCACAAATATGCTCATCACTTCTATGAGTCTGTATGCAAATATACCAAGTTTTCACCTAATTGGGGCTCCCACACCCAAGGGGACATTTTATCAAAAAACCGAATGGCTTTAAAAAGATGTTGTTCTTACAGTATATTCTGGAATAAAAATTTCTCTCAGTTAAATGAATAATATTGAGATTTGCATGATTTATTTACACTGCTGCTTAAAAAAAAATGTCTCCACTGTCATTAACTTTTGGGAGCTTATCTTCATTGTGTCAGTTTAAGCTGCATTATAGGGGGAAGAGCTGATTTGAATAGCAAAGAGGTGCTATCGTGAGATCACTAAAAGTCATTTCACGCCCCAATGTATGTCAGCTCCCATTAGCAGGGACAGCAAACTTCATCCTATTCATCCAGCCTGTGCGCCTCTGCATCCCTCTCCCTCTCTAACCCGTGGGTAAACCTTCAATACTCATTTGTGGAAGGGTTCATTATGAACGACCACAACACAGAAAAGGAGGGAGCGTCAGCTTAAATCTAAATGAGGTGAACCTTTTGAAATAGAGCCTGGTGTAGCATTCAAATCTCAGCTCCGGGGGGAAGCTTTAGTCATTACACTTTCTTCTTTTGCTCCTCTGACAGGGATGGACTGAGGAGCACTAAGCTCTGTAGTAATTTGTTATGACGCCCCGCCAATGAGGCTCCCTTCTCACAAATGATTAATTAGGGAAGAATTACATAAGTCATGGACATCCGATTACGTCTGTCACAATACCAGAATGTTTTCCAGAGATGGTCGTTCACTTGATAAGCAGATAATTAGGCTGCCAGGAAAAAACAACAACTATGAATCTTCCAAATCAATTCATACCATTTGCACACAAAATGAAGCCATCCCAGTCACTGCCTGTGCAATCAGAGAAATAAATCTGCTCATTGACCAAAATGTATTCCCCAAATGGTTTCCAATACACATAAAAAGCATCATTGTGATCTGCAAGGATGGAACTGAAACGGTGTGAGCACCAGTCCTAAATGGTGGCCAGGTCAAGTCAAAGGGCTTCATGCCATATTAAGTAATTCCATGGACTAGCTCTTCACTTGACCTTATAGCTTTGTGGGCCCCTCAGGTCACCGTGACGTTCAAATCATCTTCCCAGGCTATAAACAGAAGAAGGACTCATCTGTAAGGGTGCCAGCTTTGCCCCCAGGCAGCCAAAACAATTGAGATATACTGCAGACAGTTACCTTTTCCCACACGTTCTGTGAATACACGACCACACATGAACACCCAATATTGAAACAATGAATCATCCCTGTCGACTGCAGCCGCTGAGATTAAACTGTGACAATTCATGAAGAAATATAAATGCCTTCAGAAGCTCTCCTCCATATTTACTCAGCCTAAAGTCACTCTAGGCCTTATGCACATATTTGACAGATTCATATTAAAAAGCATGATTTCAAAACTCATCCCCTGGACAATTTAGACTAGATTCCCCTGCTGCTTTGCTAAGAAGATGATGGAAGACACACCTCCGTGACAATATATTGCAACGCAAGGTTTAAAGCCGTGAATTCTTTCCAGGGTCTGCAGTAAAGAAGTCATCTGAATGTGATGCGCAATTGTGTAAAGGCGAGGGAGGTCAGAGACGAGGAAGATTTGCTGAAGCTTCCAACCAGCAGTCAGTCAACATAATAAGTGGACCAGCATAATCCTCAAACAAGTGTGCCAGCTCAATCGAGTGTTTGTGCATGTGAGAAAAAGTGTGTTCTACAGAACAAAAGAAAGAAAGAAAAGGTGATTTGAGCAAACAGAGGTGATGTGACAATCAGAGGTGGGTGCTAACAAGTTACTCAAGTGCACATAGCTCAGAAAGTGTAACTTTCAACTAAAATGCACTTGTTAGAGGAGTTTTAAAGAAGCACAGGTTTCACTCTCACTCGAGTCATTTTTTGCAGAATTATCACTCCTACAACTCTATTATGCTTGACTATGTTACTAATTTTACTATTTATCTCCTGCCCTTCTATTAATGATGACAGAACAAAATAACAGCCAAATTATTCACAACATTGTATAATATTGCATTGAATTCCATTTAATTATAATTATAGCACTTTTGAATTTATCCAACACCACTGGCAGGTCTGATTAACAGATAACTGCAGTGCAGTAAGTGAATGAGTGAGCGCTGCTCTGAAGTCAGTGCATGTGAGAAGTGAAGGAACAAATATGCTGTTTGCAGAGTTTAATAAAATTAACAATGAAATATCACCTTATTATGTCTCATTGAGCCTCAATGAGACAGTAGAAAATAATATCGCCAATCAAAAATGTGAGATTTACTTTCTTATTTAGCTACGAAAGGTTTTCACATATGCCTGCCTATCAAATCAGAATTAAGCAGCTCTCATTGTGCCTCACACTGCTGCGCTCATTGCCATTATTTAGTGTCTGTTTTATGAGTTGCCGTACTTTAATCAAGTGAACTGTGTGGCTCGCATCAGTCTGTGTTATGCTGAAACCTATTCACACCCCTTTTTGCTATTACAATAACAAACTGATTCATTTAGTTTAAAGCTTTATTTTCATATTGTATTTTATTACAGTAGCCGAGATGCAACGTTAGATAATTTTAGCTTTTTTATCGTTGTAATTTTATTACGCTGTCTGAAACAGGTCTCTTTTGTAAACAAGACATTGATTCTGAATGGGATTACCTGCATGAATAAAGGCTATATCAAAAAATAAATAAAAACTAAAGACAATTGGCATCTTTTGAAACGATTACTTTTGCTTAAGTATGTGTTTTCATAAGGCAGCTCTACTTACAGTAGGTACATTCTTGGAGCCACTCAAGCCACCCCTGTTAAAAATGGGAGATGGGACTTATCCTCAAAGGACAAAGATCCTGAGTCAGTCTCAGAAGAGGAAGCTGTCTGCAGCATGGCTAAAATGTGAGCTCCATCCTCTAACAGTCTGCAGGCCAAGTTCCCAGGGCTTAACATGGGAAGAGCAAGCAGGGATGAGAAAGAGTTTAAAAGCTCTGATTCACACCCTGAATCTACAACATCTCCTCTCTCCTCTCTGCTTCATATGAGTTAGTGCCATATACAAATATATCATTTATGACCAATAATTCCATCTCCAGAGGCCTTTAAGAGGTGAAAAAAGAAAAGAAAAAAAAAAGAATTAAAATGTTAGGATCTCTTCAGTTACACCTTAGAATGCCATTTAATTATGAAAGCCCCTCTGCCTTTCACGTCATTCATAGTCACAGATGCCACATTTAATGCCTTCCTGTACTAATTTATGTCTACTCCCTCGTTCATTAGTGACAAATACGTATGGGAGGGCTGATGTGACCTATTCATTTGTGGCTGAGTGAAGCCTTTCGGCTGAGCATGGTGCCACGTTGGGGCTCCAAGGGGTCGCACTGGGGGTGGTGGTCCACTAGTCCAATGTCTCCCATCAAATGCTGGCAGGGGTGGGCACAAAACAAGCTCCCATTCCTTCCCATCGCCTCAGGAGACACCATGGCAACTAGGCCAAAAAAACAAACAAAAAATGGGTCCTCCTCACCATTCCTGGCATGCCCTGGCATCCACTGTGAAATGTCTGAAGTCTTTTACTTCTGTGTTCTTTAGAGTCGAGATAACTGAGCGAGCTTTAATGTGGAACATGCGCCTCCTCTCTCGCTTCATCTCATCTATCCTCCACCCCACCTCTTTTTCCCTTGTTCCCCCCTCACTGAAGGATGATCTCCACGGCTATGGTAGCGAGTGTGAGGCTTTGATAATGCCATAGCTCTGCTTCAAAGGTCTCGCTCCAAGTTACAATTTTCCCAGTGTTGGTAGGAAGAATCTATAGAATCTAGGTGCTTCTCCATCAGGTTTCCATTCCAGCCTGCAGACTCACAGAATCATCAACAAACACTCATCTGTCTTCGAAAGCTGCTTGAGAAGTCCAACCTTCGTTCAGCACATGCCGTTACAACTGTTGCGTTCGCTGTCACAAAAGGTTGATTGTCTGAGGGCTTGAATTAAGTGGGAAAGTCTGTGGGCGTCGGTGGAAAAAGAGTGAGATGACTCTCTCTCTAGGGAATCCTGACATCATACACACAGCATGTTATGTTCACAACTGGTCTCAAGCAGGCACCAAATAAGTCATCAGACTGGGTGGCATTTTGAAGATGGTCAAACATTCACATGGAAATTAGAGTGCTTAACAGAAACCGTATATGAACAGGAGCTTGTTACAGGTCCTGCTCTTGGATTTTACTGTGTAATCATAATTAGAAACTCATTAAAATTACATCTGAACTATCATCACTCAGGTTTCCATTAGCTTGAGCAAAGTAGTCTTTGCTTCAGCAAAGAAAACTGACAAATAGATGAGGATAGAATTACTAGCTCTCTATAAAAAAGTCATTTTTTAAAAAGTATTTCTAAAGTGCTGGTAAACATCTGCTGATCCTCTTCTGCTTATCCTTCTCAGGATTGGAGTCCATCCCAGCTCCCATAAGGCAAAAGGCGGGGTACAGCCTGGACAGACTGCTGTTAAGCGCTTTGAGAACTTTTCCAAACATCTTGGTTTTATTTTGGATGCTTGTATTATTTTTATTTTGCACACACAAAATTTTTTGATTTGACAAAAATCCAAAATTCTTAGCCTCCCAGATGCTAATAGTTAATTCTGTACCCTTCTTGCTGGATAATAGCCTGCAGTTATGTACTAGTTTTCAACAAGTTTCACCTGAGTGACCCAGCCCATTCTTCTTTGGCGAACCTCTCAAGCTACTCCAGATTTGTTGATCTTCTGGCATGAACCTCAGGTTTTCAGTTCACCCCACAGATTTTCATTAACATTCAAGTCAGGGCTTTGTGCAGGCCAGTCAGAAATGTTCTCTTTTGTTTCTGGAGGTAGATCTTCACCAGTAGCGGCACATATTTTGTGTCATTGTGTTAAGAGACAAAGCGATGAACTGGACCGCGTTTTGCTGCCGAATGCTGGAGATTTCCCTTTCAAAATCTTCACATATCCTGCTTTCTTCTTGATTCATTCATTGAGGAGATTCCTGGTTCCAGATGCCCTGAAACATCTCCACAGCATAATAGTCCCACTACTGTGGGGACGCCGTTGTTTTGATTGTACCCCTCTCCTTTCTTTCTCCAGATATAACCAGTCTACATAATCTTTCTCCAGGTTGTTCTTGGCATACTTCAGTTTGACTTAAAGGTGTCTCTCAGATGTAGAGTTTTGTTTTTGAAGCCCATTCAGGATTCTAGTGGCTGTCATCTTCGAGACTACAACACCTGTCTCGGTCAAGTCTTTCACTAGTGTGTTGGCAGTTGTTCTGGGGTCTTTAGACACATCTATCACTGTTTTTCTTGACAGAGTCTTTGAAATCTTTCACTTCCTACCTCTGCTGGGCTTGTTCTGTACTGTGTAGCTCTCTTTTGAATTTCTTCATGATACTTCACACTCTAGTTGACATTTGGAAACACTGTGACTGTAACTTCATATATCCATCTCCTGTTTTTCAGGGGGCTAATAATATTGACCCTGGTAATTGAGTTTTTTTCTGATATTGTGTGCAAACAGATATCATTTATTTTTTCTATAGAAACTAGTATGGTGGGAAATGCAATGTTGAAAATCCCTTGCTAATAATTTTGTCCTTATCTGTGAGTCTAACTTCATATGATGCCTATATCAAAATCAACATAATCCGAATTTACCAAAAAGATACCATGAAGCCTTTGATACACTAGGATTAAATTAAATTGACTGATTTGGGCAAGTTATTTTATCCTCTTACATCTCAATAGATCTTAAAATTTGAAATGAGAAATCAAAACACGGAATTCGGGTGAGGTAAATGTCAGCTTAAACAGCATGAACTCAGTGTCTCAGGAACCACAAATAAGGTGTGCTTTAAAATATACACGTTTGGTAGCCAGACATATCCTGGTGTTACATACAAATGTAAGTCATCTTCAGGATAGTAAATACAAGTAAAAACACTCCCAAAACTGCAAGAGCTGTGCAAACGCTCCGTATGCACATGAATTCTCAGTCAAGGCCTTTGAATATTCTTCAGAGATTTATTAGGTTAAAATTAACCCTAGCTCTTCTTACCAAGAGCTCTTTCTAATTTTACTCAGTTCTTCAGCTGGAATTTTCTCTTGACAGACTTGAAATAAAAATAAAACAGCTGTAACTGATTTCATGTCAGATGTGTTAAATATATTAAACTACTGATGGCGTCTCATCTCAAAGTACGAGGCCTCCTGCTGGCCGCCAACTAAGTGATTTTGCAAAAGCAGCTCCATAATTAGATTGTCTGTATTTTCTTTCCAATGAAGCAGATGTAGCAGTCACACAGTTTTGTGTGATGAGGGAAGCTCTGGATTGGGATAATTTATGCATCAGAGGGAGACCTGCTAGACGACATGCTGGGGAAATCTCCCACTACAGGTGGGTTTTCATCATCCAGTCTCTTTCATTCTCTCTCCCTGCACTTCATTCACCTGCACACCTAACACAGCTTCCAATTAGGAGTGCCGGAGCTCGCCCGTGTGGGATATTGCCTTTGATGTAAACACACTCTCATTCACGTGTGATGGATCTACACTAAGTTCATCAGAGTCTGTTCATCTGTGTTTTTAATGTAAATTTAAGGAGATTCCCACACTTGTATGTGGCAAATCAAACACAGGCTACGTCAACTGAATACTTAGACTGTAGTGGAACATTATTCCCCACCTTTTCCCACCTGTGTTTTTGCCTTTTTAAAATAAGCAGCATGACTACCCAGACGTTTACCCAGTTTCTGGTGTGACTTTCCTCATAAGGTTTCTTATATCGTCTGTGCTTTCTGCCATTCCATTTGCTTAACAGAGCAACCTCTGTTTTCCATTACAGAGGCTTAATAATTTTGCTGATTTATTGATCAGCAAAATGGCAAAATGGACTGGTGGTTTGTTATGTTGCTGATGGCTAATGCGAACCTGTTTAATGGAGATGGATTTAAGTGTGTCTCACGACGACTCTACCCCTCATTCTTCTGTCAAAATGTAGCTGACTGGAAATAAATACTAACAGAAAGGAAATAGAGTTCCTCCCTCTCACTTGCTCTGCAGAGAATTTTTCTCATTAGAATTCTCAAAATCCTTCGAAACTCTCCAGCATTGACACTGACTGTGCGGGGCATGTTAATCTAGAAGACCAAGACTAAAAGCTTTAATACTGCAGCAGCGGACTGCAGTTGAAAAAAAGAATTTGCATGAACACTAAATATCAGCGCAATTCTCAGCTGGCCAGCAAAGGTCTTTCGATATGGCACGCTGTGACAACAATGACTTCTGGCTGAGTGCATGAAGTACGTGTAACACTCTGACTGTCAAAATGTTGCTGAACAGAAGTAATTATAGGATGTGGACTAGAAAAACTTTACTGGAAAAATCTGTTTTCCCTAAAATGACTATAAACCCTGAACTATTGGTCAAATTATACAAACTGTATTCATGTTGAACCAACAGTACAGTTTATATGCCATATCTGAGGCTATCCGTCTACTAAAACTAAGCTAAATATGAAAGAACATTTAAAACAAAATAAAATAAATAAAAATAAAAACAAAAATACTGGCGGCCACCAGTGGCCCTCAGCCTCCAAGTAGATACAGCAAAGGTATAAATTATAAAATCCTATGTTGCCTCATTCTCGCATTCATATAAAACCAGCTAAATTAAAAACTGACATAAATAAAAATGTCAGTTTGGCGAAATTTGTCAGTACAGCCAGTATCAGGAGGATTTCTCCCTTCGTAACAGCTGTGAATGGGACTGACCTGGTGGAGCTCATTCCCCAAAGGGAACTCCTGGAAATACCCGGGGGCTGCTGATGTGGCGCGGATGGCCTGCCAAAGCTGATGCTGGCAGCCCCCAAGGTAGTGTGAGCACATCCCAGGCAGCAGGTTGTAGTTCCTAAAAACATATGCCTTCAGAGGAGTGCCCCGATTCACAATGGTGCTCACAGCTGCCATCTGTGGGTGAGGGCATCACCATACAGGGTGACTTTCTTTTTCAGTGTCAGGTTGTAGTTGAACAAAAGCAGACAAGAAATGCAGGCATAATATCTAGGTCGACATTCTGACAGATCAATTTTATGTCATCACTGAGCTCTGAGCCTCAGAGGAGACATGCTGACATCTGAAAAGCATATACTCTTCTTTAGGCCCACTTTCTTATGGCTTTAGAGCCTATTTTTATCTGTCAAGCAGAACAGTAAAGAGAGGGATATGGAGAAAGAAGGTTTCTGAGTAATATACAAGTAAACAAGGTGAGGCAAAAAACACGCTGGGGGAATAATGAGTCAGACCATCTCATAAAGCTCACCTTGGGGCAGTCAGGGTTTCTTGAAGTCTCCACCATGAGGTGAGAGCCCATTTTCTCTCTGTGGAGGTTCACAAAGGTGATGTTATTTTCTAGTGTAGAGGGTTTAGAGTAGCATAAAGACTAAAGGTAAATGAGTTCCCTTCAAAGGAATGCTGACTGTGATTAATCATACAGTAATCTTTATTCTGTAATATAGCTTTCAGACTTTTTCAACAAGCAGCTTTTTTTTTTTTTTTTTTTTTTTAGGCATTTCTGTATTTTAATTGCTCCCATGGCTGTCGAAGATCCATTGTTGTTGCATGGCACCACAATAAAGGAGAAAGACAAGGTGCTCATCTAGACACTGATCATGAACTATAACAGCAAAACTCACTTGAGGATGTTCTCCCACGCTTCACTGTCATAGAAAGCGTGGTTCCAGCCCATCTTCATGGTGCCGACAAATACATTCTGCTTGAAAATATCTGAGCCCAGCTTTCGGTACAGATCATCACACTCTTTCAGGGGGATCTGGAACATGCCTAGCATGAACCCGAGCACAGCACCTGAGTTAAAACAACCAGAAACATTCAAATGAGAGTGACTGAGATGTACTGTTAATTGAGCTGCTGTAAACAGGAGGTAGAGGAGGTTCAGACAATCCTTTGAGAAAGCATCGAGGAACAGCTTGTTCTCGTCCTCAAAGATGATGTTCATACAGTAATGAACCAGGTTTACTGGAAGGAAACTTACTGAAGGATCATCTGTTATAACCAGATGCTTTGGAGATCAGTTTACAGGATGTGAATAGGAATAACATGGTTAGAAGACTGATCAAGTATTGCCAACAGGATTAGGGAGTCACAATGGCACAATGTGGGCAAAAGTGCCAGATGTGGCCTCAATAGGTTTCTAAATGTGTGAGAACACCATTTGATTTAGGAGGCGTGTTGTCACATTTGACAACTCTCACTAAATCTGAAAATGGAGTATAACCAGCTGGTGGAGATTAAAACATATAACTGAGAGAATGCTGGACAAACAGAAACTTCTAACAGTGATTAAAGCCCAATGTGCTTTGCAAATAAACAGCAGGCTTTTAATCTATTTTTAATCAGTTTGAGGTTGGTCCACAGCTCCCCCTTGTGGTGATTTAACATCAAGGAAGCGCCTAATGTACTTGACAGTAAAATACTTGTAAATTTTATGAATTCATTTTATGAATTTAAAATCAACTGTAATGAAAGCAAAATTTATTGTGCAATTGTACAATATTAGTTCTCACCCAGACTGAGAGGAAAGGGGCTGCTGGTGAAATTGAGGTCGAAATTCAGAGCAGAGCAACAAATAGGTCAGTGCTGCCTGTACTCTGCTAAGTGTTGCACTTTGTTCAGATAATCCATATACATGCCTCTGACTATACAGAAGTAGGGCAGGAGGACAGCGTACCTGTGCTGACACCACAGATATAATCAAACAGTTTGTAAGTGGGTTTCCCAGTCAGGGCTTCTAGCTTCTGTAACGTCTGAAGGGCAACAATTCCCCTGAAAGTAGAAAGCCAGACAAATACATGGATACATGCATGAGACATTAGTAACCAACTCGTCATCAAGAGCACAAGATTTAAGACTAATAGAAGAAGTGTACAACCTTTGACACTATAAACTTGATATCATCAACTCATATCTTAAAGTAAAGATGAGTGTGGGGGGCAGGGGAGTGGAGCCGAGCGTGTACCTTAAACCTCCTCCATCTATGGACAAGATCCTTATTCCTCTGCCTTTGACAGGTTTATGATAGCCCACCAGAGCGAGTGCTTCTCTAACGGCTGCTCTCAGACCCGGATCGTTAGCCTGTTCCAGACGGAGGAGGCAAGGGATAACTTTCTCCTGACAAATACAAACATAGCATGACAGTCAGCACCGGAAACAGAAAATGCGGTCAATCCACCATGAAGTGGTGTGGACTAGATAGTAGGAATGTAGAGGTGAACCGTCTCTCTGTTACGAGACGTAGCTGCGCTCTCAAAACCAAAACTTCAACATCATAACGGGTGAACAAATATGAAAACAAGCAAAGTTCAGGCATGCATGAATAAACAGTCTTCTTTTTGATCGTATATTATATTCTCCTTGTTTTGATAATGCATCATGATTACTTCCTGTTAGATTTACTCTTTCCTTGTATTTCTCACCCTGCATCCCATCTAATTCTGCTGCCTGATATCAGTCAGCACATAGTTACATAAACCAGGGCACAAACTATCGACGCTTACTGAATCAGAGGTCATCCCCACTGTTTCCATGAAAAAGGCTGAAACCAGTTTCGCTCGTTCACCGGTCATTATTTATTCAGACTGAATTTAGCGAAAAATACACAGTGCAATCAATTTGCAATGAGAAATTAATGTTGACCTTCGTTGTCATGGTTAAAAATGGATGGGGGTCGATACTGGTGTGACCACTGCACATCTGTAAAACCTTGATCAGAAATAAAACATGACAGCTAAAAGGTACTGCAAACAGACTGAGCAATGTGACCGAAATAAATGCCGAAGATGTCTGAAGAGATTCTTTTTTCCCCCCTTCACATCATGAGTGCATGAAAACTTAAATATTATTACATGTATTTCTGTAGCCACTTGCAAAGTGAGGCTCTCAACAATATGAGAAACCAAAAACTGGATTTACAGAGAAAAACAACCTTGGTTTAAAATACTCTAGATTAGTATTTGTGGTATCACTGATGTGACATAAATCTATGTAACAGTGTGCAGTCTGCATTTAGAGCTGTGTGTAACCTGCTGAGCGCAGCTCACAGACTGACATTTTGCAAGCATCGGAGAATTCTCAAATACAATCAGAAAGCATAACGTATATGATTCTCATGCTAATGCTGCAGAAGCTCAGCAACTGACCACACAGCATATGCAGACCGTACATACATAACGTGGAAATTAACATGTAAATAAAAAGAAACATGCTGCTGAAAACTGTTTTGACAACTCCGTCAGCTCTCTGTAAAAAAACATCACCCACGTGTGGATGTTAATCTGCTGGAAAATGAACAAGAAAAACCATCTTTACTGTGTAACGCAATTGGCTGCGTGTACGCCGCACACACCCACACAGTGTTTCTGTGTTTTCAGCTCTTTATTTACAGTTTTGCCTTTTCAGGTTGTTGTTGCTGGCTGGTTCGCACAGTTGCTGCGACAATTGCGCGCCCGCAACTGTCTGCTTTCAGTTCCCTCATCCTCTCGGATCCTGGCGTGCCCAAATAGGGGAGGCATGATCTCCAGCTGTGTTGGTCAGTCTCCCCTGGCACTGCCCCATAAACCCACTGCACCACCCCTCCCCTGCAGCTGAGCCACAGACCACACCTCGCCACATACTGCTACATTTCTCACCTTCACTGCAACGCCACGAGTCTCTGGAAACTCCAAGAGGTGGTAACTTAAGTCCTCCACCCTGTTGATATAAACCTTTACATCTGATGCCCTGTGGAGAGCCTGAACCAGTGCCCGGGTTCGATTGTCCACACTCACTCTTGCAATAATCTGTGACATAAAAGCAAAAATAAATAAATAAATAAAAAATACAGTACATTAATTCCTCACTAGGCAGGTATGGTGGTTGCTGTGAATATTATGTATGTGCTTGATATATTATTTAATATGTTATAATAATATCTAAGACCATGTATGTTATGCACATTTAAGTCAATCCAGCATTGCCACAAACTAGATGTCAGACTTGCTTAGATCTCCACAACATAAAGGCCCCCGTAAGCCTATAAAGCGCCCTCTCTCTGTGGCCCTGTAACTTTTCAAGGGGGTTATTTTTGAATGTAGCTTCCCAGAACTCCCAGAACAGCAAGTCAACATCCTTCCAATAGACATATAGAATAACAAGTGCGCTGGTCTGAGTTTTAATTGTGGACACTCTGTTGTATTACACTATACTATACTGGATCATTTTAATATGCATATAATGTTTCACTCAAACACAGACAAAAAGCGTAACCCACAAAATCTGGGACTATTGAAAAAAAGTTTATATTGAGTAGAATGAAAGCAGAAAGTCCTATAGCATGCCCGTAGGATTCTCAAGGAACAGGTTATTAAAAATATATGGCTTACTACAAAAGGAAAAATTTATGAAAGAAATACTGCTGTGCTGTAAGCCCTACCTTTTCCCTTTGGTGCAGAAGTTTCTTGGCTTTCTCCTCCGCAGCCTTCTGCTCGTTACTAACCTCAGCCTGTTTCACTGACACGTCCTCTGATTTTTTTTCCTCCAGTACAGCGCTCGTGGACTCTCCTGTTCTGAACTTAGGAACAAGAGGTGCTATGTAGTTCCCAACAAATGCCTGCACAGTTGGAGCTGAATAAGACAGGTACTGTCCTAAACCCCTCTTTGGGGGAGCAGGGTCTTTCTTATTAGACACCGGCATGAGGTCTGAGGTTTGTTGATCCTGAGAGTAAGTGGAAGAGCTTTCAAGATGCTCTTCTTTCTTGTCCTGAGTGTTTATGCTGCTGCCAAAGTATGAGTTGACGTGATTTGCTACATAGGTGTAAGTCTCACCCAGGTTCACTGAAAAGGTGCTCGGATGGAAGAGGTCTGTGGATTGTTTGGGCATTGTGCTCTTGCTCTCCAAATCATTCAGCGAAGGCTGGAGCTCCTCTTGCCTCCTGGAACGAGTAGCTTTGACGCCAGGAGCAATACGTCTCAGTTTTTTCTCCCTCGGTTCCGTTACAGTTGGGACTATAGCAGTGACAGTCTCTTGGGTAGAAGTGGAAAGGGACGGATTGGCAGAAGATCTCTGAACAACAGATTTCTGAGCAGTTGATGCTAGAGAGAGAGCAGCATTAGAAGGATTGTAAGTGGATGTGACTGTATTCTCATCAGGTTTGGGCCTTGTCTCAACACTGGCTTCAGCATTTTTATCAGCCTTTAAAGCATTAGGTTTGAGTCTGGAGATCTTTGACATCAGCTCTGTATGTGTCCCACTCACAGCTTTGGAAACTGTGTCCAGCGTGTTCCTGACACGAGACATATGTCGGCTCAGGCCAGCAGACCACTTTGAAGCTGAAGTGTTCAAATACAGGGTGCTGGTGTGGAGGCCAAGCCGATGTCTAACTTGGTTACCTTTAAAGAACCCCACCTTGCGACCCTTGGCCCTCAGGTGGTGAATGTGCCTCCAGCTGAGATAGCATTCCTTATGGAAAACGGGCTGCTGTGCATGACTCTTACAGTGAAACGCACCACACAAAGGCAATGATGCTGCTGGTTTGTGAGCATGGGACTGCCATATAAGCAATGCTCTACTTATTTTCACCCAGGTATTTGAAGCCCATCTGTGATTCATATTCTTTCAGTCCACAAGGGTTTAACCCATTCGAAGAAATATCAAGAGTACACCCGTGCTTTCCCCATTCATTAACCTGGTAATGAAAAAAAAAAGTTTACATCACCACTACATACACCCAATAAGGGAAACACTGTATAGAATTAATAACCACAGAGCGTAATGCTATATCAAATCTATCATTGTATCTCACACTGTTTATGGTAAATTGTTGACTTAAATTTGCAAGTCAATAAAGCCCTTTGGAATGAATCGATTTAAAAATAAAAACGATAAAAATTATTTTAACAATTGCATAACAGAAAAAAATACCAAAAGAGTTCTTGTTAATCTGGTGTTTGAGTATCGCTCAACTTTTAACAAGCACACTATTTCATTAACTGTCACAGGTGAGAGGACAACAGGTTCACTGTTAACTATGTCAACATCAGCAACTAGCTAACAGAGTACCGCTAAACGCTAGCTTTTATACAGGCCGCACACAAAACAACAAGGCATACCAGTCCTTTGTTTTGCTGTTTCACGAGAGACCAGATTCACTTAATCCTTCTATTAAACGGCCATCCTTGATTAACCATAACACAAAAGAATAACACCTTACGGGAGTGTAATAGGTTGCTCGACCCGATGCCTAATTTCCAGAGTGATGTGACATTAACAGTCGAAAGAAAAACAATGGTCACATGATCCTCCATCTTCGCTGCGATTGGCCAGTTGTCCTTTGGTCCTCTAAATAGTTTCTGTTGATTGGTTAAGCAGATTCTCCCCACCGTTGACGGCTGCATAGGGTACACTTAATATGCTTTACGGTGTATGCCGAATGTGTCCAGGGGAAGCGGAGTCAGCATTTTCTATGAAGAAATTGTCCCCACACGTTTTTTGAAACTCGGGATTTGCTGTTAAAAATTGAAGCGCTGCAGGTGGAATTAAAGAGATGCTACCCAAATAGTTCAATCACATAAACAGCAAAATCTTTTGCATCAAAATTAAATAAAACCACTTGTGCGTATTCAAATAGTTATAGCAAGTTTAGTAACTAATGCGAGTGCCTGTGGGACTCACAACACTAATTATGGACATTTTAAGAAGGAATATTTACGGCATTGACCGACAGAGGGCAGATAAGATAGAATTCGTCAGGTCTAAAGAGATACCGCAAAACTAGCGAAGAAGACATGGAACTAGTCTCATTTCACACTACTCGTCTATAACACCTACTAATAACAACTTAATACCATGATGTTTGGTGTTGGTTAAACGGTTAATGACCGCTTGTGTAGAAAGGAAGCGGCAGACGACACCCAGACAGGTAATTGATTGAGTCGGAGCCTGAGTAGACTGTGATGGGGACCGCTAGCATGTGTTAGCCACGGCAGGCTAGTATTAAGAGAGGTTGGTGCCGCCGTTTAAAAATGTAAAATTTTAAAAGATAAATTCTAATTCAAACAGCAGTAGCCTGTACCAGTTCTTTTCTTATTGGCTAAGTTTTCATTCTCCAAATGTAGGTTAAGACAGATGTTGCGTTTAAAAGGCGGTGGTTCTTCAGAGGCTAGGACATGTGATACTACCAGTTACACCGTGCTGTCTGGCTTGAAACTCACTATTTGTGCTGTACTTTTCTCTCTTGAATGACAGGACACTGGAGCCATGGCAGCTGCACAGTCTGTGCTAACGTTTGCAGTGTGCGTCCTCGTGATAACAGAGCTGATACTTGCCAAGAAGGACTACTATGACATACTGGGAGTGCCTAAAGGGGCCACAGAGCGCCAGATAAAGAAGGCTTTCCACAAGCTTGCAAAGAAATATCACCCAGATAAGAACAAGAGCCCTGATGCTGAAGTGAGATTTAGGGAAATTGCTGGAGGTACAGCTGATTTGTTTATTTTGGCGTATTTTGGGAAAATTAGTAGTTATCTGGCATGTCTTGGATATGATTGTTATTGTAATGTAGCGTTTTAATTCACTATCAAACAGGAAAATTGATATTTAGACTGTTAAAATTTATATTTATGAGTGACAAATGAAATGTGAACAGTACAATGTGTGAATCTGATATTACTACTACTAATAATAATAATTAATGATAAGGAACACTGATGCATGTTGGGGTTTTCTTGGTGGCACATGTTGATCCAATGGATAAGTTTGTCCTTTAATTGATCACCAATTACCTATATTACAGTTTGGTTAGTCATGCCTTTTAGTCGGGGCTTTTTCAGCCACACCTTTTTTAATGTTCAGATAATAAAACTCCCTCACTTTGACTGAATTTTGTGTTTCTGTATTTCTGTGCAGCTTATGAAACTTTATCAGATGAGGCAAGAAGAAGCGAGTATGATCAGTTCGGGGACACTGACGCGTACTTCGATGGGGAGACGCAAGGCAAACACAGACAAGGTGCCCACCAACCTTTCACCTTCAGTTTTAATGACATATTTAAGGACTTTGACATCTACAGCCAGAACAGACACGCCCGTCACCGAAGACACTTTGATGAACACTCCAGGTCCCACAGCAGACATAAAAGACACTTTCAAGGTGGTTTTGGAGCCGGGGTTATCAATGATATGTTTGATGATATTGAGAGAATGTTTACTTTTGACAGACACACCAAACAGACTGAAAACCGGTTTCATGGTACGTCGAAACAGCACTGTAGAACAGTAACGCAACGCAGAGGTAATATGGTAACTACTTACACAGACTGCACTGCATCATAGGGTGCAATGTAAATGGCTTAATAAAATGCCTTAAAAGCATACAACATATTTGTATTTTTCAAGTTGAAGAAAGCCAGTTGGTTCAAAATACTGTGAAGCGTGAACATTTGTGTTAAGCACTGACATTCAGGAATGACAGGCACTGAATAAACAGGCAATTTAGCTTAGTTTTAAAATGAAATAAGCTATCTTTTTCCAACATATTTCCAGCATATTTTCACTTGTGAGTGATTGTTGTAGTTTTTTGCTTAGTGGTGAAGTAAGCAGTTTTGTCAGTATTTTTTCCAAGCACCTTCTTTTGATAATGAAGTTTAAAAACATTATCTTGTTACAATTGTGGAAAAATAAATAACATAAAATTTAAGAAAAAAATATATGTTGCTCAATATTGCACAGAAATGTATGTGTTACGAGTTCGCCTACCACTATTTTGTACAGGTTCTTTGTAAAGGGTTTGTTATTTTAACTCCACAATCACATATACTGGCAGAAACAGTGGCAGCCAGCAGTGTTTTGCTTGCAGCTGTCAAATGAGCAGAAACAAAAAACCTGTAAACCTCCACATGTTGGTTTGTCTAACTTGTGTTTTGGAGTTTTTACTTGAAATAATAAAATATTCTTGTACTCTACAATGCTGGACCTTTTATGAACACTATGATCATGAAATTACAGCCAGTTCAACATGAAAGAAATTGGTTGATAGCTGGAAAGCCAAAAATACAAGTAAGAGAGGATTGTTTGGGACTTGGATTTAAGTGGAAATTGCTTCATCTAGCCTCAAGATAATTTGTCAGATACAAATGATGTTGATTCAAATAAAATATGTTTCACAAAGGTTTTGCAGGCCTAGCAGTGGTTCTCTGATTCACTGAGACCCACAATGTTTCTGACATGTATTACACAACATACCACAACAATGTATTGCCTCCAATATTCATTAATCATTAATAACTAAAGTTTATATTTAAAGAAGTCAGCACAATAGTATCAGCAAACGCTAGTATGCTGAACTTAACATACTCATTTTTTTTTTATTTGAGTTGTCATAAATTAAAACGCTTCCTTATAGCTTAAAAATAAATTGTCAATGTTGCATCAGTCTGGTTGTGTTATTTCCATTAAAAACGTGTTGTTGTGTTAGGGTATGTGTAAAGTAAATTGTGGAAGGACTGTTAAAACTGAACTGCCTCGGAAGCATATAGGCTTTTAATGCCTCTTGTGTACTACAAGCATCAGTGCTGGTTGAGTTTAACACTGTTAATATTCCTCATTATTTCGCTCCTGTATGAAGTGCACTTGACACTCTGCTATAATGTAGTAAAATAAGCAATAGCCAGCGCATAATAAAATGTCCAGACAAAACTTTGAATTAGAATTAAATTTTTGTCTGTGTTCCTATAAATATTTTGACGCTCACCGTGGTTACTGTTGCGTTGCGGGAAAAATAATTATTATTGTGGGAGTACGGCTCACGATGTAGCCTCTAGGAAATGTAGTTCGGCAACAATCGAATCTCGAGAAAGAGGCGTAGCTGCGTTTGACTGTCGTGAACGTCAAGTCCCATAATGCAACTGTGACTAACTACGTGCGTAGATGTCCGATCCGAAGACAAACCAGTAGCTTTTAGCTGCGGGACATTGAATGACTTTGTACCCGTGTGCGTTAAGAAAGTTCTCTGTTTGACAGGTTTAGAATCGGCGCTAATGGAGGCACTTATACCTGTCATAAACAAGCTGCAAGACGTATTTACAACTGTCGGCGCAGACACAATCCAACTGCCGCAGATAGTTGTTGTGGGAACACAGGTGAGAGACGTCACTTTGCTTGAAAGCTAACTTTTAGTTAGCCTGCAGCAACTTATTGTTTTGACTCATTGTTTTCACCGCAGTTTTTCTTTCACTTTCACGCAGACACAGTACTATTAACTGTCCATAAAAGCATAACGTGGATTTTTAATTGTTTTAGTTTACTGCCATAGTAAACTAAGCAGGGTTACGGTTGACAGTTTACAGTAGTGTTTATCCACATGTTCTAGCCTTGTGGTTAGTCTCCAGAAAACAAAATCAAGTGCTGTTTTTTTTAATCTAGTTACATAAACAATTTGACCAGCCGTCTGTCGTTTTTATGGAAAACACAATTTGTACTTACGACTTTATGAATAACCTAGACTAAATTTAAGTTTGCCAATTTCTGAAGAACACCTATCTACAACTAGTGCATCCCATCAGTATTTTATCTGGCAATTCTTTAGAGATTTAATATACTATTAGTTATATTTATCGCATCTTTGTTAATATTACAGCGGTGAACAATTAATTAAAAACGTCTTTCACCCTACTGTACCCAAGTGCAATTTAGCAGCACCACAAAAACTATTATTGACATGAAGTCAACATCTATAATACAGTTTCTCACTACCTTGTGGAGTAGTGAGACATTGAAGCCTAAGTGGTTTAAAGTGGGAGGTTTTGCCTAAGGCTAATGGGATGTGACTGTCTCAGACGTATTGGCAGGGATGTGAGGGTGTTAGAGTAAAACCAGGCAAGCCAAAGGATGTTTTTGACCCATTAAGACCGGATGCAACGTGCTTGTGTCTGTTCTTTTAATCTTTGTCCTTGTCAATGCTCTGCTTCAGTTAAGAGCAGCTCAGAGATTACACTGAAGGTTTTAATAATTGTTTTTTGTCTGTGTGTCTTGTCCATCATTAGACTGACTTATAGCAGTCAGATCAACTTTAGGTTTACTGCTACAGCTGCTGCTCCTACTGTGGAAGATTACCTGGCCGTTTATGTGCATTTTGCTAGCTATGTGAAGTATTTCACTTTACACACAGTTTCGTTAGAGATGACTCAACTACAAACTGAATCAAGCCTACAGCGCTATGCAAGTGTCTCCTTAAATATTGAAGAATCTGGGCAAGTGGAGAATAAAAGAAATCGTCACAGGCCTAAAAACCTACCTGTAGCAGATGCACAGTATCTGAAAGTCATGTCCTTAAGAAATAGGGTAAAAGTCCAGCAGTGACCTGAGAGATGCATCTGGCTCTTCAGTTGATACATCTAGTGTTCACCAATCAGAAATGGTGGCTGTCAAGAAGCATTTCTTAAGGAACTGAAAAAGGTAGAAAGGCTGAGCTATGCCAACATTACACAAAAACTGAACTGAAAATCAGCAGGTCTTCAATTTCAAATCATTCAAATCCTACTCCTGAAGACTACTTAAAGAAATTGCAAGAAAGTTTGCCTTAGAGAGTTCAGGCTGTGAAGAAGAATAAAGGTGGTCATATGAAAGTTTGACTTTAAAGCTCATTAGAATTTTACAAATTCTGTTTCTGCCTTATGTACTGTGTTTCCATATATTTTTGCAGGTTTAAATAATCGTTGCATTTATTTCCCTCTTTCCATGTATGAGGGGTGGCTTGAGACTTTCACACAGTCCTGTATCAATGGAAACAGCATCCCTTATACTGGTGTTAATGCATTATAGCGCTTCCCTCCTGTGTAGACAAAAATAGTGCACAGGTTAAAAAACTTGAATGTTTGTCAGAACTCCAAACTTTAGTTCCTAAATTAATACTAGTTCCTCTACTAATGCCTGAAAACATTTGTTCAGCGAAAATGGGCTTTAAAAAATAGTGTAATGCTAACCTCTCATGGGGCTTCCTGTGTGAGAGTATTGGTTCATGTACAGCAAATAGAATGGTAAATGGTAAATGGCCTGTATTTGTATAGCGCTTTTCTAGTCCCTAAGGACCCCAAAGCGCTTTACACAACCTGTCATCCACCCATTCACACACACATTCACACACTGGTGATGGCGAGCT
>NW_005187428.1:2590194-2601085 GCF_000239375.1 Pundamilia nyererei | reverse complement strand
GTATTTGTCCCCATCTTGCTTTGTATTTGTATAGCTTTTCCAAAACTGCAAAACCATGTGGCTTCATCTCATGCCCTTCCGCCCAAATAGGCTGGTGTCTGTCATTTGAAGTTTGTTAAAGAGAGTTGGCATATTCTGGTCAAAAAATATACAATTGTGTTGAAAATAATTATAAGGGCCTCATAGAGCAGCTTCCTTCAGATGAACAACACACCCCAACCTGTTGATTATTGCATCAAAAATCAGCTTACTTTGATTTGTTTTGTTTTTTTAAATAGCCTTTCTAGGTTTCTGCTTTCCAGAATGCACTTTATTTTTGCTTTAGGTTATTTACTTCCTTTACTGTTATGTGAGAACAACTCTTCAGCTGTGGCGCCTTCTCCTCTTAAGAGTTTATCTTTCACATCCTTGCCGGCAGAAAACACATTTAAATCAGGGATGTAATAATAATAACGTTTGTCTCAAGGCCACATCTATCACGTAATCTGTATCTAAAACATCTGTCCTCGACTTTGTATTTCTGCAGGCATCGATGGAGAAGAATGGGGCAAATTCCTACACACCAAAAACAAGGTAGACTTTTCAGCCTATTCTCCACAAGGTTAACACTCTCATGCCCATGCTGTACTGTGTATTAGAAACATCTGAATATTTCAAATACAAAGGTGAAAAAAGACACATCTTTGTTCTTTGCCCCATATTTACTTTGACACATATGCATTGAACAGGACGACATTTTCTGGTTTTGCGGCATGCCTCAAATGTAAAACATGTTACAGGATCAGGCACACACACCCTTTCAGCTGCTAAAAATATCTTTTTGGCCACAGGGCTAATGTCCTCCAAAGCTACATTGTGTCTTTTTCTGAGTTTCATTTACTGTAGTTCTTCATGTTTGAACAAATAAGCTCTTATGAGGTGCTGAGAGCCTCGTGATATCAATTGGATTTTCTCAGGATTTCTTTGTAAGTGTTCCCTGTCATGTACTTTCTGCTCCTCCCGGCTGTCCTTGTCTTTTCAGTGTCAACAAATGCTTTTTAAAATTAATGTTGCTCATTCTTACCCCCTTAATATTCATGGTTAAATCATCTTTTCAGATCTACGCAGATTTTGAGGAAATCAGACACGAAATCGAGACAGAAACGGAACGAATTTCTGGCAGTAACAAAGTGAGTGTCAAACATGAATGGAGAAAATGGATGAGCTTTAAATGTCCACACCAACCTGAAAGGTGCTTTATTATGTTTGCAGGGAATTAGCGATGAACCCATTCACCTAAAAATCTTCTCTCCACAAGTTGTGAATCTCACATTAGTGGATCTTCCTGGCATCACCAAGGTAAGACAAGTTTGCTTCTCCAAGTCTAGACCTGTGTGATCTAAGAAGATAAAATGATCTAGCAGATACATTTCATACAGGGTATCTCTAAGTTTTTAAAAGGTTTAAAAACCATGAATAGTTCTTCCTTTAAAAAAGTCCTTAAAAGCAACTGCAAGTCTTGACTTTGTGCTGGATCTAAGCTATTTGTACGTTTTATAACAGGAACTAGGAAGCATATTGATCCATATTGTACATTAGCTGATTTAATGATTTTTTCTTTCTCCTTGCTCATGTATCTCTGTCCAGGTCACATTCATTGATTATTCAGATGAAAGCTAGTTACATGTAGCTTGAAAGGACTGATAAGTGTTAAATAAATGTGCTTACATGAGTAGTTATGTGGTTGTAGGCTTTAATACCCCACTGCTATTTATTAATCAGCTGTGGTCATCTGCCATGGATAAAGTCTACTTGTATTTGTTAAAACAGGTACCAGTGGGCGATCAGCCAAAAGACATAGAGATCCAGATCAGAGAGCTGATTTTAAAGTATATCTCCAACCCCAATTCAATCATCTTGGCTGTGACTGCTGCCAACACAGATATGGCTACATCAGAGGCTCTCAAGGTGGCCCGTGAGGTTGACCCTGATGGTAAATGGCATCCCTGTTTTTCTTTGGTTTCCTCTTCTCTCCTGGTTGTTTTTAGTTAAATCAGCACAAGCCTTTATTTTCATTTCTCCCTCACGTGCTCTTTGCTTTTCTTTCCTCAGCAGTGGTTTTTTAACATTGGGTTTGTGCGTTCTGTGTTTAGGTAGGAGGACGCTAGCAGTGATAACCAAGCTTGACCTGATGGATGCTGGTACGGACGCCATGGATGTCCTGATGGGCAGAGTCATCCCTGTTAAACTGGGCATTATTGGAGTAGTAAACAGGTATCGGTGTAGTGAGTGGTCACACAAGGCAAAACTGCGCCTTTTAAGTTCAACTCAGCCTCATAGTTATTTTTGTTTGTGCACTTGATCAGGAGCCAGTTGGATATCAATCAGAAGAAGCTGGTGGCAGATTCTATTCGAGATGAACATGCATTCTTACAAAAGAAGTACCCCTCCCTCGCAAACAGAAATGGAACCAAATATCTGGCTAGAACATTGAACAGGTATGAAAGTGATACATTATGTATGTATTTAAATTTGAAATATTGACCTTTTTTTAGCTTAAATGTTTGAGTTTTAGTCCCTTCCTGACAAGATGAAACAGCACTGGCTACACTAGTCCGTAACAAGCCTGCCGACTTCCTTTCTTATTACCACAGGTTACTGATGCACCACATCAGAGACTGTCTCCCTGAGCTGAAGACGAGGATCAATGTGCTGGCAGCGCAGTATCAGTCTTTACTCAACAGTTACGGTGAACCTGTCGAGGATAAGAGTGCCACGTTGCTTCAGATTATCACCAAGTTTGCTGCAGAGTACTGCAACACAATAGAGGGCACGGCCAAGTACATCGAGACAGCTGAACTGTGAGTTACACAACTCTAAACTGCATTTACTTTGTTATGCCACCAAGGGGCGCTAGCGTCATACTTTCCTTAATGAAAGCACATTCTGCATCTGAGTGTGCTTTAATGTGGTCCTTTCTCCTCCTCAGGTGTGGTGGAGCACGGATTTGTTATATATTCCACGAGACGTTCGGTCGCACGTTGGAGTCAGTCGATCCTCTGGGCGGTCTGACAACCATTGACGTGCTCACTGCAATCAGAAATGCAACGGTTGGTTTCTGTGACATCCGTTGATTTGATTGTCTTAAAAGGCACTTTTTTCAAAGCTTACACTTTAATTGCCTTTGTCAGGGCCCGAGGCCGGCTCTGTTTGTGCCCGAGGTTTCATTTGAGTTGCTCGTGAAGCGGCAGGTCAAGCGTCTGGAAGAGCCCAGCCTGCGCTGCGTGGAGCTAGTTCACGAGGAGATGCAGAGGATCATCCAGCACTGCAGTAACTACAGCACGCAGGTCAGACACGCCCTCACCAGCGACTAAAGCACAGAGGTGTGCTGTAATTGCCGAAGGTTGTAACATTAGGCTTTCATTTTGATTGATTGTTCATCATCTCTGCAGGAGTTACTGAGGTTTCCAAAGCTTCATGATGCTATAGTAGAGGTGGTCACATCCCTTCTCAGAAAAAGGCTCCCAGTCACAAATGAAATGGTCAGGAACTCCTCACACTTGTGGTATTTATAAAGGAAGTTAACAAACAGCCCCTAATCTGAAAAACCTATTTTCTGAATCGATTTTCAGGTACATAACTTGGTTGCCATTGAGCTGGCGTATATCAACACCAAACACCCCGACTTTGCTGATGCCAGTGGCCTTATGAACAACAACATCGAAGTAAGAGATTGGCCACTACTTTCATTACATTTATTTAATGCAGTGTTTGTATAATCCTCTTTTGTCACCTCACACTGATTGTTTTTAATTATGATTTTTCTTTTCCAGAAAAGGGAGAATTTTCTCTTCTTCTGCTTGTGATATTTTTCAAAAATTTTGTTTTTGTAGGAGCAGAGACGGAATAGACTGAGAGATCTGCCCTCTGCCGTTCCCAGAGATAAGGTACAGTTTGTCTGTCTGAGAGTAACTGCTTTGTGGTAACGCACTTTAACTTCTTCTTTCCTGCACATGTAGATTTATTTAGTCAGGGCAAAACCAGCTGTTCACGTATACATGCATATATAAAGTTATAAGAATATAATTAAATATACAAATAAAAAAATTATGTGCTTTCAGTCTGCTTAATCTGAAGCTGCCCAACTTGTATGTCGGGCATTTCTTCTATCTTACTGTATGTAAGGCTCATGCACACCTTCGGCTTATAGCTCCTGTCCATGCTCCTCTCCTTTCTTCCTCATGTCTTTCTTTAGTCCCTTAGAGGTCCTGGGGGGCAGTCTCTCTCCCCCACCGAAACTTCTGCCCATGAGGGCGAGGTCACTAAGGTGTGTCTTGTTCATTTCCCCTGCCTGTGTCTACATCTGCCCACCCCCAGACTTTCTTTGATTCCTTTAAAATCAGCCAAACTGTGTTTCTTTGGCTCTTACACTTTGATTTGCATCTAACCCTATTTTCTGCATGCTGGTTGCACGGATAGAAAAAGCACAATTCCCAGCTCAACTGAAATGACATGAGGTTTTTGTTTGTTTTGGGGTTTCTTTTAATGGGGAATTGAAGAAAACCTTACTAGCAATGGTAGACTATATGATATGGACACTCTTTGTAATTTTATTATATATTCACTCCAAAGAAAGATATTCAAGATCTGGTTTAGGTAAATCTGTTACATTTTGTGCCAAGAGCAATTACACTCAGGATTTATATCAAATTTTATATAGTTAAATAACTTTAAAAAGCCTTTGTGTCATAATTGCTTCACCCAGTCACACACTGCCTGTCATTTTATCCACACATTCCCTTTGCTTGCTCAGTTCACAGTCAGGACAATGAGCACCAATCTGGATGAACGTCTTTGTACTGAAGTCAAAGAAGACCTATGGCATGCTGATATTTGAAGCATGTCAAAAATTATCAGGAAATTCCTTCTGGATGTGCTCTGGTTTTTTTAATGTTGGATCAGCTGATGATTTTACTTGTTTTCATTACCTCTTATATCTCTCCCCTCTGTAGGGAGCAGCCAGTGTTTCTCAGAGCTCTTCTGTCAGTGACCAGACAGACAGTGGCACGGGCAACTGGAGGAGCATGGTGAGAAAGGGCGAGGAGGTTCCAGCTGGTGACAGGGCCATGCCCCAGCCTCTTATCACTGCAAGTCCCCAGAAGGGCTATGCTGTCAACCTATTAGATGTGGTGAGAACTCTGCATTTGTATAAGCAGGTTTAAAAATTGTTTTTGCTCGATGGCAATATCTGGTATTGGTAAAATGTTCTGTAGATGTATTGTAAGTGCACTAATCTGCCGAATATTATAGCTATTAGAGTATCTCTTATTTCATTGTCAGCCTGTTCCAGTATCAAGAAAGTTGTCTGCTCGGGAGCAGAGAGACTGTGAGGTCATCGAGAGACTCATCAAGTCATATTTCCTCATTGTTCGGAAAAACATCCAAGACAGGTAAGGATTCACGGTTTTTCATCTGCAACAGAGTAAACGTTAACATCGTTAATCCTTACTATACGTTTTACTGCGTTTGGCCTCAGTGTACCAAAGGCAGTGATGCACTTCCTGGTGAACCATGTGAAGGACTGCCTGCAGAGTGAGCTGGTGGGTCAGTTATATAAGACGACGCTGCTGAGCGACCTGCTGACAGAGTCCGAGGACATGGCTCAAAGACGCAACGAGGCTGCTGACATGCTCAAGGTGACAGATTCATCACAAAAAAGCATGAGCCAATGTCATACAAAGTTATATTTTATCCAGTAAATATAATATTGTGGCGTGTTGAGGGAGCAGCTAGTTCTCTCTCATCATGCCCTAGGACGTGCTGCTGTTTAGATGTTCTTGTTTTGTTGTTTATGGTTACGTTACTTTTAACTATTATCTTAAATGTTGTGTTTGTACTGCGGTACAAAGTCACTGACAGTTATTGTTTTATAGAAAGAATGCAGTACCATAAATGAGTTCTGTTACGCTGTTATTGACCCTCGAAGCACAGTGTAGCACCAGCAAGTGTTTAATAAAGAGCTCCCCCTACCAGCTTGGGGTCAAACAGCAAGCTCAATCTGTGTGTGGAGCTTCCTTGTGAAGATTCCTCTGCATGCCACAATATATAACTTCTTTTTCTAAAGACAAAGAAATGTCTTATGAATTAGGAAAAGCCTTAACTATTTAGCATGCTTTGTTATTGCAACATTAGAGATATACGTGGTTCCTCAGTGCTCTGAAGTTATTGTTGCACTGACTGTTCTGTGAACACAGCATCTTTCTGTACAAACGTTCATTTAGACATTTGTTTGAAGCCAATATGAGGCACGAGAAATGAATCAATCTAGCAGATGACTTTTCAAATCTTTTTAGCATAAAAATCCCTCTACTTACCGCAGTAAATCAGACTTGTGATTCTCTTGTGTGACTTGATGGAGAAACTGTACATCCCAGTATGATCTTAATGCGGTGTGATGACGACATTAAAATCAGTTATTAGATTACATCTGTCTTCTCATCTCTGTGTCTAGGCGTTGCAGAAAGCCAGCCAGGTGATAGCAGAGATCCGAGAAACCCACCTGTGGTGAGGATGAGCAATCTTCAGCAAGCTCTCTTCATCCTTGTGGGGACCCTCACTGTCTTCATGTGGACCATCCCACCTCCCTGTCGAGTCATGCAGCAGCTCAGGCTGTAGAGACAACTCAGAAATGCACTGGTGTGGATATGTGTATATGGAAACATAGTTTTAATGTACAGCAAGGAAGTAATAATCAGGGGAAGTACATTTTAGTCACTCGCCATCGGCATCACGTATACTTCTGTCCTAGATTATTATATTTTTCTTAATGTAAGTAAAACAGTACATAAATAATATTATACATCACCACTATGTGGAGCCTTGCTGAGGAATATGTGCTCCAACTGTAGATTTTGATTAAAGCTACAAATGAAAACTCATGTGACACCATGTATATGCCCTCTTTATTGGATTTTGAAGTAATTTGTGCACTGCAATGCACTTTTTTGTAATTGTTAACATACCCCATACCAATACATCATACATTCATTATTTCTTTATTTTTAAAGCGACACAAGAACAATGCAAGATTAGACACATTTGCTGTTCAGTGTGAATTTTTGTGTAAGAGTTGTTATAGTGGACAAATTTACACAGAAACACTTGTTTTGTACTTTTATGACCATAGCAACTGACACGTAACCTTACACAATAGAAGAATGAACACATGGACAATAGACACCAGGGTCCATCGCTGGTGTCACCGTTTGCCTCGACTCTATCTTGTAGCAGCTTTATCTCACACGGCCCATCTTGCCTTTTCCACGACCTTTGGCACTGAAAAGGTTCGGGATACCAATGAGTTTAATAAACACGGATATCATATAGTTTCATTATTTAGCAATTCGACATGCCATTACCCAGGGTACAGATGTTAAAGACGGAAATACAAAGACTGTGGGAGTCATGAGATGATGTGGAAATGATTAAGTTGGTAATATTTTAAGTGCAGAAATTTTAACCGCAAACATTTAAGGCTTTTGACTTTATGGGAGTATGCTGTCAAGCTGCATGCTGTTTGTTTAAGAGAAAATAAATTCAAACTATAAGAACAGGGTACGTGATGTGTTTTTCTAATAATGTCACAGATGATAGATTTCTCGAGTATCCGCTGAGCTGAGTGACACTGTTTTTTAGAACATAATACACTCATAACTGCGGTCTCTGATCTATTTTCTGATTGTGAGTGGTGAAATCGTATCTTAGAAAAGTGTGAAATGGAGAAACAGAAGCTTTATGTAAGACAAGAAACCTTAGAAGGTCATCAAAATAGGAAGAGATCCAGCGGGGGAGCTGTGTGCTTACCTCTGGTGATCCTGAACACGAGAGAGAAGCAGGTTGATCTGCAACGGCACATAAACATCTCAGTGTTTCGAAATAAAAAGGCTGATAATCTTACACAACGGGGTCTAACGTGAATCGTGAAACTAGCAAACCACACCAACAAATATCAATAAATGATAAATGCAGGATGGTTGCCTTCAGGTGTTTCTCGTGCTGTTGGTCATAAATACACTCAATGTTCTATTTTGTCTTTTTAAATAATGACAGTAATATCACAGAACGGATTAATAGTTCATGACTTACATCATATTTCTGTCTTTTAAGTTTCTCACTGAGGTCGAACTTCTCAGCCTCCAGCCCCATGAGTGACTCCCACAGTTCTTTGGCTTTATCCCTAAAGTAGAAATTCATACCAAAAACGTATCAAATGACCTGTTACTATTAAATATGTTGCAGTATTAACACGAGTTATCTGTGGCCAGTATTTAGAAACATAATGAACTATGAATACTGAAGAAGCCCTGCATAGTGTTGTCATACTTGAGTTTATCCTCGCTCAGGTGATCAACGTTAAGAGGTTTCTTGCGTTCAGCCAGTATCTTCTTCTTCTTCTCTCTCTCAGTTGTTTTCTTGCCTCTTCTGGTGTCACTCTGCGTAACATAACATAAAGAATGAGCATGAATCCGCCTCAACATTCTCTATGTATTATTATTATTAACTTATTTTAAACTGCATTCCAGCATATGTACAAGTAATCCTAAAGTCTTCAGAGAGCTGGGAATGCTCAGTTTCAGACATTTTTTTCCACCTTCAAGGCTTCTGTTTATCAGAGACAGCCAATCAAAAGAGAGAGCTTAATGGGAGAAGAGTCGTAAAGGTGGAGTAGATAAAACCAGCTTTGTGGGTAAACTGAGGGGCCCAGTACTTTTAACTGTAAATCATGCAAAGCTACTGCAGTAGGAGCATCACAGTGGACTATCCACTCAGGTGATCCATTCTCATTAAGTCAAGCAAGCAGATGTCTGCTTCATACTATTCTAATTCTGTCATTCACAGGAAACTGAGAGACCTTCTGTCCAGCACCATACTGCTGAGACATGTTTGAGAGGGCCTTCTTCTTCTTTGCGTCCTCATCCATCTTCTTCCTTTGTTCCTCCTGCTCCTTACGCTCCTTCTCCTCCTGCACGCAGCACAAGCCAATCATTCAATACTGTTTTAGCTGCAGGTGGAATAATAAACAGTAGACTGAAGGTGTAAATCCACGTCCGTACCGCAAGTCTGTTCTGTCTCTCCTTTTCTCTCTCCGCCCTGATCCTTTGCTGCTCGGCTCTCTCAGAACGACGCTTCTCCTAAAAACAACAACAACCAAGAAACACACAAAGGTGCGCGCAGTCACGGTGAACTTCAGCCGGGTACAGACACTTTGACTGCTCTGCAACCAACTCACAATTCTATTAACGAGGGCAATGAGTTCTTCTTCCTCTTTCTTCCTCTGGACGAAGTGAGCCTCGATCAGAGACTGCAGCTCAGCTAGATCCTTCTCCTGACGTTTCCTGTAGATATCCTGCGTCAAAAAACCAAACATTGTGAGAAATGTGTCTGGTCAGTTTCAAACGGAGAGACGTTTGATGAGGCTGACTCACATCAAAGTCCACCTTTTCACCATCAGGGATCTTCGGGGCCGAAATGTTTGCCATAAACCTGCAGGTGTGAACAGTTTATCGTTGAATGATTTGTCCTAAGTGAGGTTTAAACTGCTCAACGTAAGGGAAGTTAAGAAACGTACTTAGGCTTGGTCTTTGAGTCATCTTGTGCTGATGACCAGGAGCACACATGATTAGTAAACTGGGAATGAAATCAGGTGTATAAAATAATGGGTAGATGCAATTTTCTTACCATCTTCTTCCCTGGAAGAGAGCAGAAACATTGCCACAATTAAAAATGTCCTCTTAATTACACAATAAAGAAATGTTGCACTCATAATAACATGAAGATTAAAAAAAAAGTGTAAAATTGATCACATACTGAACGTCTTCCTCCCCGACTTCTTCTGTGTCAGACATTTTGTTAAGGGTGAGCTCTGCAAAATGGACACCCTATTAGCCTATATTTACACCAACAACTATTTCTGATCATTAAGCAGCATAGTAGATCCTGAGATAGCAACCGTTCACACAGTTTACAATGAGGGTCAGCGTTGGATCAGATATCTTAGCCTGGCCAGAGTTGAAGATGTCTATTCTGATCTTTAACTGGACAACAGCAGCAACACAATAACACTCCTGCTCAATATGCCCAAATAAAACACTTCTGTGTGCGTATTTAAAGGGTACACATAGTTATTCAACTAAATGTGATCAAAGTCCTGTCACAAGTTTGAAATTACTGACGACAACTATAAAAAAGTGTTTTATTACTGTGCAGATGGTGATGCTGTAGGCAGAACGGCTTCAAATGTAAAGTTAATATCTCCAGTTAAGTTTGAAGTAAAACATTGAAATTCTACTCATGTATAGAATGTGTTATTGTCTACGTCTGCTTATTATTCTGCCAATAACAAGTTTTTATTATAACAAAATGTAAAAGTAAGGAAAAATGATGAATTTATCAATAGTGTCTGTGTGCGTACATGTTCAAGCTGCTGTACAGTCACAGAAGATGTTATAAAGATGCCATGGAGACAGTTTTGTTGGATTTGTAATGTGGCTTAAAAAGATTTCAGCATGCTGCGAAAACAATCCAAGACCAGATTTCATTCAGTGATAAACTAACTGATCGATTAATTCAGTTCAATATTTAAGGTTAAACAAGATTTATTTGGTAACATTTCCCCACACAGAGCATGCGTGCCCTTACCTGTGACCCAGACAGAGGAGCTCAGAGGCGAGCGACAGACTCCAGCTCCTTGAACTTAACAAACAGGTTAAGCATCAAGGATACATAGTCCAGCCCTTCTGACTCATGTGATTGCAACACCCTATGGCTGATCAGTCTATTGTTAGAGAGCTGGACATTACAGACACACAAGGAACTAGATACTAACACACACACACACACACACACACACACA
>NW_005187428.1:2583406-2590174 GCF_000239375.1 Pundamilia nyererei | reverse complement strand
ACACACACACACACACACACACACACACACACACACACACGTGCTACATGTTTTGCAGGTAGATTCCTGCCTTGTCACCCTCCACTGTGTTTTCAACACACCATAATTTCACAAATGGTTACAAATGACAGCATTTCCTTTCATTGGTTAAAATTAAAACAGAACCAGAACTTTTTTTCCTCCATTTTTTTTTATTGCTGAAGCCATACATACAATATTTGTAAACAACTCAAACAAGGCAATCAATAAAAAAAATGCTGAAAGTGTCACAATACATTTAGGCAGAATTGAACGTATGTGCACTGCTGACAGGAACATCGGGTTACATTCACTGTTAATTACAGGCTTTTTTTAAACAGAGTGCATGTTGCGATTGTCTTGCAGGTCTCTAATGTTTCTGCAACGCATAAAAAGCTGAAGTAGGTGGCATGTAAATGCACAATAGATAAGCAAAGCAGCCAGACTATAACCTGTTTGTTGAATACAATAAGATTTGTTCACTGAACTGTTGTTACAGTAGATACTTGCATACACAAGTATTCATAGACTTTTTTTTGCAAAAAAAAAAGAAGCCATAACAGTAACAAAGCTGGATGTTATTCGTGAAAATGTTTCACGCTGCTGTAGCAGCCCTTGGCAGGATGTGCCAGTGTTAACTTATGATTTGAGGTGTGGATCCTTGTGTGTTTTTTAATTAGAATTTTAATAAGAGCGCCTTTATCAAGGCTTATCGGCTTTCTAACTATTATCGTGCATCATCCATTTTGGAGTTGTAAATTTGACTAAATGACGAGTGAATGAACTACGAGCCAGTTGCCTTTTGAAGTTAATCACGAGGTGAGTGATCAGATAGTCTGTGTTTTCTCTGTGTGCTCTTCATACTACATCCGAAGAGTCACACTGATGCCATGCTCACAATAGGAATAGAAATTACAATGTTCAGCAGGTAAAAATATTTATCACGTCTTCCATTTTTAGTGAGTGAGTTTGCATGACAAGGTATTTAAAAATGACTAACAGAACATGAATGTCTAATAGATTAATCCATCCAGTAGACCAGGGGTTGGGGAATCCAGGCCTCAAGGGCCGGTATTCTGAAGGTTTTAGATGTGTCCTTGATTCAACACAGCTGATTTAAGTGGCTAAATTCCTCATCAACATGTCTTGAAGTTCTCCAGAGGCCTGTTAATGAACTAATCATTTGATTCAGGTGTGTTGACCCAGGGTGAGATCTAAAACCTGCAGGGGCACCGGCCCTTGAGGCCTGGCGTTCCCCACCCCTACATAGATGTTGATATATTTCTCTCTTGAAGAGCTGAATCACTCGGATAGTTTTGCCATCCTTTGCGAACATCAAAGTCATTCATTTAATGGTTTATTTATGAGTGTTTGTGCACAACTTATTATTGTTAAAAAATATTACAAACTTTTATCAAAATTGTAAACATTAGCCAAAGAGATTTCTTTATTGCTTCACAACCATAGACTTGTTAATTACGTCTAACTGATCTATATTAAGTACATGCAAAGGCCTTATTAAATACGTCAGAAACCCTTTATGATGGGTGCCTTAGTAGAAACTAAAACCTACAAAACAAGTAAATTATATACAAGCTTTTCATCCAATATCCAGCTGTGGAGTACAGTATACTTTCTATGGAATCAAAACCATAACTTTCATCACAAAAAGCAGTGTGCATGTATCACTATAAAGCAAGAATACTAATTACTGGGTATAAGCTATATGACATAATGTCAAAGCCCAAATGCACCATATGAATTATAGACCTGCTAATGAGAGCTGAAAGCAAAACAACCGACTTGCAGAATGCTTGAATGAAAAATAGTGACAGCAACAGCTAATGGACAGTTTTAGTTTACTACTAAGTATTAACCATGTAAAAACAATTAGAAAGTGTAATATTCTTTTAAATTTCTTATAGTCACATATCAAGTCAAGCCATCATCTTTTCATTTTTGATGAAACTCTTGAAGCATGGCTAAGTCAAAATAGGTGGCAGTGCAAAGGTACTGATACTGTAAAGCTAGAGCTGGAAGACTTTGACACAGGAATCCCATTATGTCATTCCCTTCTCCCTCATTGTGATGCGAACCTCATGCAAAATACGGGCGTGCTGAAGGGGAACAGGTGTGAGCGTAGAGCAGCAGAAGTGTGAGTTTGAACAGGTGTAACTGGGATGTCAATGGTTAGGGTCTCACTCCTGCTATAAAAGAAACAGAAAGACATTAAAGATCAGTTTCTCATTGTGTCCATTGCTGATAAAGTCACTGTTAGAGTAAGGTGAGACACCACAGGTGAATATGTGAATATAAACAGAACAGATATCACCTTGATAAAATCCCACAATATTATTTACATTACATACAAAAATTTACTATTTCTTCTGCAAGTTTCTGAAATTTTATCGAAATAGACAACAATGTGCATAATAACCAATAACCAATATATAAATCTGAACAATGAATAAATTCCAAATGTTGTAAATTTTATTTTGTTGGTACAAAAATCTTCTTTGATGTTGGAAATCTACTTTTATCCCTTAATGAATAAAAAAAATATTTTAAAATAGAGAAAAGTAGAAAAAATGCCATGTTTTTAAGGTATAAACTATTTTATATATATCAGCCTCTAAATGGTATTAAAACAAACTTTAGTAAAATCATTGAGATTACAAAACTAAAAAATGCTTTTCTTGTTTCCAACACCACGCTTCATGCTTACACTGTACTGAAGTAACGGTGCACGAGTCACGGTCATAATCGTTATTTTCGTATACTCTGCCTTAGTGGTGTGTTTTATAGAGCAACCTGAAGCAATTTCTACAATGCTGTGAAAAAGTATTTGCCCCTTTCAGATTTCTTCTTTTTTCTTTTATTTTCTTTTTTGCATATTGTCACACTTACATCTTTCAGATCAGAACAATTATTTTATACTTTTTTTGGAAAGCTGTGTTCACTTTAGCTTGCCACACTTAGGCCTGATTCTTGGCAGATCTGTTAAGTCAATCAAACAGAACCTGTCAACAACCTTCCACAAAATGAAGGAGCCTAAAAGATCTTAAAGAAAGAAAGAAACTTAAAAACAATGAGAAACAAAGTCACTGACATCTATCAGTCTGGAAATGCTTACAAAGCCATTTCTAAGGCTTTGGGACTCCAGTGAACCATGACGAAGGCCTTTATCCACAAATGGAGAAACCTTGGAGCAGTGATAAACCTTCCCAGGGGTGATCGTCCACGAAAATTACTCTGAGAATGCATCTACAAGTCATCCAGGAGGTCACAAAAGAACCCAGAACACTATCTAAAGAACAGAAGACTTTACTCGTTAGATTAAGGTCATGATTCAACAATACAGAGTTCCAAGGAGAAAACCACTGCTGACCAAAAAGAACACAAAAGCTCGCCTCACATTTGCCAAAAAACATCTTGATGACATTTGGGAAAATATTCTGTGGACTGAATAGACAAAGGTTGAACTTTTTGGAAGGTTTGAGTCCTATTACATCTGGCATAAAACTAACACAGCATTTCATAAACAGATTATACCAGCGGATCATACTTCAGGACCTTGACGAACCATAAATTCTGCTGTCTAGCAGAAATCCTGAAGGAGAATGTCAGGCCATAAGTTCATGGCCTGAAGCTCAAGCTCACTTAAGTTATGCAATAAGACAATGATAAGAAACACACCACCAAGTGTCAAGTCTGAATTGCCCCCCAAAATAAAAAAACAAACAAAATGAAGGTTTTGAGTAGTCTGGACTTAAATCAGATTGAGATGCTTTGGCATTATCTTAAGCAGGCCGTTTCCATCCAGTGTGGCTGAACTAAAACGATTCTGCAAAGAGAAGTGAACCAAAACTGCTCCACAGTAATGTGAAAGACTCATTGCCAGGTATCACAAACACTTAATTGCAGTTCCTGCTGCCAGTGGTCACACAACCAATCATTAGTTTTAGGGAGCACTTACTGTTTCACACAGGTCCAGGTTGGTTTGGTTAACCTTTTCCCTTAATAAATGACATTTTCATTTAAAAGCTGCATTTTGTATTTATGCTTATTGTTAAAATTTATTTGAGTATCTGAAACATGAAAGTGTACCAAATATGCAAAAAGCTAAGAAATGAAGGAGGACATACTTGGCCATGTTTGATATGGGCCTCAAACATTTTAACAGACAATTTAACAGACAATGCTTCCACAGATACAAGAGGGGAAAGCAGCTTAAAACTGATCAGTGCAAGTGTGTCAACTTTAAAACATAAAGATCATCAGCCACTAGCCTCAGCATCATTAATCAATGCTTTCACGACCATTGTTCTCTATAAATACAATATAATGCATGTTCAGTGCCGCTGTTGTTGTTGTTCAGAGTTAGGACACTTTGCTTTGTGACTGAAAGCTGTAACTTGGTCATTTGCCCTTTACTTCATTGCTCAGCCGTCTATTTCTGATGAAGAAGTTGGAAGGCTACAAGCAAGGAGTGCTATTTAGAGTTGAAGTTGACACTCGACAAACACTTTTCCACTCCTATTGTTCACACTTTGGCCCAAGCACTGATGCCTTCATGTCAGAAGAAACGTGATATTTGAACACGAAGAAGCAAGGCAGCTTTATTATGCCAAAGTCAATATCTTTTTCATGATTTATGTTGTAAAGTCAAACGTTTTAACTTGTCCTATGTAGCTGTGGTAGCTCATCTTAGGTTTTTATCATTAGCGCTGAGTGAATAAGCCTGGTGATCGAGCCCGATTTGCTTCTTAAATGGCTAGTAATCCTTTTCAGCAGTCAGTTGTAATGTGACAATCAAGCAGCTGCACTCTGGTATGCCTGACAGCTCTCTGACACTCCGCACGGTTCCCCAAGTCCAGGTGGAACTTGGGGAACAGCCCACAGCAAAAACATGACAGTCATCCCAGGAGTCTGGAACTTTCTTTATACTGGGAAACAAGGTCAGGGTGAGGGTTTTTTTAAATATAGATCGCAGTGCCACAGAGCTGAGCCCGTGCCCAAAAATCTCCAGCAGCAGATTTGATTTACAGTGAGCAGCTACGCTGGTAGAAAGAGAAGTTGGTGGGTAGTAGTAGTTACGAGCTCCTGCTGGGCTATAAATCAGTCAAGGCTTATTGTACTTGTCCAGTACATGTTTTGAAGAGCAGACACACTTCATCTCAAGTTTGCTTCCCCCAGGACTGACCAACATAAAGCCCTGGTTTAACATGTACGATGTTCAGCTTTGCAGTGTTAAAAGAAGTATTCACTTTTCCCGAGTGTAAGTAGAGCTAACCCCAATGTAGAGACACTAAAAATATCTCCAGCAAAAGGACTAATTTGATATTTTAGGAAATGTGTGTTGTCATTCGCCCTTTACTTTATTCTAGGCTGTCTATTTCTGATAAAGGAAGTGGTGACCTATATCACACTTAAGTTTGTAAATACAAAGCTACAGCTATGTCTGTGAAGGAAGAAAGGAAGGAAGGAAGCTACAGCTAGCAGTTGGTTTGGTTACCAAAGGGGTTCTGGTCATTGGAGACTCCATGAACAGGAAGTCACTGGATAAAGACAAATAGTCTAGAATTTAACCCACTTGAAATCACACGCAGATTTATTTTCTTTTAAAGTTTCTAATGACCTTTTAACTTTTACCAACTCGGGAGATTCTGTTATTTTAATATTATTAGACCTCAGTGCTGCTTTTGACACAGTAGATCACAGGATTCTTATCTCTCGACTGGAACAATGTGCCGGAATTAAAGGGCTTGCTTTGGAATGGTTTAAATCCTACTTATCTAATCGTACTTTCTCTGTTAGATTCAGAGACACATTGTCTCCAAAGACGACCCTTTTTTGCGGGGTCCCCCAGGGCTCTATCCTTGGTCCGGTCCTTTTTTCAATTTATATGCTCCCGTTGGGATTTATTTTTAAAAAATATGGAATTTCGTTTCACTGTTACGCAGATGATTCTCAGATTTACCTTCCACTAAAATGAAAATCTGTGAATCCTCTGAAGGGACTGTTTGATTGTCTAGAAGATGTCAAGGCATGGATGGCTCTAAATTTTCTAAATCTAAATGAACAGAAAACTGAGGTCATTGTCTTTGGTCCTTCTGACCATTATGACCTTGGCCCCTAAGAAAGTGATAAAAAACCATTTGCAAGAAATTTAGGGGTGATTTTTGACAGCAATTTAACATTTCATAAACAGATAAATAATGTAGTCAAAACCAGTTTCCTTCATCTTCGCCTAATTACAAAAGTTAAGCCCTTTCTCTGTTTCAGAGATTTTGAGAAAGCGATCCATGCACACACAAGCGAGATCATATATCTCCTATACTTGCATCACTACACTGGCTGCCAGTCAGCTTTTGAATTGACTTTAAGATCTTAACACTTGTTTTTAAGTCGTTGCATAGACTAGCCCCTACATATCTTGCTGTCAAAGGAGCTTGCAAAGAAAGCCCCTACATATCTTGCTGATCTCCTAACCTGGTATTCTCCCTCAAGATCCTTGAGGTCTGCAGACCAAATGCTTTTGGTTATCCCTAGGTCCAGATTAAAACACAGAGGAGACCGGGCATTTGCTGTGACTGCCCCCAAACTTTGGAATACATTGTCTTTGATTATCAGATCCTCCCCAACACTGGATAGTTTTAAAAGTCGTCTAAAGACCCGTTTTTATTCTCTGGCTTTTGATTCATCATGAGTTTGTTACTATTATTATTTTTTATGATTTTATTCTCTTTT
>NW_005187428.1:2553574-2583376 GCF_000239375.1 Pundamilia nyererei | reverse complement strand
TTTTTATGATTTTATTCTCTTTTTTATGATTTTATTCTCTTTTTATGATTTTATTCTCTTTTTTATGATTTTATTCTCTTCTAAAACACTATTCTGTTTTTTTTTAATATTTATTGCCTTGTCCATGTTATTGGACAGTACTTTGGTCAACACCTGTTGTTTTAAAACTGCTATATAAATAAGTTTGAACTTTGAACTATTGTTTTTTAAATGATCGGTTGTTTGCCCTAATTTCCCATCTCTGTAAGCTAGCTAGGTGTCACTTCATATTAACTCTACCATAAGAGAGTCTATCTGTTTAGTATTTGTTAAACTTTTTCTCTGACATTAAACAAGGAACAACTATTAAACTCTTTTAGTGGTATATTATAGTTATGCACAAGTGTTACTGTATGTTAGACTATTTATTTTTACTTGTGCAATGATAAATGTTCAGTATTGAGTAAGGGTACTTAGTTACATTTGACCACTGCATACAGTCACTTCAGAAGCTTACCATTAACGAGAAAACTTGCCTCCCACAGCCACCTGTGGAAGCAGAAGGAATAAAGGAAACAAAATAAATGAGGGAAGACAAATCATCTACTGGTATTCAGGCAAATTATCATTTAAGTATTCACAGTGCTTTCTTTTTTCCATATTTTGTTCCAGATGGATCAAATTCATTTTTCACCTCAAAGTTCTTCATACAGTGCTCCATAATGAAGGTGAAGGTGAAAAAAAAAATGCTTGATACATTCTCTGTATTAAAAATAAAAAAATAACATGTACATAAGGATTTACAGCCTTTGCTCAACACTTTATTGAAGCACCTTTGGCAGCAGTTACAGCTTCAAGTCTTTTTCAATATGATCTTAGAGGTTTGGGTCATAGTCCTGGTGGAAAATGAACCTTCGCCCCGGTCCAGAGTGCTTTTGTGCAGCTTATCATCAAGTACATCTCTGTAAATTGTTGCATTCATCTTTTCTCTGACCCTGACTAGTCTCCCAGTTCCTGCTGCTGAAAAACATCCAAAAGGATGATGCTGCCACCACCATGCTTCACTATAGGAATGGCACTGGCCCGGCCATGAGCACTGTCTGGTTTCCTCCAGACATTACTCTTGGCATTCAGGCCAAAGAGTTCGATCTTTGTTTCATCAGAACAGAGAATTTTGTTTGTTGTGGTCTGAAAGTCCTTCAGGTAAGCATTTGGCAAACTCCAGGTGGGCTGTCATATTCCTTTTGCTGAGGATTGGCTTCCATCTTGCCACTCATACAGGCCTGATTGCTGGAGTGCTGTAGAAATAGTTGTCCTTCTGGAAGGTTCTCCTGTCTTTATCAAAGTCACCATCGAGTTCTTGGTCAAGTCGCTGACTCGGGCCATTCTACCCTAATTTCTCAGATTGGCCGGGCAGCCAACTCTACCAAGAGTCCAAAGTTCTTCATTTACAGGTGATGGAGGCCACACAGAGCACAGTGGCCTCCATCACAGTGGCCAGAGAAATTTCTGCACTTTTCCCCAGATCTGTGCTCAATGCCTTAGACTTCATGGATTGGTTTGTGCACTGTCTAGTATGGGACCTTATATAGACAAGTGTGTGCCTTTCCAAATCATGTCCAATCAACTGAATCTACCACAGGTGAACTCCAGTTAAGTTGTAGAAAGATGTGACAGATGCTCAGGATGCATCTGAGCTCAGTTTTGAGTATTTTTATTTATTTATTATATTTTGTAATACATTTGCAAGAATTTCAAGCAATCTTTTTTCACTTCGTCATTATGGTGTATCGTGTGTAGAACTTTGAGGTGAAACACAAATAAGGCTATAACATGACAAAATGTGGAACGAGTGAATTACTGGAGCAGCCGTGTATCTTATGTTTTTACTTAAGATTCCAAATAAGTAACATCAGCTTGGAGTCACATTTTCACAAATGACCACTTTCACTCATGTATTAGGTAGACTACATCAAGAATAACAACTATTACCTCATCATTGTAAATCCTTTAAAACACTAACATTGCCCCTTCAAAGAACAGTGTCTGTGTCTTTACCTTTCCAGGCGTAGAGCCCTTCTTTGCTTCCCACATGCCACGCTTGTTGCCCACATCAGCTGGTTTCACATCCTGTCACAAACAAAATGCACAAAAAGATTGTTAGCCCTGGGAAGTGCCAGAAGAAATATTTAGACCAGCTACTTAAGCAAAAAGTATAGAAAAGAAGAAGCTTTTATCCAAAGAAATTTCTCAGCGGAAAGCACAGAGGTACTATGAGGAAATTGTCTCAAATGTTCTCCTCAACCTACTTTAAATTAAATCAGATAACTGAAAGTGTGACCATTTTTATGGTGAGGAATGAGAAAAAGTAGCAATAACTTGGACTGTCTGTAAAACATTGGAGAGCTTTCCTTATCGGTCCTCTAACAGATTTGAAGGGCTTTATAGAACTGCTTTCATCCTGAGAAGACAGTGATTCCTTAGTAAAGGGTTTAAGTGACATGTTTAAGCAAAGGAGAACTAAAAACTAACATCACATGAAGTATGAAGTCATCAATGTCCAGGGAGTAAATATACCAAATGATTTCCCTTCAATGGATCCAAATACAGTTCCCAAACATATTTATTAGGCTTCTGGTTATTACTGGTGATATTGGTGAAGTATATGCAAAACCTTTACCAGTTTGACGAGCAGACAAAAAGCAGCAGGAAAAGCTTGAGTGAGGATAGCTGAAGGAAAGAGCAGAATTAAAGAGGACAGAAAGGCTGAAAAATACCACTAGCACAGTAAAGACACAGTAAAGATTTAATGCTAATATCCACACATGCACCAGACTGCAGTACAGCTTCAACCCATCAGGGGGAAGTGTTACTGCAAGAGTAACAGCAAGGTTACAGCACTTCTCTGGCCAAGATATTTGATACCAAAGTTATCTTGCTCATAAATTTTGCTTAAGAACAATGTCACACGTCATCTACCAACCTTACTCCCCATGAATGTGTCTCCAGACAGTTTTTACTAGCAGCTGGTGTCTGACTTTAAGAAGAGGACACAGTGCTCACTGACTACCCTAGTACACATTTATTTATGCTATATGACCATAAAGAGAACAAATTAAATCATTAAGTTTCCATCTACTTGTTGTGACATGTCATAATATGTGATAGCTATGAATAGATATGACCCTTTCCTCCTTTTCCAAAGGACACTCAAAGTATGGACTCATCAGTAGGACTAAATCATGCATTTCAGGGAGAGTTAAATGCAAACTGAGATTTCTGTTTGAAAATACTGCAGTTTTCTGGAATATAGGATTTAAATACAAAATAAATGATGTTAAAAGGAAAGGTGTTTCACGGCTCTTCTGTTGTCTGCAATAGATGAATACTTTTTTTTGCTTCTGTACAAAGATTTCTCATGGGTTCCTGGTCAAATAAATTAATTGAAGCTTTTCCCATTATGTGTACAAGAACTCAGAGAAAGCCATGACAGCATATGCTGTTCAGTAAACTCTCCATGTGGTGCTGCTAGACTTAAGACAGCAGCACCGTCCAGCCCTGGAGTGCAGACCCAAAGGCTGCAGCCAACAAAGGACAGGCATGTTGATGTGCAAATGAGCACATCAGCATGTGCAGAATATCAAGGGATTACTCTGCTGAAGACTGGCGTCTGATTTACAATAGTGTGTGGATGTGTGATCACGGCAAGGATTTATCAGGTCTTACTGTGGGCTTTGCTGCTGCTGCTGGCTTTGCAGCTGCTGATGGCGCTGGTGCCGGTGCTGCTGCTGCAGGTGCTGGCGCTACTGTCTTCTCGCCTTCTGCTGGCTTTCCCGTCCAACTGTTGACACGTCCGGTCACACTTCCTTTGATACCAGCCACGTCCTGCTGAAGAAACACTTTAAATATGCAATCACACACTAAACCACACTAAGCCTCTTTCTGTCTCATTCTCCGTTACCTTGTTTGCAGGTGAGGGACTTTCAGAGGTGCTGCCCACGTTGCCTTTCTCCCACATACTTTTGATGCTGCGTGTTCCCCCCGTAGGAATATCTGCCACTGGAGACTTGGGAGATTTTACATCTTTGTTTCCCTGTAAAAAGATAATAATAATAATAATGGACTGCATTTATATAGCGCTTTTCTAGGCACCCAAAGATGTATTTAGTTACATTTACATGGGCAAACACAGGAGCAAGCTTAGGGACACAAATAACAACATAGATTTAAATTTACCCAAGAACATTAATGTACTTAAGCACAATTTTAACATAACTGTGCTTCATTTCAATTTATCAATTTTATTCTACTATTTACTGAGATAAAAAGCCTCATAATGATGATCGGCACTTTTCAGAGCTTTGACAATAGGTCTATGTTGCAATACAAATATAACTAACTGTAACTTTTAATCATTTAGTACCAAGTGAAGAAAATACAGCTTTTAAAAAAAAAAAAGTAATCTACACATATTTAATTTGAAATATACACCCTTCATATGTGTATATTTCAAATTCGCAGGCTAACATTGAACATTTTATCTGCTGCATTTACTTAGATAAGATTTTAAATCTTATCTAAATTTAAATCTTGATGGCTCCTCAGTCTTAACAAATATTTACTGTCCAGCTTTTTTTCCCATTACCATTTTAGTCAGACTCACATTAGTTAAAAATAATTATTCTTTCCATCTACAACCTATATTTGGAAGTATTGCTCTGTTCTGGGACCTACCCACCCATCTATGTGCATACATGGAAGTGTGGGTAAGAAAGGCCTGGGACAGGGAGACCACCAGCAAAGATCTCCCAAAGGGTATGGAGCAAAGGAGGAAACAATTACAACAGACAAACGCTAATCAAGTCAGACACCAGGATGAGCTGGGCTGAAGGTGGGTTGTAAAGCACAAGTAAGCAGGATAAGCAGCTTAAATAGTGGCTGCAATGAGATTTGCCAATAGAACTATTTCCAGGTAATCATTTTGATTTGAAATAGTAAATAAACAGGCATCGCTAATTAAATATGTGTAGATTCTATTGTATTAGGTGGAGAATCTTAATTGGTGTGATTGATAATACCTGTGTTTACCTTCTATTTCATATTATGAAATAGGTCTACTGGATGTGCTGAATGTGAGTCATTATGAACCGTGGGTTGAGCTTGACTTTGTCATCTGACTGAACTAACACTACACTTCACCTCTCAGCCTGGTTTGATTTTAATAGAGATGAGTCGATGACACTTAACCATACATATGATGTGAGACTTGCTCCATTTAAACCATTTACATCAGAAAAATGTGTTTCTCGTGTAGCTGATGCATCATACTCTGACTTCAAATGGACCATCTTAAAGTTGTTGCATTGGTTGCAACTTAAAGAATATATGTTCAAATAAAACATGACTATTACTGCTACCTTTATTAAGGATGGTGATTAATATTTAACATAGAGATCAGCTCTCACCTGGATGGCAGAAGTGTATTGTTCCATTCTGTTGCCAATCTTGGAGACAATAGGAGTGTGTGACACTCTGGCTGTGGTGCTGCACAGATGAACCAGGCACTGGGCATTAGTAAAAGCCACCAACCACTTATTTATCGTTTTCTCTTGCACTGGAAAAAAAATCTTTTTTGTGGCTTACCTTTTCTGGGCTGATTTGCTGAGGAATTCTGCCTTCTCCCCAATCTGCACAAAACAATGTGGATTTTTACACCAAGTAGCGTTTCAAAGCCACAAATCACATTCTGCAACTCAATTCAATTCTATTTATATAGCGCCAAATCAGAAGAACAGTCAGGAAGGGGCAGCAATCTGCCATGACCGGTCAGTGCTGTGAGGTGGGGGGACACGACAAAAGACACACTCTACAAAAAAAGCTATGGTAGCGTTGCACCACAAGGTGTCATTATTTTTTTTAATCAATAGCATACAGCTTATATCAGTGGAGTTAAAACCAGAACTTGATAAGGGAATGCCAAATGAACAAAAACAGTAGTCAGGAAAAAATGTTTGACCATAAAGGGAGAACAACAATATCTGTGCTCCACTTCGCACAAAGCATGGAAACAGGGGGAAACAGGTTGGCTGGCTCTGTCATCAAGTAACAAAATGAACCAGGCAGCACTCCAAATCATCTCACAGTATGTGAGAAAACCTAGATTTGAAAATGAAACAGTGTGTTATTTGCTTAGTACATGTCGTTGAGTCTCTGGTTGCCTTCCAACCTCATGGTGACAAAAAAAAAAAAAATCAAGGAATTTCTTTCAATTACATAAAAGTTTATAAAAACCAGATACATTATTTATACAAGACAGCTATATTTTACAGCCTGTACTATTACAGTGTCACTATTTTCAAGAGTTTACTCACACAAGTTATAATAAAAGCATTTTTCTCTATTCAGCTGGGTTTTCAGATATCTGGCTATGACTTCAAAGTTTGTTATTATTATAGTGCTCAAAGTATAATAAAGCATTTATTTAAATTACTCTAAAAAGATACACAGACACTTTTTGTTTCTACTGTGGATAAGTGGCCATATGTTTAGCTGGCTTTGCAGGATCTGGGCAAATACAACCGAGACTGTGTGTGTAAACTCAACTCAGTGAACCTTGTGTGACAACTAAGCCGTACGAACCAATTCTCGGACACTCACCTTAGAGGAGCCTTTGGGACTGATAGTAAAGGTTGGTTTTGTAGACCCCTCCTCCATCTGTTTCTTCTTCTCTGCAGCCTCCGCCCTCCTTTTCTCTATTTCCTCCTTCATCCTCTTTCTCTCCTCCTGTTACAAAAGCCCCATTTTGCCGTCACATCTCTGTAGCCACACATATGATAAATAGCACATATCCAAACCCATGCACTGTCTTAAATTGGTATATTTAACCCCTGAATGTCAAATAACACATCCTCGCCTGCTCCTTGGCTTTCTTTTCCTCTAGCGCCTGTTTCCTTTGCCTCTCCTCTTCCTCGAGGATCTTCTTCCTCTCCTCTCTCTTCCTCTTCAGCTCCTCCAGCTCTGCCTCGGCACCCTGCTGCTTCTGCTTCATCTTCTCAAACTCCTCACTTTCCGCATTGTTTCGTCTGCGCTTCAGCTCTTGCAGTTTTCGCTCAGCCTCCTGTCGCTCCAGGTCTTCTGCTTTAGTGGAGGGCGGATTGTCCCTGCTCGCAAACAGGCACAGTTTATTTAATTCACATGTTAAAACATGCAGATTAGACTTAACAGTGATCAAAATCATTGACTGTCTATAAGCAGTGGTCCCATTACATTGTGGAGGCAGTTTGCCAAGATGTACCTTGATGTCTTTTCTGTTTTCTTTAATTTACTTTCAATGACAGCTCCATTCTGTTTGGTTGGTTCAATCTTTCAAAAGAGACGGGAAAAGAAAAGTTTTTCTTCCATAAAAGAAAAATAAACACATATTGAATATTGACAGCTAGTATTGTTTTACCTTCTCCTTAAACCCAAATCTCTTCGGCTTCTCCTCCTTCACACGAAGATGTGAAAATAAGAGAGAAAGAAAAGATCAGCAAGCATCCAGTGTTACACACACACACACACACACACACACACACACACACACACACACACACACACACACACACACACACACACACAGGACAAAGGCCATCAAACAATAGTGGAGTACTGGTAGTGAATGCAAAGCAGATGTAAGCTAAAGAGCTATGACACTGCAGCATCCTTGATATCACCACCTCCAGCAAAACACTGCGACTGCACTGTGATCTGTGACCAAACCACAAAACCACATCACACAGCAAAGCAAGAACAAACCCACATAAATAAAGAGTGTTTTTTTACTTTGCAAATAGTTACATTAACACAAAAGTCCCACAAATCCCATCAATACCTCCTCTTTCTTCTTCTTCTCTTCCATCTCTCTCTTTTTGCGCTTATCCTCTTCCTCTTTTTTCTTCTTCTCTTCAGCCTCCTTTTTCCTTTTTTCCTCCTCTACTTTCTTCTTCTCTTCCACTTCCCTTTTTCGTCTCTCCTCCTCTTCTTTCTTCCTTTGTTTCTCCTCTTCCTCCTTTTTCTTCTTCTCTTCCATTTCCTTCTTTTGTTTTTCCTCTTCTGCTTTCTTTTTCTTTTCTTCCATTTCCCTTTTCAGTTTTTCCTCTTCCTCTTTCTTCTTCTTTTCCTCCAGCTCCTTTTTTTGCCTTTCCTCTTCCTCTTTTCTCAGTCTCTCTTCCACCTCGGTGTTCTGCTTCTCTTCCTCTTCTTTCTTTTGTCTCTCTTCCAGCTCTCTTTTCTGTCTTTCCTCCTCTTCTGTTTTCATTTGTTCCTCCATCTCTTGTTTTTGTTTTTCCTCTTCCTCTTGTTTAAGCCTCCCCTCAGTTTCCTTCTGTTGTTTTTCCTCTTCTTCCTTCTTTCTCCTTTCCTCCTCCTCCCTTAGTGTCTTTTCTTCCTCCTCCTTCTGGAGTTTTTCCTCCATTTCCCTTTTTTGTCTTTCTTCCTCTTCTATCCTCCGCTTTTCTTCCATTTCCTTTTGATGCTTTTCTTCTTCTTCTTGCCTCTTCTTTTCTTCTTCTTCTTCATTGTCAACACCAGGCGCAGGCTCATCTTCAGCATCTTTATTTTCTAAACCTGGCTCCTCAGTGTCCACCTCTGTTGCTGCAGCCTTCTCCTCAGTCTCTTCCTACAAAAACAAATTAAATTTACTTCCCGTCAGTTTTATGGAGTTGGATTAATGAGTCTAAAAGAGGTAAAAAGACATAAAACTCTACCTCATTTTCTGTTGTTTGTGTTCTTGATTCTTCAACAGATTCCTGACAATCACAACAAAAATAAATCAATTAATCAATAAAAAAAATCACAATATAAAAACTTTTTCCCCCAGTAAATACATTATAATTTATAAAACAAACAAAAAGGCTGAAACACATCTTACCTTCTCGTCCTCCTTTGTGTCTTCTTCTTCTTTCCTCCAAGAGTTAGTATCAGTTCTTGTCACCTCCTCCTGGGCAGATTCCTCCTCCTTCTTCTCCTCCTCCTCCTCCTCTGTATTTTGTTGCCTGCTGATGCTGATGAAAGTCTGCTCTTCCAATGTGACGTCTGTGCCATTGGTGGTGCCAATTGTGGGATCGAGCTCCTTCTGTCTCTCCATGGCCTCCTTCATCCTCTTTTGCCTGCGTTCCTCCCTTCTGGCGAGGCGCTCCAGCAAAGCTTGGTCATCATCTGCCCCTTCGTTTACGGCCGTGGAGGACTCCGTCTCTGTCACGCTGAAAAATTAAAGAACAAAAACAAAACACCAAAGATTAAATTCAATCAAAGTCGAACCTCAAAATCTTGGCTGCTATCAAATGTTTTGGTCTGATCAAGTGTGATGAACCCACAAGTCTTTCTGAGTGGAATTTTCTCCTGTGGCTAACCAGCGAAAACATCAATCCAAGAACCTCACAACCGCTGGAGCTTTCCAAATATTAAGGCTGGAGGGCTTTATCAATACCAAACACTTAGATAGGCTGTAGAGCTGCTGCGTTTTTCTTTTTCTCTCTCTCAGTGACGCTTACGCAGGAACAAAAAAGCATTTGAATAAAATTAAATGAAAAAACACTTTTTTGTTTTTTGTGACACAGTTAATTTGTGCAATAGGCCAAGGTAATAAAATGTGCTGCTTTTATACACAACAATTCAACTTGTGTGTAAATTTATTTTTCATACGTCAAAAAAAAGTTTTTTTCATTAAGAAAACCCCTAATGGGAAGTTACTTATTTAACCTCATTCTAGATGATGGCTACACATCTTACCTGTTAGTGTCGATCACCTCAGTCGTACCAGATTCCTCTGAGTCTTTCATCTTCTTTCTCTCCTCCCTTGCGCGTCTCCTTCGCTCCCGAGCCTCTTCCTCATCATCATCATTGGTGTTACCTGTCCTGAAAGAGCACATGTGCAGAATTACAGTCTTTTGTTTAAAATGCATTTTAGTTTTTTGGGTTAAACCATGAAAACACATCAATCCATGTGAAAGCTACTTTGGCTTAATGGCAGCTTTTGTGCTAAAATATCACTGTCTAGTGTTAATGGCTAAAACACCCAATGAATCCAAGGTCCACTACTGATGATCTATCTTTAAAAATCATACTCTAGATCAGATTTCTAATCCCTAAACCTAACCAAGGAAGTTAAAAGAAGCAGAAAATAAAATTGGTATAATTTGTGATAAAAGGCCCGAAACACCCTGTGAAGTTAAGCCACAACTGATGATGTGTCCCGCTGGTAAAGCTTTCAGGCTGCCATGCTTCATAGTAGCCATCCCTCAAGACTTTCTTCATTTGAAGCAATGCATTATCAGAGATTGTAACATCTAGTCTGTAAATGCCTTGGTTTGGAGTTTGTGATATAGTTTCGGCTCATGTTTTGTTTTTTGTTTTTTGCCTATCACTTTGCTTGTGTATGCCTACTAGTTTAACTTCCTGTCTCTGTCTTTTTACTACACGTTTGCCTACGTGAGAATGCTGGATGGTTCCCAATGGTACTTTCCTCTTCTAGTATTTGTACTAGTATTAAAAGCTGACTGCAAATTCACTTTGACGCTGTATAGATGAACAGATGAAAACAAATTATGGACCTAACTGTAAATGCTTTGAGCTCCATGTACCTCGTGGTTGTGCCTACTTTACTTGTGACACACTATGACATGTTATGTAAGGCTTTAGTGTAGAGTGGAGTTTCCCATACACATTTTATTTTATGTTTTTAAGAAACCTAAAGTGACAAAACAAGTGTTTTTCCTGATAAAAATTTAAAAAACTTCACATAAATCAAAAACACAATTTCCTCCAAAAGAAATATGTGATATGTGACATTTTTATGTTGACCACATGAGAAGCTAAAGCCATACCATCTAAAGCTGATTTTAAAAGACACGATGGAGATTTGAAATACCACAACTGAGAGGAAAATAGTCTATAAGAAATAATTATAAACACACGTGCTACACATGCAAATGTCACATCCAAGAAGATGTGTGTACTTCAAAAGACTGGCTCACTTGGGACTTAATACTACAACATGTAATATATGAAAAAGGGAGAAAAAGCAACAGAATAGGGATGCAGAACAATGCTGTTCCTCTCCATCAACCCCATATCTCCTGTCAGTGACTTTCATCCAGCTTTGAATGCTTCCACAGTTAATCTTTCAGCATGCCTGGGAGTATCTTTTTAAGTATTACCAGGCTTTATGAGACAGAGAGGGAGCTTGAAATGGTCCATTGATAGCACACGGGTATTATTTCCCTCTGCTCTTCCTGAATCTGCGAGGCAATCTTTTACAGATGTTGCGAGAGGTGGAAGGCAACCGCAAGAATCCTTTCTGTCTTTAAAACAGCAACAAAGACCCAAATGAGGCGGAAAGCCAATAAATCCACAGGCAAAGATTTCTCCAAGTGGCACGGATCACCTAGAGAAATCAGTGAGGAAGCAATCCAATTAGAGAGAACCCCAGCCAAAGCTTGAAGCTTCCTGACTGAGTGCTGTCAAAATGTCACAGTTACATTTCCAGACAACCAGCCCGAGGGACACGAAGCATAATAAATGAGGGGAAATATGATGGGAGCTACTTGGCTAACAGAGGTGCTGAGTGAAATGAAGGAAAGAGGCTAAAAAGCTCAGCTCAAGCAGTGTAAGTCTGAAGCCCTCGGAGCAGGCTATTATGCACTGGAATAAAAATGACAGTCAAAACATTCCAGTGTCGGCAGCGTTTGGAGAGGAACTGGAAGGCATAAAAGGAAGGGCAGGCTGGTTTGGCATGGCTGGCTGTGAGAAAATTGCAAGGAATGCTCTTCGTTGCTTGGGCACTGATGGCACATCTGATATGACAGCACCCGACTGGAAAAAGCACAACATGCTGGGCTATGTTTGGACATCTTGATTATATGATCACATAAAGGATTAAAGTGATCATAATCTTTTCAAATCCATTCAGAGAGTAAAATGCAGTGACCGCAGTGTTTGATCATCAGTTTAATTAGCTCTGCGATTAAACACTTCTGACATCTTTAAGTGTCAGCATCTCTCACTTTGTTTCTACTCCACCTGAGGTCACAGCAAGTACAAACCTTCTACTTTACACCACTGGGGTGGATATCAGCACCATCTTTTAAACATTATTGTTTAATTTACTGAGCACATGAAAGAGACTGAATGAAACAACAGAGAATGAAAGGTAAACCCAAACAGCAGCACAGATGACGGTCCCCTTAATGAGCCCAGGATAGTGTGGAGATCATTGGGCCATTATCGGCTCTTCCTTCTGCTCCGTGTGGAGACAAAAAACTCCATCATGCATCCTTCCATACATCAAACAACATATAGTATGCATATATAGAAAGGCCTGCTCACTGAGCATGTGTCCATGAGACGAACCAATCATCGGAGGGCACAGAAGAACGATCAGAAGAGGAACATCTTGTTTAATGTTTTCAGAATGGGTCACTGCACCCAAGGGTTTAAAAGTGTCACCACAGATGTGACTGGGAAACAGCTGCTGTTTAAAAACTAAAAAAAAAAAGTGTGTGTGTGTGTGTGTGTGTGTGTGTGTGTGTGTGTGTGTGTGTGTGTGTGTGTGTGTGTGTGTTTCGGAGTGGGTGAGTAGGCCCTGCTAATCAAATATAAAATCTATCCGGTTTGTTTTGTGAGCCGACACAAATACTTTGCATGCTAACAATGCTAATGAGGCTTTAATTTAAGATGATGTGGTGTAAGATGTTCTGATATTCACAGTGCATTCACCCTTTTTTTGTGAGTTTCACTTGTAATTTTAAGTCTGCATGCTCAGGACTGTGTCTTTTGTGTGTGTGTGCATGTGTTGTTTTGCGCAGGTTTTACAGGATTACTCACTTTTCAGCTTCAAGGCGCATCTGCTCTCTCCTTTGCCTCCTCAGCTCCATGCGGCGGTCAAAGTCGTCATCCATGGTGGCCAAAAGGTTCTCCTTGCTTTCTCACTAAAAGACACAAATATAATGTCAGCATGAGTATCCTAAGTTAAATGAAATGGACATTTACTTTTTAATGCACATGTAAAAAAAAAAAGTTTAAACTCAATTAACAGCAGCTTGTAGGGTCCAGATTAACAGACACACATTGCAATATGACAAAGGGCCCACCCAAACTTTTTTTAACATATGAAAAAATCAATAAAAACTTCTGTCTGCTGGTTTACAATACCTTAGCAATAGCGAAAGTTTAGTCCACGGACAACAGAGACTCCTCTCCTGTCATATATCAGCTCCCACAGTCTGGTTTATATCTCAGTCCTTCTGCAGCGCAAAAAGAATTCCTGCTTGTCTTTGCAGTGACTACAACTACCAGAAAAGGCAAAGCCTGCCTCTCTGCTCTCCTCTTTTTCTTTCTCAGCCTCCCTCCTCCTCAGGCAGACTCCTGCTCGCTCCCTCTGACTTTCACTTTTCCCTCCCTGATCTCTGAATTTGGACTTAAACTTTGTCTTATTCTGCTTACTGTACCTTGTCTGCTTTATCTAGCTTATGTCAGATGTGTCGGTTTTAATTTATAAAGGTTTCCACAGAATTATTTCGTGCTTCTAAAACGCTATTCACTGCACAACACTTACTGGTCACAGGACAGCTTTGCAGTGCGCAGTGGTTTATATTTCAGCAATTAGCCTGGCATGATGTTGGTTTTCAGTTGCCAAAGGAAAAAAAAAATGCCATTAGCCTTTTAATTACTTTTTTCCAACTAATAATTACTATAATGAATAATATTTGTAATTACTGGCTCTGTACCAGACCCCATACATTTGTTATTAAATAGAGGAAGAAGAGTGCAATTTTTTCTCTCTCATTAAATTATTCAAACATGTTTGACTCCTCGTGTTTCCCTATGCTGTTATTGTAGTTTCATTGAAAACAGATAAAGAGATCCAGTGGGAAACGCAATCTACAAACAGGTTTCTTTGAACTTCAGAGGCGGGGCATTCCTGTGCATTTAAAAGGTAATTAGAGTTTCCAGCATCACAGATAAAATCATAGTTCTTGTAAAAGGTTGCCAAAGCTTATAATCTACAATCAACTGTTCAGCTAGATCAATCAACTGAAAACCAAAGCCCCCATTTTAGTAATAATAAAGCTGTAATCTGGCCTGCAGGGTTTCCCAAAGCTCACTAACGTCATACAGCCTGTGCCCAGTAACTAATTGCTAGTCTTTCTGGCTTAGAGAAAAGAACTGAGGGTTCATTTAAATGCACAGACTTAGATAAAATGGCTTCTTAGGCTGACACAAAATCCTTCATTTATAGCACTTTAACAGCTTGCCACCTTATATTAACATCTGGAACACTAACTCCAAACAGCTGCCAATAAATCAAAATTCACCGTTTTTTCCTCCTCATGTAATTCTAACAAACTCATTCAGCATAATTTAAATTCATTACTTGATAATGTACACATTGTATAGGCTTTCAGCATTAACAAAAACTACTGTATAAACCGTGCACAGTTTTTGTGTCCACAGTGTCCTCCCACTAAAGACATGGATGCTAAGGTAACTGATGGTTCTTAGCTGAAAATATGAGTGTGAGGGGGAACTTTTGTGTGTGTGAGTGTCTGGCAGTCCTGTAGGAACCTGTCTAGTGAAATCCTGCTTCTACTCCACTGTCATCACATCCCTGGTTGGTTAAAATAGCTGAAGGACAGCAAATTATTGAAAAGTTAGGGAATAAAACCAAAGTATATATTTATAAATGGGCTGCTGCTGATCCCACATTTGTTATTGGAATAAGACTGCTCAAATCCAGTGTTCAGCATGCAATAAAATTATAGTTTTCCAAATGTTTGCTCTTTCTTTGGATGAACATGAAGTTGTGCAACTAGCCAATTGCTCCTAGGTGCCCTCCTACTGCTAGTAGTGCAAGCAGCAACACTTAGTCGGTCGCTGGGCCGTGCTGATTTAGAAAACATCATACCAATTTTTTTGTGAGACTGCAGCTGAAAGTCATGCACCCTGTACTGAAAATAGAAAATAAAATCAGTTTAGTCTTGAGCCAAAAAGACTGCAACTATCTTTAGGAAGCTCTAACCCATGACAAATAGGCATTCCTGTCTTTCACAATAGAAACAGAACAAGAGCCAGCACTGGGAGATTACATCACACTTTTTCACTTAAGGTCAAACAACTCTATTTTCTAGCCTTAGAAACAATCATACAACACATTATAGGGCAGTTCAAAGAAAGCTTAACCCAGCTAGCTTTACTTTCATTCTTGGTCATATATGGTTATACTAAAGAGGGCCACTTCACTCTCATCGCTGTATTTTTGTTTCAAGATTTTCAGATCTGCAGAGGAGCCCACCAACAGTAAGCAGTGCATCATAATGGGACATAAGCATGTCACAGTTTAGTTTGTACTATGACCGGTACCATACACAGTCATTTAGACTTACAAACAAAATGAGCCAAAAGCGTCCCTTTCCCTGAAACACCCAAATCTGTTGAGTTTCCCAGGAAAACGATGGCACTCTTTTAGACTTTACCCTTGTGGGAAACTGAACAGAGATTTATTGGCACCGAAAAACTGACACCCCCGTTTTGATGCTGGACTGAACCACCACTTACAACCACTGGCACTTTATATAATTACTGTATAATTTATCCATATCTTACTGATCTTGATTGCACTACTGTAAATGCTGTATAGACAATCATACTGTACAATACAATAATTATAGTTTTACAACTGTTTATTAATACTTGCAGTTGTATATCTATAATCTGCTATAGCTTTTCATATTTATAACCATACGTATAACCTGTTCATAGCCTGTATATAGCTTGTACATTCACTTCAGTTATAGCCTGTACATACTTATTCATAACATACCTTCATACCGTGTACATTGTATCATATCTCTAATAGATCTATATTCTGTAATATAGCTATATTATTGCTAATGTACTTTCAGGATGGATGCAAACTGCATTTCATTGCCATGTACTTGTGACGTGTGCAATGACAATAAAGTTGAATTCTATTCTATTCTATTCTATTCTATTCTATTCTATTCTATTCTATTCTATTCTATGCTTTTCTAATAGATTGCTTAATATATACATATAATCGACAGTGCTCTATAGAGACCAGAATTAAACAAGGACTTTCTCTAAAATCTGGAAGAACAAGCTAAAATTCAGCATTGGAGAAAAAAAGCTAAAATGAACATTATGTTCTCTTAATAACACATGCAAGTGCAGTTATTAGGAAATGAACTTCAAACAGCATAAAGCACGTTTTTGTTGGGGACTATTTTCTGTCAGCACCAATGCACAATGATTATATTGTATACTACACATTAACAATCAAGCAAAAGGCCTTGTATTTGTTTGCAACTACAGTACATTGTAGTGTTTTGCAAACCATGTGCTATACAAAGAAATAAATGATGGATATTTGGTCAGATCAATGAGTCATTCGGTCAGATGCAGCATGAAAGGGAGAAGGTGGGTTGCAAAGCAGACTGGAGATTCTCAGAAACTGTGGCCTGTCTAAAGAAGTGCCCTTTATTAGGATTCACCTATTGGATGCACATCAGGGTATGAGTTGGGCTATCAGCTGATGTACGCTGACAATGACCAAAGCTTATTTGCCAGGATTGTGAATGAGGATGACTTTCTTTTCTGTGTGAACTAACTGTTAGACTCACTTGTCACTTGTTCACTAACTTAATTCTTCTCAGGGTCACAAGTGACAACCTGTTCATCACTCTCTCATAGCCTCATGGGATCAGAAGAGGTCTGAGCATCATAAAAGTTGGTCTGAATTATGGATTCTATGGAGCATCACGCAAGGACCGACTGAGCTGAACAACTCAGAGATGTCTGAATGGTGAAGCAGGAATGTTTGGTTGGGCTAACGCAAACATTGCCTCACTGGTCCGCTGATGCCAGTGAGGATCTCTATTTATAAAGTTTCAAATCTCTTGAGAGTTTTTAGACTTTCTAATGTTTAAACTTTCTAATGTGATTGCCTTTCTTCCCAGCTTTTGTCTACACTGAGAGACATGCACTTAACAGCACAGACATTATTCTCCGAGTTCCCCATAACAGTGCTATCTGCAAATGGACAGATGATTTGTATAGTTCAGATTACCTCTAGGAATAACTTTTTCTATATTTTGTTATATATATTTTGGTTGAAGGCCCAAAAATATGTGGAAGCACTGATCACACTGGCACTTTGATTTAGATATATTTCTCCCGCTACTTGAGCACACTGCTTTCATGCAGCAAAAGAATCACAAAAAACACACTGTTCATGAATATTTAGCCTTATATGTCTGGCTTGCATTAAATCAGATGTAAAAAAAATCAAACTCTGACATTTAAAGCTAAACAAAACTGTGACTTCTGAGGGAATGCGTTTACTCCAATGAAACCAAAGACAGGCAGAATATGCAGGTACTTAGCCTAACTTAGCATAAAGACTGGAGGTAAAGGCTAAAGCAAGCCTGGTTACACCTAAACAAAAAAATCCCTTCTCATCACCTGTACACGTCACTAACTATATATTTATATGTCACTATTCATCTGTTCAGTGCGCATGTCATATCTGTCTACATTGCTATTATTTATCCCAAAATGTCAACGGCGTCAAACCCTGTATATTTGTCTATAAATTAAACAGAAATGTCTATTAAACATTTACAGGTGTTGGTAGCTAACAGATTTTTTTACAACTTACAACAGCTCCTACCTTTCCCAGCCTTCATCTCAAGCTAAGCTAATCATAATTTGGGTTTTTCCTTTTTCACAAAAAAGTCCCCCCAAATCATTATTAGGTACTCTATTGCTTTAAATGATGACAGCACAATCTTCTGCTACCCTGCAGCACTATGTCATGCTGCCACCTTACTAGTTCTAATATATAAAACCCAAACCAATAGTGGGAATTCAACCTGATAGCTGGAGAGCTTTCTGAAGCAGCAATGAATGGCAAAACTTCACCTTTAAAGGAAGCCAAACAACCAGCTGCAGATCATGAAGAAGCACATTTTGCAAACATGGCGTAAAGTCTACATCACAATAATATTCAGTCAGTGCTAATGTACTAAGTACATTAAAAGAAAGCCTGCAGGTCTCTGGCATATTCAGATAGATGTGACTGAACACATGTACCTATAAAATTTTAAGTAATAAAAACAGTCCTGGAAAAACACAATAGTAACCCATGCCAGTGTCTCTTATCCAAAGCGGTTAATTCACAGTAAGCCCACGTTTGACTTCTTCGTTTCTGAAAGCCAACTTGGATTTAGCCCGAGAATCCCTCAAGTAGTCCATCGAAGCTCGTAATAAGTCTTATAAGCCTTTCACTAAAAGCCCCATAATTACATCAGCTACATGCTTCTCCTTTGGCTCTCCAGTTTTGTGTAAACACCATGTGCTGTTTGTATATTGTCGGCCTTTGTGATTACTGCCTTACTGATGGTGTCTTTACAGAGTGTCTCCAAATGTATCAGTCAGACATTAAAAAGAGCCTGAGACAGAGATTCTGTTCTGTTTAACACTGTTCCTAATGTGTGATTAACATTTGGTTTGGCATGTAAGAGAAAACTTCACATCTTCAATCAGGAAATGTTCACCACAGACAGGCACACAGCTGGATACTAGTAACTGCACAGCTCTGTCTCTATTGCAATGAGTCCAGCAATAACTGTGGATGCAAGAAAAAAAGGAAAATAAACTTTTCCAGCATACTACTCTTCTAAATTATGATCATTTTAGAGAAACATGCCAGCAGACTTTATAGCTACATGTCAGTTACTGCTGAGATTGTTAACTCTGAGGGTGACAGATACTGTAAAGTAGCCGTTTCCCATTGTTTCCAGTCTTTGTGTTTTAGGTGGGCCTACAGTCACGTGGTCAGAATAACTATACATGAATATTTCTTTAATCGATTCCTTTGACTTGTATTCTGACTGACTGGCTAATTGTAAGGTTGGTAACTGAGATCATATGACTGTTTAATACCTGCCCAAAACTGCATCAGCTAAATATCTACAGCACATATAGGACCTGCTGCAGAAACTAAATCAAAAAAGACAGACAAGTTTCTCACTGAAGGATAAAAAAAAGTACTTCAACACATTTATATGTAGATAAACAGCTGCCAGAGAGGCGTTTGCAATCAATCAAGAAGCCACAGCTGCTTACTCCACATGACCAAACATGGTCACATTCAAAAAAGTCCATCACCAGGATACAAATCACACACAGTTTACAAGCAACAACATACTGTACTGGTGACCTTTTCTGTTGCTCATTAAAATATTTGTAAAAAGAGCCGAAAAGAAGTCTGTGCTGTTTTGTGGCTGTTGATGTGAAGATTTGCAACTATCTTGTCAGCTTTGCGCAAAGCGACGGGGGCCTTTAGTAAATTCGAGCCCTTCGGCTCTTGACTCTGCAGCACCGATTGGTTTTACTAAACAAATGGTTTATAATAGCTTATAATCAGCTGATGGAAATTGTTGTTTGATTGCTGATAAAACATTGCAAAGTGGGAGCGATCATTGACTGGAATGAAATATGTGTGGTGACACAATTCAATAAATAATCCTAATTCAAAGCCAAGTTATCGTTTCATCCTCAGCCGGGCACTCAATGGAAATAGATGCAGCTACGTGCACTCCCTGCTCCACATCCCATCAGCTCAGATGGCGTACTTGGCCTCCTTTTAAGGAAGTACACAGGCAGTGTTAGTTGTAATGTCCCTGCCATGGACAGAGATCGTGGTTTACTCAAGAAAATACCTGCTGCTAAACAAAGTGGTAACCCAGGAATAACTTATTTCCATTGTGATCACCGTGAATAAGCTTTCCAAAAATAGTGCTGGGAGGCAAAACCCAAACTGGAAGGGTGATTATTAAAAAAGACCATGAGAAAAAGCAGGACCCTTGAAATGATTCCTAACTCCAAATCATTCTTCTCTTGGTGTTGGGAATGCTATTTCTCCTGTATGGCAGACTGATCGCTGACAAATGACTTCATTAACATTAGTGCCACTAATGTTCACCCTTTAACCTCTTGTAATTTGCTCATGTGGAAAACCATTTCCTCTCCCATTTAGAGTGCCCCACCTGTACAACCAGAGACCATGCGGTGTGCTTTTCTTTCAAATCGCTCCACTGCTGAGGCACAAAGACCCGCTTGTGCTCGCATTAAAACACCAGCAGCTGAATTTTTCCCGTATCACTTTCTCAGTTGGCAAACTTGATTCACAACTTTTTAAATGGCTGATTTTCTTTTTTTTTTTTCTTTTTTTTTTGCCTGTCCCGTTTGGCTCTTTTGCCATCAGAATTGTTGTCTAAAGGCAAAGAAAGATGCCCAACGGATTTACTTTACCAAACTGACCATCCCAGCCTTGCCGTAATGGTCCATTTGATTCACCTTTTATTGTTTATTTTATTTTCACTTACTGAATACGGGACAGACTTGACTGGGGGAAAGAAGGGGAGAAAGAAAGAGGGAAAGAGAAACAGCTGAGAAGAGGGACGGGGGAGAAGGGCAAAAGACAAAAACCAACAGAACGGGCAGAGAAAAAAATGCATATATCAATCACCTGGATCACCTGCTGAGAAAGAAAAAAGAAAGCAAGCAGAAGAGAACAAGAGTAATAGAATAAACAACATCACAATGATATATGGGAATATGACAGTAAATACTAAATGTTAAACATTATTGTGCAGCACATAAGATCAACAGAACACAGTGTGCTTTGAGGTAGGAGCCAAAAAGGGTGTAGTTTGTGGGTGTGATCACCCGTGTGTACACCTGTGAGCATGGACGCGCTTGTTTTTTGTTTTTTAAAAGGTTCCTTCATGTAATGATCTGCTAGAGGGTGTGGGGGGGCCACAGCCCCGTCCTCCAGGGCGTGAAGCAGGTGTGGAGGAGATCAAAACTCCAGACATCCAGAGGCCCCCAGAACACAAGAGACCAAGGAAGACCAACAGAGGGGCAGCTGCGCCACTGTCCCAGAAAGAGCTGAGGAGAGTCCCAGATGAGGGCTCACTCAGCAGCCGCGGAGCAGAAGCCAGGGGGAGTTGCAGTGACGCGCCCGTGAGCTCCGCCGGCAGCCAGCCGCGCCTGAGTGACCGAGCCCCAGGCCGAGAGGCCGGGGGCACCCCACCTCCGAAGTGGCCCGAGCGAGCCCCAGGCTCCAGGCCCCGATAAGCGGCCGCCAAGGAGTGAGCCGGTGTGTACCTGGACGCCCATCCCCGGACACAAAGAACCACCAACGCACCGATGTCTGAGGGGGTCCGCCACTGGCAGGGGAAGTGGTGGTAGGGGGAGATAGGCCTCCAAACCTTGGAGGGCCTGAGATGTCCCCAGAGAGGTGGCGCCTGACACCCAACCTGACATATAGACACAGACATACAGGCACACACAGATACAAACATCCATTCCCACCTTCATGCTCTCATATGCACTTACTCCACACTCAACCAACGTGGAGACAGACATAAAGAGACGTTGTACACACGATCACACTCCCCAAGCGTACTCTACAAACCGGGTCTAGGTGCCCCCGCCCCTGGAGGGGGGAACTGCACCCAGACCCAGGTGGTGTTTCCCTTTTCCCTGCGGTGGGGGGAGGCAGACCGCCCCGACTCCGCAGCAGCAGGAAGGCTCCACACTCCAGACCGCAGTCGGACGGCCAACTCCTCCTCCTAGTCCTAGCCCCCCTGCTCCAGCAGGTCGCAGAGAATGGGGGTGAGAGAAGACTCCAAACCTCCTAAATGGCTGATTTTCAACTCAAACTGCAGCAGCTCCCATGTGTTCACGCTCAAAAGACATTTTGTATTTCCATCTGTATCCAGACACAGTTGGCACCATGCAGACAATAGCGTTTGGACTGTACTAATTAAAAAGGGGGAAAAAGTCATACACAGCTAAACCTTAAACATAAATATCTGAATTGCTCTACTTTCTGAGAATGTGTTCTCTTGTACTTGTGCATACTGGATATGAAAGACTGGAAGTCCAATGCGTTAACAATATCTTTTACATTTTGTGCATACACAGCTGTTTTCACTTTCAGGATACAAAGTCATCCCGATTTCTGTAATCAAGATGGGTGAGTGAGAATGCTCTTCAAATCCAAACACATTTCCAGTCCCAGACTAGATCAGCCTCCGGTCACAAACTCGCACGCTGCAACCGAGTGTGGTCCAGCCTTTATCTGCAATACCATCTAAGGAATAGGAGGCCGACTTGGCATGTCCACTACACCAAACAGTGTGTCCACAGCCAGACGTCCGCTTAATATATGAGCAACAGAAAACTAAAACTGAATTATGGCTTCGACTTCTGTCGTTCTGTTGCACAGAAAGATGCAAGTATCTAAGCTTCATGAAAGGAGGGAGGAAAAACAAGAATATGGGCAGCTGAAACCACTTATTTGCAGAAGTCCCCGCCAGCAAATTGTACATGATTAAGCTCACAATTACTTCATGAAAAGGGATTGTGAGACTTGTTTTGTTTCTGTCACTCCTTGTTAGAGTTCTTTTTCTTTGCAGCTTGGATCCAGTAGAATCAATTTTCTTTATAACAATGAAATTTCCTTTCTAGTATTAAAGATAAAAATATAAACACAGTGTAAAAAGATATTTCACATCAACTTCAGTTTTCATGATACCTCTTTCCCACTCTTGTCTCTGCTTGAGGATGTTAAAAACTTGTATTGAGGGAACACAATTAAGTTCTCCTAATATCTCTGTGTGGAAAGTCTCCCATAGAGATCTAAACATTTAGTTTCTTTAACAATGAATGTCGTGCACTTATATTTATGTTCTATTTCTTCAGTTTCATCTCTTTTCAAGCAATCTAGAATGAGGATGGCATGCTCAGATGTAATAATTTGTACTACAGAAGAAGTACAAAAGTGAGGCATCCATATAAAATATAACCTAACAAATCTTTTCAAGAGTCTTCTTTGGTGTGTTTCAAAATCTGAACCAGCCCGTCTTTTTGTCCTCACATCAAATGATACATGAAACCACTGCAAATTCAACAGTCATTAGCAGCTGTAAATATGTACTTCACTCTGATTATAAAGTTTTTTCCACACAAGTCAGTCTAAATACAAAACACAACATCCCTATATGCCTGCGCTAATGACCTTGTGAAGCGACATCACACATTATGATTAAACTTACCAGGCCTGCAGACCAAAGCGGCTGGAAATCAGCAGGCACAGAGCGACCAGGGGTTTATAAGCAGAGCATGCAATGTGCAGCTCCGCCTGCTCAAGCTGCAAACTCACTGAGTTTCACAGGGTTGACACGAGTATGCACACAGGTTAACTTTAGGGATGTCTTTAAATTGCAGTGCAACTGATTCCTCTGGTTGATAAAGGTTAAAAATATTAAACATAGATTCAATTTTCTAACTTGCGCTTTCTTTTCTATGCAGTTTAGCAGTGCTGCATTATTGCGTGTAAAAAGCTTTCTGACTGAAGTGCAGTATTTGGCTTCTAGATGTATTGGGTTAAATGACAGATGTACTTAATGAGCCTGTCTGATTGTTAAAGGATAGATATAAACACGGTGGTCCATACATTAGCATATCAGTTAAATACATGTATTGCTCCTGCCACATAAGTTGGAATAAAAACAATCACATTGATCATTTCATTTAGGAGCATTTCCATCCAATTAGAGGGTTTCTCCCGGTCTCAGCCTCAGTGGTTTGGCCAAATTACAGAAAGGGTTGAGAAATGAAGAACCACTCTTCTGAGTCCATGTGCGGTAGCCAAACAGACTCAGTCGTTTATTGATTCCAGCGGGCTCGAGGCGACCGGAATCCAAATTGCGAGGATGTCTGCACTTCCAAAACAAGCATTATTGTTTATTTTCCCGATTTGGTTCAGTTGCTCCATCACATAATTTATAGTTGACTGTATATCAGGGCAACATCTGGAACACCCTTCTCTTCAATAATAAAGAGCAATCAGATAAAAACAAAGCTGAAAATGAAACATAACACAGAAATAAGTTTATGTTTTTGGAAAGTTAGAATTCCATTTTATTCATCTTGAGAGTTTTTATTCAACTCTCAAATGGCAAGGTAAGAACAGCAGGGAGGTCATTAAGCTAGCTTACAGGAAATATAAATATATCAGTGTTTCTACCCTTTAGTACCTAGAAATGTTCAAAATGTATCCATTTTGCCTGTTGACCTAACAAACCAGTTACGCCTTACAGTGGCAGTGAAACGCAAGAAACTGAGGACAAAAAAAAAAGAGACAACAATTACACACAAGACACACTTTACAACATATTAAAAACATTAAAGCAGTGTGAGCCACATATAACGGTAAAATAGTTGTGCAAACAGTGACATCTTCTCTCATTACATAACATCAAATGGCCCATGTAGGACTGTAATTAAGAAATAAAAATAGCTAGTTGTGATACCAATATATCCATGAGTGTAAGTGTTTTGAACTCAATCTGTTATGTGTCAGAGTTGATGTACTGTTTAAAGCAGATTCTGCTGCATTGAGTAGGCCATTAAAAGGTATCAGTAACTTATCCACATTCAATTTCAGCATTTCACAGCATTTGAGTGGCTTTATTACCCAATTCTTGGAATGAATGGGCTGGTTTGTAATTTTTCTGAGGTAAGATTTCTTAATGGAGTGCTTTTATTCTTAAAGAGAACCTGTTCTGCTGATTTCCAGCTCCATATTCATATTTTTGGACTCTACACGAGTAGCTTTGCATGATTCACAGTTCAAAATAATCCCAGTTTATCTCACAGCTGGCCTTTGTGCCACACCTCAGTTCATCCACTGTATGAAACAAGACGTTTTAGTGTTTCTCCCTTTAAACCAAGTAGTCAGCGCTAGAGCCGTCCGCCTGAGATGGCTGTATAAAGAATATCCCTTCTCAATGACATCACAGAGAGGCCAGAGAAAAAAAAACTGTTTGAAACCAAGTGTTTAACTGATTTCAAACAAGTGAAGCCTGAGCTTTTTCCATCCATCAATGTAACAGCGCACACCTGAAGGTAAATAAGGAAAAGCATAACAGGTCCACTTTCAATAAAAGACCTGTTTCAGGTGCCGAATAAAAACTGAAGGCACAGGTTAGAAACCCTGTCACACAAAAACACCTTTAAGAGAGGAAATATATTTTGCATTTTAATATTTTGCCACATCAGTGCATTGCTATGAATCTGTAAAGTAGAGTTACAGTGCAAGAAACCTAATAACTAAATAAATACATAAATAAAACCCTTAAGTGTTACCCAGCTGGCATTCACAGTGGCATTCAAGCTACAGACCAAATGTCTTCTCAGTGCTTACACAAAAACATTTAGCACAACATTAAAACATTTACACACACACACACACACACACATATCTCTGAACTTCTCCGTGTCCCAGTAGAATGACAATCTGTTGTTGCAGTTGTCTGTTATTAAATAAGGAGTTATTCAAGTTTGTTGAGTTTGGCATTTGCCATAGCTAATAAAAAAAAGTGCTCAGAGGCAGCAAGAATGAAACTATATTACGTCTTACAACTATTGCAATGCGTTCAAGTTGTTGTTTTGGCTTTTCCCTGGTCTTCCACCTTTTTAATGGCTGCCTGAATCTTTTCCTGGTCTCCCAGCAGTTGTCGAGGTTTCACCGGCTTGAGGTTTTCATCCAGCTCGAGCAGCACAGGTATCCCTGTAGGTAAAGTCACGCTGGCAATGTCCTCATCTGATATACCTGGAGAAAGGAGGAGTAATATTCATCCAATACAAGCCATTCACAATAGGGCTGTTCGATATAACGATATATATCGGATGACGATATAAAAACGTCTATCGTTTCATTTTCTATCGTTTGTTTCGTGGTGTTGCAAAATAAACTGTTTACGGTAATATTTTTTCATCGTTTTGATGGTCACTGTAGTGGTTATATTAATTTCTTAAAGTTCTCTCTTACTCTTATATTTAATATAACCACACTACCGACGGACAAGCGCCTGTTTTATGCGTTGTGGTTAGCAACAACGACGGTAACACCATCGCGTGTCCGCTTGTTTATGTTCCACGTAAACCTTTCACAATAAAGCTCAAGATCCTGTTGAGACTTTTCAAAATAAACTGAATCACGAGAAAGAGCAGATTATTTACGGATGAGAATTCAAAAAGAGCCGCCAGGTGCTAAAAAGTAAACCTTAGACTCAAACGTTAGAACAAGCTTTCCCCTGCAGCACGCCGTGTAATAAATACTCACAAAGAAAACGGCGGCCGTTACAACTTATGTCTAAAAATGTATAGTTTCATGCATCGGTTAAAACACTCGACACCAGCTACATGACGCACAGCTGGAAACACTTCCCGCAAGAGGAGCTGCCCGAGATTCACAGAATTTACAGAAAATGTTACATTTTTGTGATTTATATCGTTATCGGACGATAGAATTCTTATATCGGGATATGAGATTTTGGTCATATCGCACAGCCCTAATTCACAACCATGACCAATTACAGTTTGCAGTCTTTTAGTTTGAATCACTGCTAGAGAATGAGATCATATTCAGCAAAGCTGTAATGTTAGTCTGCTCCAGCCTGCATGTATCCTCTGCTTCCTGTAATTATCTACAGGTACGGTAACACCCTATATGTGTCAAGTTACAGAGCGGGCAGTACAAGCAGGTTGATAAAAGGTCATAGTCACTGCAAATGTAACACAAACTCAGTGGCCTTTCGACAAGAGGTCGACCACTTTCCAATTCTGGAAGTGAAATAGGTCCTTTCCAATTCATTGACTCTGATGACCAGAAGCAGAAGACTGTAGAGTTCAGAGGCAGCTGCTGATTTCAACTACAGTATTGCAGGAATGCATTCACCCTACAGAGACAAAGCCTCAGCGAGCATTGTTTATGGCAGGTTATGGTAGCATACCTTCCAGGTGTTTCAGCAGGGCCCTGCAGCTGTTTCCATGAGCAGAAATGAGGGCAGTCTTGCCCTTCCTTATCACTGGCACCACAGTGCTGTCCCAGTATGGCAGCAGCCTGTCCAACACCTCCTTCAGGCTCTCAGCTCGGGGAAGCTTCTCCTTCGAGACATCACATGTGGTGTATCTACGGTCATTGTAGATTTCATGGAAGTAAGGGTGGGATTCATCAATCGGGGGTGGAGTGATGTCATAGCTCCTTCTCCACAGCTTCACTTTTTCCTCTCCATGTTGCTGAGCCATTTCTGCCCGGTTGAGTCCAATCAGAGAGCCGTAGTGTCGTTCGTTAAGCCTCCAGGACTTGACAACAGGGACCCATTCCTGACCCATAGCCTCAATCACCAGCCATGCTGTCTGGATCGAGCGGCTAAGTATGGACGTGAACACGATGTCAAACTTGTATCCCTGCTCCTTCAAGAGCCTTCCACAGTCCTGGGCCTCCTTCACCCCATTCTCACTCAGCTTCTGGTCCACCCAGCTGCAGAATCGGTTCTCTTTATTCCAGGCCCCTTCTCCATGTCTCAGCAGAAACAGTTTGTACTTGGACATCTGGAGAGTTTGCTGCAGGCACCTGCACAAATTCAACAGAAATTAACAAAGAGGCAATGTAGAGAGCAAAGTAAAGATTTGACACAGATGCAAAAAGGATCTGTGTCCAGCTTGAGATGTACATCCTAATGAATCACACGTTTGTGGAGCAGGGACCTCTTTTAGAGAGAGCCAGCAAAAGGTCACAGGTTGTTTTTAGCCGGCTGAGAGTTAGCTACAGCAGATGCACTCATTAACCCTTACTCTTTATTTGCTGAAGATAAAACAACAATTAACGATAGCTAGCCAGCATATAAGCACTTTTTTGTCATGTTGCTGTAAAGCTTTAAAGCTAACCTCAAAGGATGGGCGACGATACCTAAAAGAGCCCTAACCCTGCCTGTTATGGCCGCTTAAACCGACATAAAGAGAGGATTAATATATTTAAAAACAGAACTGTAAACTTTGAGGTTTCTCATCCCAAACTGATGGGAACATTGTAAAAAACGTCGTCTTACCACGTTAAAATATTATATCCGGCTAAATGTAGCTGGTACACCCGTTAATGTTGACAGCAGTACACCACAGGCCAAGCACGGTAGCGTCCCCTGGACGTTGTCGATTGACAGTCCAGCCGTCCAATAGGAACGTCGAATATCACACACAGGCGGTACTACTGCTGAACGTTATGTCTAAATAAGGAGCAGCTGCAAGCGTCAGACTCGTTCACTGTGGATAGAGAAGCTGGGAGAAGGCGTTGCCTGTGTCACAGCCGTAGACGTGTTTCGATTACCGTGTGAAAAAACAGACCAAATTTAAAATGACTCAAGAGCAACGACATTGTTCTTTGGTCTATCCGGTTCTTCAAGCTCTATTATATAAAGTAAGCTAGCCTACTGGGAAGCTGTTATGGTTCAGTCTGGATTTTGCTAAGAAGTGTAAGTTGTCCTCTGCAGGTTGCAGCCAGGGACAGATTATGAAAAATACAGGCACTGGGTACAGATGGATAAAAGCCCTCCCTGCTCATCCTACAGGGCAGACACACCTACAATGAGGAAGTTGAAATTTGTATTTATTTTGTGCATTCACCTATACATCATATAGGTGTTTTCCATTATCTGACATCTCTGTATACTAGATGTTTTTTTGTTTTGATTTTTGCATTTTAGTCTTTTTGTCATAATTGTGTGTTTCAGTGTTGTTTCTTCACATAGTTTTTGTTACTTTTCCTGTCATTTTGCTTCTTTTTGGTGCCTTTTTCTCATTGTCAATAATAATAATAACATATACTTTATTAATCCTCATGGGGAAATCCCTGTCTGCATTTAACCCATTCACTCTGTGAAGCAGTCGGCAGCCTTTGGGCGCCCAGGGAGCAGTGTGTAGGGACGGTATCTTGCTCAGGGGTACCTCAGGGTAGTCGTTCAGTGGATTTGATTCATGGGTATTAATTTGACTCCTGAAACAGTGTCTGATAATGGTTAAATTGACCAAAAATTATTAGCCATATCTCAACTCATGTTCCAAAATGTAATGACTTAGCTTTTTGGGACCAAACAATTAATGTCCCTGATCTGTTTCCTGTTGTTGATAAGCAAAATGCTTATCAACATTTGTATAGGCCCTTTAACACTCTCTGTCCACGTCATTAGATGTAAATGTTTGACTGCTTTTGAATGCAAATATTTAATAAACATATCAGATGGCAGCAACTCAGTATGTAGTATGTATGTATGAGTATGCAGACATGGTAAAGATGACCTGCTGAAGTTCAAACAAAGAGAAAGGTGACATAAATTATAATGTGGCATCCTCTGTACACCACCACAGTGGATTCTAATTTAAACAGTAAAGTTGTGATTAATGTGCAGACTTTTCACTTTGATTTGATAAATGGTTTTAACAAAACTTTAACTAACTTTGACTGGCTAACAAAATTTTAAATACAAGGGCTGTTTTTAACATTCAGATTAAAACTGTTTGCAGTCATTGACTGCCTAAAGTCTAGAAGCCATTGACATCACCGTATGCTGCATTTCCTTCAATTCATTTGCTTCAATGGCAGTTGAAACAATCGAGTTTCTTTGCAACAGGAAACAGTTGCTTTTGCAGTATGCTTTGGTAATTTTCCATTTCCACTGTGATGAGTTTTTTGTTTTTTTTGCTGCATTTGACTGAGTCTGAGCAGAGGGTACAACACAACTTTGCTAAGTTGAATTCATTCAACTTAGCACGGAATCAACTTTAAATCAGAATCAGAATCGTGTTTATTGGCCAAGTATATGTGCAGACACAGATGGAGGCTCTCAAGCACAG
>NW_005187428.1:2545204-2552918 GCF_000239375.1 Pundamilia nyererei | reverse complement strand
AGACGTCAAGGCGACAGGTCTGTAGTCATTCTGTCCTGTGATGGATCTTTATGCACTCTATTACTTCCAGTCTGATGGAAAAACATAGAATTTGTTCCAATTTCTTTAGTTGGCCTGGCACAGGACCTGAGACATCCATCTGTACAGAGGAAGTCAGGAGCAAAGTACAACAGTGAATGCCTACAGCCATCCGTACGGTGGACTCTGTCATTTTTTCTAGCTGCATTTCAGCCAGTGGTGTTGGGGATCTTCTCAACATTGAAGGAATAAGAAATGCAGATTTTGAACTGCCATAAATATCACCTAGAAAGCATCTCATTGAGAACAGGCTCAACATTATTGAAGCAGCATAGGATCAACATTGACAGAGAACAGATCAAAAGTCAGCCAACATCCAAAGAAGAGCTTTGAATGTCCTACAAGCGGAATAAGTGTTACCAATGACTATTTAAAGAAATTAGAGGAAAAGATTTTTGCACATCATTGCATATGAATAAAAATGTATTTTTAAAGAAAAAATAAGCATTTGATGATGTTTGGATGCGATCATGCTGACCTTGGGTTCTTTTCTATTGTTAATGACTGATGCAAATTGTTGGGTGTGACGCATGAACTCGGAGAGGAGCCTTCGAGTTTGAGAACCATTAGGCTAATACAATTTCCAGAAAACCTTGTTAAAAATTATGAGTTGCACGTGACGTCTTTTTAACACTACAATAAATTCTGGATAAAGCAAATGTCTAACATATCAATTCACAATTCTGAAGTTTATGTTGATAAACACAGAGACTATAAGCGTGATTCATTCTTAAACAGTACTGAAAGGAGAACAATGATTTCTGCTTAATGTTAAAGAGATTTTATTATTTGATTGATTATGACAATGCTTTGCTCATTAGTTTAATTAATACCACATTCATACAAGGACTTCATGAACAGTTGACTCCAGCATTAGCTGCCCCTGGAATGTGCATTCACGGTCTTAATCAGTTCAGTATAGCAAAAGAGCACAAGCTTTTTCAGACAACATGGGCAGAACATAAGCAGGACACATGAAAGATTTCTTGTCATATGCTCATCTGGTTTTCTGTAAATATGGGCGATTTTTTAAATAAATAAACAAAGTCAAAAAGCAGGGCGATATTATTGAAGTGACACAGGCAATCAATATTAATTCAGATATAGGCTAAAAAAACTAAAAAAGCAATGTAGTGCTCTAATATGTTTAATACACATTTTTTCATTATGGGAAAAATATATATTAAGAGACAATTGTCCTAAAGACACTACTGATGCCTCACTACTGTCTGTATATTCACAACATGAGCTGTGTCAGAATTATAATCATTATAAAGTTAATGCAGTTCGTTGCATCCACCTGTTTCTTAACAGACATCTTAACCCAGATATTCATTTTAAATCTATTGTCCAGCATTGAACAGCTTCTTTCTGCCCTCCATACCAGACATGGCATCCACGTTCTTACGCCAGTCAGTCACTTCCTCTTTCTGCAGGGTGATAGTACAGTTAGTGCAGTTAAATTCATACTGAGGTGGGGATACATGCTTTTTAATATCAAACACTGCAGGTATGTCTTTATTTTCATTGCACTAAATCTTAGTGCCTAGCACACTGTTGAACTTTGTAGCACTTCACATGCACTAGTTTCAAAGGCAGAATATGGGCATACTTTAATAGTGTATTTACATTGTTGTTTACATTCGGGACTCCTAAAAAATAGTGTGAATTAACATATATATTGCTCCACTTACCTTCTCCTCCTCTTTCTTCACAGTCTTGAGGTTGGCCTTGAAGTCCACAGACTCTTTGACCTTGGAGCCCAGCAGAGCTCCCAGCATTGCATCAGCAGACACCCTCACCCTCCTCAGATTGGGTCTCTTCATCTTGCCTTTCAAGTCAAAGATCTTTTGAGACAGATCCTGTATCTTTTTTCCAACACAGATTTTTTTTTTAAAACAAACAAAAAAAAACATCCTCAGGATTAATTTATTGAACTTTTTATTGTCCGTATGCATCCTATAAGATTGTACTTAAAATACTTGGTTGGTTATTTGCAAATAATACTTACCTCCTTGTCATTTTTTGTCACCTTAAGAGCAATATCATAGCGCTCCTCATCAACCACGTCAATCTTCTGATGTAGCTGCTTGCAAAAATTCTGTGAATAGAAGATTTAAGTGTATTAGACCTGATGTGAAAACAAGTTTTTATCTAATTGGTTTTAATAATTTAATGGGAAAAACTGACAAGAAACGATACAAAGAGACACTGGAACACATATATGTGCAATGCCTTGGTGATAAAATACAAAATAAATTCATCTATATAAGTTTGTTTGATCCACAGATTGATATAAACAGTCTGTGTGAGTAGTTTTCACTGGGAATACTTTCTAATGGTCATAATGGTAAACTGTTGACATTGAGGTCTGTGGATTCTTCTGCTAAAGCGAGGCATTGCTTGAATTGCTGTTGAGGTTTTAAAATGTCATTTTCCAATGCCCTCAGTACCACAAACTAAATTATAAACACAGTAACTGAATTTGTGTGCCAGCAAAATTCTTGGTTATAGATATCACAAGACCTTAGAAAATAAATTATCAGTAATTCCTTGTGGCCAGATATTACCCAAAGTAGGTGGGAAAAAATGACCAGAGTTTTTATAGTTTCCTGATTTTATGTCAATTTTTGTTATGCCACAATCCAAAAAAAGTTCCTGCTATTTGACACATGTACCTGTAGGTCCTGCAAAGACAGACCGGATATTTGGAGGTCTGGCACTCTCTCAGCAAGGATCCTCTCTCGTTCATCTTTTTTGAATTGTTTTTCGTTCTCCAGCATAGTCATGGCCTTCTTTAGCAGTTTTGTCTGGTGCACATACAGGATGACACCTCAGTCAAACACACAGTATATGGTTTACAGTGCTTCAAGAATATGAATTCCTAAGATTAATACACAGTTAGACAAAAGATACCTTCAAGAACAGCCTGCGAGATGCAGAGATTTTTGGCTTTGGTTTCTGGAAAAGAAGACAATGTTCATTTTATTCATTTGGCCTTGAATGTATTGAATGAATTGTTGTTAAATGCTCAGTTTTGCACTTATTTTCATTATTTTTTAATATTTAGATTAGAGAATTCACTCATTAATGTCAGCATTCAAGACAGGGTTAAAGTGTTGAAGGCATAGCTGGTGTGTTGCCTAGTTTTAATCCAATCGATTAAGCCATCTCATTGACAACTAACATTACTGACAACTGAAATCAACTCACCGAAGGCCTGTAAAGTTTGGAGCAAGGATGCAAATAGGTGGAGAGGAGATGCTTTGGTTAGATTAGAATCTCACATAGCAAATGCTAACGTGTATTGAAACTTAAAGGTTATACGTACGCTTCAGACATGGTTGCAGTCTTGTGTTCCCCCTCGTTTAATCTGCAAATATAAGAAAAACAAAGTTAGAACAACATCTGTATTTTTTTTTTCCAGAAGGATACTTTTCACGTTTCAGCCCATTGACTGTTGTAGCTACTGTGGGTTGGGTATACATAGAAGGCGACATAAACAGTGTATGACATTGTCAAAAGGTCAAACGTGTGACTTAAAAAAATCCTCACTCAAACAAATCCAAAAAAGGTTACAATAACCTGGCAGGTTATTTCTGAAAAAAGGAAACATACACAAAGACTAAAGAGGAGAAGATTTGTGAACGTAAAACACATAAATCAAATGGACACTGTTGTGTGTTAGTCATAACTTCAACTCGGACATCTGTGAGAAGCCACAGATCTTAGATTTAGAAAAAAAAACAGTCCCCTCTTTGACTCACAAGTATATTTGTCGTTTTAATAAAAAATATGAAACCTGGTCTTAGTAAATGACAACATAATATCATAACGTAAATACTGTTTTAGAGTAAAAATTATTATATCCATTTTTAAAAATACTGATAAATTCAGAATGGCAAGAACAGTTTGAATATATTGCAACACATGTTTTTTATTTCCTTATCCCTTGATTCTCCTGTATTTCAAAATAAAATCCTTACCTTCTACAGCAGGTGACAAACACTCACAGGCGTCTTTTTCTGAGACTAGAAGGAAAGAAAGAGGGTAGATATATAGATTCCAGTGCTCATGTGAGTGGCTCACTAAAATAGATCCTCAGTCCACACCATTCTTGCACTGCGTCTCTCATATAACATATGTAAGAGGTGTGAAAGTTCTTGCAGGGATTGTCCGTCTGTGATTTCCTTAGTGGCTACATGCTAAGGAGGGGAGTGAAGTTTGAAGGAGCTTTAGTCCACTGTTATATGTGTTTAGTTACAGTTGATCCCATTTCCAATCCAAAGTGGACATTTAGGTAAACAGTTTAAAACAAGAATGCCAGAATTTCTATTTGGTATTGGAGCCAATAAACCAAAGACATATAACTTTACACCCCCAGCAAAAACATTAACAAACAAAGAGGGGATACTTTTGCATTTGTTTTAAGATGTCTCTAATAACCAATGCATTTCGATCATCTAAGAAATAACATGGTCTCTCATGGTAACAGCTAACTCACTAGCAGGTGGTAGTTTATCAGGGACAAGCAGCATTTCTCCACAATCTGCACTCTATTATGAAGCTCAGGGCATTGTGTAGATTTCAAAGAATTATGCTGCCATCACAAGGCTGCAGAGAAGAACTGCTGCAAACAGTCGCATGCATCGCTAATACACAGCGGTCAATAGAAAAACAATATGATTTAAGCATATTCGAATGAGCATTATGTTACAATAAACTACTGCCTTAAAACAACAGTCTGAACATCAAAACCTATGAGAAGTGAACTTTGGATGAACTTTTGGCTTTCGTGTGGTTGTTACCTTTACCTCTACTATCAACTTAATATGGGGCAGCATTCTTCTACAGCAGGGCAATGCATCCCAATGCATGGCAAAAATAGCAGTAGAAACACCAAGAACCCCAGGCTCTGAGTCTGGCCTCCACATTCTTCAGATCCCAAACCAAATGAATATCTACAAGATCTGCCAGAGCACACTTCATCATCGGTGGCCCCAGCAAAACTCAAGCCAACCCACAGGATCCAAAGGAACCACTGCAAGTGCTCTGGTTCCAGACATCACAGGATAGTCTAGTGGTGTTGTGTCCATGCCCTGATAGGTCAGAGCAACACAATACTAGTAAGGTGTTAATAATGATGTAGCTGATCGCTTTTCTAACTGAAGAAAAGCTTTAACTAAGTTTAAAAAGTCAGCAAGTGTTGTTATTCCAGGAGTCACTTGGTTTTAAGTCTTTGTCTTTCTTGCAGTTCACAAAACAAGATAATATACAGATAACAAATAGTGTAAAGAAATCCATCCATTTTCTTACATTCATGTTCGACCACATGTTTGCTTCCATATTTTCTAAAATAACAACACATTTAAATATCGTCTAAGTTATTTATATGAAATTTACTTTAAAATCTCCTGATGCATTCCAGGAAAATAAATCTCCAAAAGTTGATTCTGTTCATCTGGACGTAGCGTTTTCTGCGAGAAATGTTTTCGTCACTCATCCAAGTGACTTCTTCAGTCTCTTCTTCTCAGACTGAAGAAGTCACCTGGATGAGTGACGAAACGTTTCTCCCAGAAAACGCTACGTCCAGATGAACAGAATCAACTTTTGGAGGGTTACTTTAAAATCATTGCTGGACGTTAATACTTTGCTTTTGAAATAGTTTTATGTTTATGATAATTTAATTCTCTGCCTGACAGTGTTGCTCAGCAAACAGAGATGTTGCTGCAGAGTGCTAGTAAGTGGATCTGGACCTGAAAAGCTGAAGCTGCATCTTTTTGCTGAATAGCCTCTGTTCCTACGGTAACTATTTTTATGGGTTGTTTAGATTCCCCATGTCGTAGACTTTTAACAAACCATCTGTGTTTTTAGCACGCACACACACACACACACACACACACACTTTAATAAATACATACATAAAAAAACATCCAGCAAAAATGATTTTAATTGTTACTTTAACAGATTAATTTGTGGTTAGGAAATATTATCTCTTTTACTGGCATTCAACCTCACGATTGAGCAACACCCCATTTTTGACATGTAACCAATTTATTATTGTTCCAACCATAATTTAGAGTCTACAATGTCTGTTATTTTGAGTGTCATTATATCAGAATAATAGCTGTTTGGCTCCAAACTAATAAGATGTCCATAATTTACAGATGTGTTGTATCTTGATTTAAACCAGCTGAATAATGCAACCTTTGAGTCACATTTAAAATTCCCATGGGTTACTGAGGAAAAGGCCACAATCTCACAGCCAAATTGTTTCCAATTAGCTCCCAGCTTTCTGTTGATCTTGCACACCACAATTTTTAAAAGTACCAAGGCCAAAATAAATAGAGACACTGTACGGTGCTATTCCAAAGTCTGGGAGAGAATAGTTGGAACGGCAAAGATATTTTATGTCACACATGAAAGCATTTGCTCAGGATTATACATTTGCAGAATTTTCTGAATCATTAGCTAATACCAATTTCACAGAATCTGTTGTTTCATATTGTTTAACTGCAGGCTGTAAACCTGCAGTATTACAGTTTTGTTTCAGTCTCACCTCTTTCAAAGCACTATTTTTGGCTGCTTTTATTTCCCTCGGGAATAAGACCACAATGAAGACTTAAACCAGAATTCAAGGAAGGTGAATATAGGGAATATTGCTGTATATTAAGTCATACTGGAACCTATGAAGCCAGGACCAAGTTTTTAAAAAGGGGCTTTATGCTTCTATTATATGTGGTTAAGTTGTTAGAGCCGTGCTGCCACTTGGAGGTAGCATTTATTAATTTTGCCTTCATAACAGAGTAATTTTACAGTAACCTTTAAAACATTTCGAAAAACCCTTTTCTGTCTATTCTCCTTTTTGACATTTACATTTTTTTATTTTATTTACCTATGGACTATATAAATAGAATAGAATAATAGAATAATTCTTTAATTGTCCCACAAGGGGAAATTTGGTTGTATTAGCAGCAAAAAAGCACATATACAAACAGAACAGGACACAGAACAGAAACACAATTTTTACATATTTTACATCTTGGACAATAGTTACCAAAGCAGAGTACTGTACAGTTATACAAATTAGAGTACAGATAAGTGGAAAACCCAGGTTGTAGTGTGCAAACAGAGCAGGATACTGAAAGATGTTTAAATAGTTAATGTTACGGTCGCTGACCTCTAGTGGCTCTCCCTCCGCAGGGCATATAGGATGGCATATAGTCTGCCATCCTAAACTGCCACACCCCTGCCACTTCCCCCATTTTTGCCAGAGCTGTGAGCTATAGTGTTTTGGGCAGCGGGTCTTTGTGTGTGTGTGTGTGTGTGTGTGTGCGAGAGAGAGAGGGAGAGAACTTAAACTCTGTGAAACTTTGGTTTTCTTTTTTTTATTGTAAGCAAAGGTGTGCCCTTATTGCCATTTTTGTTTCAACTGTTTTCTCCTGTTTTTGGTTAGACAGGAAGCTCAGCCATTGTATTTTGTTTTGGTTAGAGAGTACTTGGTTTGATTTTTAGCTAAAGGGGGGTTTTGGTTGTTGTTTTGTACGGTGGCCCCTAGAGACAAAGCATGTATAAACTCCAAAACACTTACAAATTCCAAATAGCACGTACAAACTCCTCAACACATACAAAATCC
>NW_005187428.1:2530073-2537551 GCF_000239375.1 Pundamilia nyererei | reverse complement strand
TTTTGTATTTTGTACGTGTTTTGTCTTTTGCATGTGTTTTTTATTTTGTAAGTGTTTTGGAGCTTGCATGTGTTTTGGATTTTGCACATGTTTTGGATTTTGTAAGTGTTTTGGAGTTTGTACGTGCTTTGTCTCTAGGGGCCACCGTAGGGGTTTTGGCCTTGGAGACCCCGAAGAAAAGAGCTTCCCTGTGTTTATTTTTACTGTAGTAGTTTTGAGCAATAAATCAAGTTCAATGACATCTATTCTCCAGTAGTTCATGTTTTCTCTTTCACTTTGTGTTACCCCTCACCCCAGTCAGCACTTCGTTTTTAATTGGGGCGTAACAGTTAACAATATTTAGAATAATCAGAAAAGTACAGATTGTGTATTGTACCTGTGCATTAAAAAGTAGGCATGTAACTTCCAATAAGTTAGTGTATATGTAAACTGAGAAAAGTAATGTGCAAGTTATAACAGCAGAAGTTGTTACAGCGCTGATGTAAACATCTATGTTTGTTGGGAGCAGTTTTGATTGTACAGTCTGACAGCTCAGGGAGGAAGGACCTGTGGAAATGCTCCTTCATGCATCTAGGATGCAGCAGTCTGTCACTGAAGGAGCTCTGCAGTTCAACAGAGTTTTACCAGACGGATTTGGAGGAGGAACTCTGTCAGAGCAGCTTCTCTCTCCTCTTCAGTTGATCACTTTCCCCCTGCTAACAATATAATCTGAATGGGGGAAAAATGCATCAAGAGTGATGCATTTCTTATTTAAAATATTAAATATAATTCTTATATATGATTCTTACACGTAACATGACTTTTCTCACATTATAGGATACTATACATTATGTTATTATGTTTAAATATTGTAAACAATATTTACAAATGTAATGCTGGGACGGATGCAAATATAGTAAATTCTCTGCATGTTTAGCACAGCTGGGCTGTATGCTGAGTATTGGTGATATGATGTTTATATACCCACCCCACACATTAATTGTCCTGTTAAAGCAGATCAATGAATTTGAGCATTTTACTCAAAGCTTTTTATTATTCAGTTTCTCTGTTGTAATATAGAGGTGGATAGACATACATGGAAGACAACAGTGTTTAATTTGCTCTTAGTGGATAACATTATGGAAGGACAAGACAGTGCTCTATGTTAGTGACAGTAGTAGCAATAACTGTGTATCCACTGCACTGGATATTGATCAGGAATCTGTCCCTACATGATGCCAGACAGTTCGTTTAGATGCACCTCAAAACTGCATGCATGAGTCTGTAAGTAAGACAGACAAGCACTAATGACTATTTGACAGGCAGTCAATCCATTTTATAGTGTTGTACTAACGACTAACTACTGAACAAGTGTCTAAAATAGAGTCTTGTCTGTGCTGCTGCTACTGTTTGTTCACCAAGAGAAGAATTTAATGTTGTGCAATGCATCACTACAATTTTCGAATAGAAGACAGTTAAACTTAATTTCTTGGCTCAGAATTTTGGGTGTCCACCTGTTAGTGAATGTGACAGGAAGTATTTAAAGAAGTTATTAAACTTATGTCAGGTCAGTCACATTCACATTATACCAGAGTCAGATCAGATCCAGCTGTTAAGAAGTCAAACAGCAGGGAGAAATCAACTAAGAGTGTTGTCATGTATTTGCTCTGCAGCTTTATTTATCAAACTAACGTGTCCATCTATAGTGCCACTATCGAAAATACTTTCCTACAGCGTAGTTTCTAGTGGGCACAGCTGATACACATCATAATTGCTTTATTAGGGTTTTAAAATCTCATTGCAAAAAGTCAGAAATAGTATATTTAGTGCACATCATCTGCAAGTTGTGATAGCACATTACAGGAACAGCTTGGAGTTAGAACAACACCAAAGGTTTGTCCTGCTTTATTTAGGGGAATAGAGAAATGAGGACAGGTGCTCGTCAGGGCTGGTGGTAAACTGAGCCAGTGTAGAGTTCAGTTTGCGTCAGTGTTGTAACCGGGAGTTATGTTCACTCAAAAGGCTGCAACTCACATCCTCACACAAGGATTGGTAGACAGCAAACAATTAAATAAGAATGCTGAAGTGCAAGTCTGAGATAGTTAAATGCTATATTTAGACTCTTAATATTTGTTTTGAAGTAGTATCTCACTGATTTAGTGGTACAGTAACGTTGAGAGTGGTACACTAAAGTTCAAAGTGGTCCTTAGCACAGAAAAAGCTCCAAAATCCTTCATCCTGCACTTCATATAATGTGATCAGTGGGATATTTTCCGTAAACTCTCTCTGCCTGGCCGACCAGAATAAAAACCTCTACATTTACATTTACTTCCACTTTCTAATGATGTGCATATCAGGCTAGCAGACAGTGTGCTGGTCGCATGAATTGCTGCGATCACCACACTTAAAATGTTTATTTACTTTCCATAATCACAATATTTCCCTGTCCTCATTTTAGGTTCTCAGTGCATTAGTTGTAGAAAGTGAGAATTAAAACGACCTTTTTGTTAGATTTTTTATTGAGGTTTATAATAATAATCCTCCCACTGTCTCTTTGAGTTTTTATTTAATATGTTTTATGTATCTTTGCCATCGTGCACCACCTAATCTACAATCGTACTGCATTTGCTACATTAAATTTCTGTCGAGTTAGGGAAAATTGCAACCCTGCGTGTTTTTTCATCTTGCAAATCATTTTTTTTTTGTAATATTTGAATGAAATAGTTAAAAATCGGAATGAAAAGAGCTTTACTCCAATTTCTCACTCAGTTAACAGACTCTTTTCCCCCCAACTCTGCAGGTGCTGATGTGTGGCAACGGTATGTGCTATAACAACTTCTGTGGCTTTAAAAAAAAGTACGTAAAAGATGTAAAAGAAAAAGTACAGTGGCAGGTTTCTGCATCAGAAGTTTATTGTTATTATAATTAATGTTGTTGTTATTATGATGATGATAGTATTTTACAGAGATTTTAAGATAAAGAATAAAAGCAAAATCTGCTGTTTTCTGACTGTGGTGAACATACAAACCAAATAAAACTTCAACAAAGTGCAATTTGTGTGTTTGCAAAACATACTTTTTCACTCCAATTAATATTTTTGCAAGTCTTTTAACACACTGACACTAAAACATACACTTTGTAGTTACTCATTGTGCACCGTGACATTAAGATTTTATTTTAAGTGCTGTCCAAAACGTGAATCTATTGTCCGGCATCAAACAGCTTCTTCCTGCCCTCCATACCAGACATGGCCTCCACATTCTTACGCCAATCAGTCACCTCCTCTTTCTGTTTACAGGAAGAAAATAATTCTTAGTGAAATGTTTCCCTAAAATAACCCTGAAATCATTTGAGCAATACTATCAACTTGTTGTAACTCGATTATAACCATTATTTCAGATTAAACTCTTTAAGCCAAGGGGTCAAGTTACCTGAAGTGATCTTAACACACTGACTGTGGCACTTACCTTCTCCTCCTCTTTCTTCACTGTCTTCAGGTTTGCCTTAAAGTCCACAGACTCTTTGACCTTGGATCCCAGCAGAGCACCCAACATGGCGTCAGCTGAGATCTTCACCCTCTTGAGAGCAGGCCGCTTCATTTTTCCTTTTAAGTCAAAGACCTTTTGAGAAAGATTTTCAATCTGCAGGAAACACATTAAAATGATAAGAATGAACTATGCTGTTGTGCAGAACCTGTTTCTAAATAATGATAACATTTGAGATATAATGACAAAAAAGGACAAGTAAAACATGTAATGTTAAGAAAGCCATTTCTGAAGGTCATAAAGAATGAAAAACCTCCTTGTTGTTTTTGGCAACTTTCACTTCACTATCATACCGTTCTTCGTCTACCACATCAATCTTTTGGTGCAGTTCTTTGCACAGAGCCTACATAAACAGAACAATATCAAATTGTTAAACAGAAGAGCATGAGCAAAAAAGATTCCTGCTCATTCCAGTGTCATAAATTACCAAAAATAAGATGGAGAAAACAGCACACATGAAAATGGTGTATATGCATGGCTGTACACATTAGAGAGTTACTTATGTGTGGGGCATTTCCACTGTGTTATTTCAGTGATGCTTCTGCAGTGGCCTGCACATACCTGAAGGTCTTGCAGAGACAAACCAGACAGCTGAAGTGGAGGGACTCTCTCCCTCAAAGTCGTCTCTCTCTTCAGCTTCTTTTGCTCCTTTTCATCCTCCAACATCACAGTTGCTGTTTTCAGCAGCTTGGTCTAAGTTGTAGAAAATGCACGTAATGACTCAAATAACTGATAATAAATAACTAATATGGACTCCTGAATGAACAGCTTTCTAGTTTTGCTATGCATATTTCATCTGTTTTAGTAAAAACAAAGAAGAAAATACCTTAAGGGCAAGTCTGCGGGCTGCAGAAATCTTTGATTTTCTCTACAAATAAAAAGTAGACAAAAATACATTTTTTCAAATAATAATGTTAAACAAATGTTTAACTTCTTTGGAGATGTTAAGAACTTAGAAGAACTCACAGATCTGTGGTGGGTATGATGGTGTGGAAAAGGATAAGAAATAACAAGAGTTTGTTTCTACATGTTAAAAATATTTTTTAAATGCCTGTGGAAACAAAAATATCACTTACGCTTCAGCCATGGTTGACTTTTGTCTGTAAAATAATTAATACTGAAGTGAGAAAATCTACTTTTGGTAAAAAGGTTGTAAGAGAAGCATTATTAGCAGCGTATGAATGCATGATCACAGTATTATAACTTTTTAACAAGCTTCTAGGCTATGGTTCAATTTTGTAAACTATTTTCACTAGCCTGTTTTTTATACTTCTTCGCATGCTGTCACATCTTTTTACCGAGACAAGTCAAAGTAATCCAGACCTTGAACTGCTTTTTTTTTTTTTTTTAAATATAAATGTTATGAAAGTTAAAAGTTTTAAATTGCCAACACTGCATGCTTGAGGGTCACAGATACTTTGAATGATATTCCTTTTTTAGTCCCGTTTGATAAAACCCAGATCAGAATAAAAATATAAATCTTTTAATCAGTTTAATTTAATTTTTAAAATGATAGATCTACAAAGATGGATTTTTGTAGAAAATGTATATAGCTGCTACTCAGTATTGCAAATGAATAAAAGACACATTAACATCGAAATTACTTAAATTAGTTTAAACACATTGATGTGACCCAAGATTAGATATAAATGTGGCCAGTATTCTTATAAATATTGAACTTGTGAAAATACTATATTTCTTATACATTTTTTCATGATAGCTTTGTGTGTGTCATAATCTAATAAGGCACCTGTCAGTAATAACATCATAATAGAAAAAGAAACCCCTAACCCACACTACCATCACTCATACACATATATTAAACATACCTTTTTTAATCTCTGCAGAACACCCAGTTGGTGTGATCAGTCTCTGTCTTTAAATGACTGCAAGAAAACTCAAGTCAAATTTAATGACTCCTATTGCCTTCTCTGAGTGGCCAACCCAAAATAGCCTCCTCTATCCTGACAGCCAGTATATTGCATATCACTACACTTCTATCCCCCAGCAGTAGAAATATGTCAACACTGAGCCATTATCACTGATGAATACTTGTTAATCTACACTGTGCGCTTATCTTGAGCCACCTCTCGTTTTTTTGCATTTTGCTTAAAGGAGCCTGATCTTTTTGTAATGTTTTCAAAAGTGGTCTTAAGCAGCAGTTCTCTGAGCTTTCTGAAGGTCTGTTTGTCAAAGTGTTTCTTTGAATATTGGCTGCTTTTTCCCTCATTCTCAGTCGTGGCCATTTTCAGAAGAATGTTTGTTTGTTAATTTCTTTGATAATCATTAATGATTCAAGAATATACCAGGTAATTAACTCAAGGAATGAACCAACGCTGTGTCTACAGATGACAGGCTGCTTAGCAGATGATCTGCTCACATTTCTTTAGTTGAATCTACAAAACCTACAAAAGATAACGCACGCATTTCACAGGTGTTGTAGTATTTTTGCACCAGCAAAGTGATTCCCAAAAAGTATTAGATGAAAACTTGTTAAATCCCAGCATGATGTGCAGTGTGCATTACAAATAAAAAGGAAATTGGACATGTAGAGAACAAAATAAGGAGTGGCAGTCTTAAAAACAGTAGATGAACAGTACCTGAAAGTCATGTCCTTATGAAATAGAAAACAATCCGACAAAGACCTGACACGGGACCAGAGAGATACGTCCTTAAGTTGGTACATCAGCTGTTCACTGAGGTCTCATGAGAAATTGCATCAGTTGAAGGGTGGCTGTCAAAAAGCAATTCTTAAGGAAGTGAAACAGGAAGAAAAGGCTGAGGCCAAACTGCACCAGAACTGGATTGAAAATCAATGAAAACTCTCACGAATCCACATTTGAAATTTTTGGTTCAAATCATCATCAGTATGTACAGAGGAGGTCAGGAGAGAGGTAAACCAATAAGTGTGTACAGCCATCTGTAAAATACGATGGAGGCTCTGTCATGGTTTGGGGACGCATTTAAGGCAGTGGTGTTAGAGAGCTTTAAATATTGATGGAGTCATGAAAACAGAAAAGTACCATCAGATTTACCTACCATGCAATACCACGTAGAAAGCATTTGAGGCAACGCTTCATTTCAATGATCCCCAACACACTACCAATGCAGTAAAAGCATACCTGGATAGAAAAACACACAGTGGAGTCACGAGCTGGCCTCCCCAGAGCCTGGACATCAACAGTGTTGAAGTAGTCTGGGATCATCTTGACAGAGAGTGGAATGAAAGGCAGCCAACATCGAAAACAGAGATTTAAATGCCCTTTAAGAAATCTGTAAAACTATTCCTGGAGACTACTTAAAGAAATTACCAAGAGTGTTCAGGTTGTGTTTAAGATTAAAGGTCAATATTTGGTCAGTACCACATCTACTTTCAAGCCAATTAAAATTGTACAAACTGCTTTCCCTTATATGCTGTATTTCCATGTATGTTTGCACACACCTGTCAGTAATTCACTTCACCGATTTCCCATTTTCCAGGCAAAAATACAAAAAATTTAAAAATAGGAAAAAAATGAAAATCTATTTAAAAAAAAGGCAAAATCACTTATACAGGCACATTTGTTTAATTGGCATCACACATACTGCAGATATTGGAATAGCGATAAACATTTAAAAACACTTTGAAATCAAAATCCAGATAATCTGGATTTTCTTTAGTGCAGTTTTAATGTGCAAATATTAGAATTTATTACATAATTTGTAGGGGTGCAACGATACACGAAATTCACGGTTCGGTTCGATACTTTGGTGTCACCGTTCAATATTTTTTCGATACAAAAAAATGTTCCTGCTTTTTTAATTTGTCATTTATTAATATTATAAATATATATTTTAACTCAAATTTAAATTTAATGTTGCTGAAACAACAAAGGGATAAAATAATAAATCTATCTGATCGAGAAATCACTCATCTTTGGAAAAGAGAGTTTATTACAGAGAAATGGCTCTTTC
>NW_005187428.1:2511698-2529301 GCF_000239375.1 Pundamilia nyererei | reverse complement strand
TACATTAAGTCATGTTGACAAGTTTTGATTCACTCAGATAAAAACTCACTCACTTCAGCTTATGTATTGCAAACTAAAGCTTTATTTTAGCAAGATGTGTTGCTAATATAGCTTTATTTTTAACATGAGCAAAATTTTTATTGTCCAGCATTAAACATCTTCTTTCTGCCTTCCATGCCGGACATGGCTTCCACATTCTTCCGCCAGTCCGTCACTTCTTCCCTCTGTTTAAATATTAATTATGATTATTAAAATAAAAATACACAGATTTTAAATTACTCATTAATTTAGTTTAATTTCGTTTTTTGTGTAATTTTTGTTGCCATTTTGAAGTTTTTACCTTTTCATCTTCTTTCTTTACTGTCTTGAGGTTGGCCTTGAAATCAGCCTTTGTTAGTCTGGAGGTCTCGGTGCATGCACCCAGCATATCGTCTGTTGTTTTCTTGACCCTTTTCAAATTGGGCTTCTTTATACCCTTCAGCTCAATGATCTTCTGACTGAGTGATATAATCTGTGCAGCAAACATCAAACATGTGTATAACGTTTACACTCTGACAATGAAAGTACCTGCTGTTATTAACCGCTGTAGGTTTTAACCAACCCGTTCACCACTAGGGGCAGCATTTTACCACCATTTTTTACACGCAGGACTATACAAAAAGTACTTTTACACTGTGATTCAAAATGTTTGTACCTCTTTCTCGTTTTTGCCTGCTTTGACCTCCATATCATAACGTGTTTCATCCACTACGTCAATTTTACGATGTAATTCTTTGCAAAGTTCCTGTACAGAAGAAAAAGAAAGATGTTTAAATGACATAAATTAATTAATTACCGATCATTTAAAATTTGTTTGGTCAGTACCTGGAGCTCCTGGACTGACATTCCTGACAGCTGCAGTGGAGGGTATGACTCATTCACAACTCTTTCTTTCTCCCTTTCCTTCTCTTCACCTTCTACCACCAGCATAGCAGCAGCCTTTTTCAGCAGTTTGGACTAAAATATAGTAAGGATTGAATCACTCTTTATAACATTAAAAACAATGGCTCTTTTGAATAATAATGATGATAACTATAAAAAATTAAAATGATAATAAAAAACCAAACACAACAAATGCAAAACACAAGTTCCTTTGAATCTATAAGACCTACTTTCAAAAGGAGTCGGCGTGTAACAGCAAACTTTCGCTTTCTCTTGGACTAAAACCAAAGGAGGTAAATTAGTGTAGATGATAAATACCATATGAAGTGTATAAAACTTCGAATTTGGATTAGGGATCAATTAATCGTTGTGAACATTGGCATTTTTACTCACCGGTCTTCATTATCAACATGGTGGTATGAGTACACACACACACACACACACACACACACACACACACGCACACACACACACAGATCACTTGTTTTATTTTTTTTTAACCTGAGAAAGGTTTTTTAAAATAGGTGAATGATGTAACATATTAAACAAATTATACTAGGAGAATACTCACCCCTCAGACATTGCTGCAGCTTATTGTGCCTTTGGAAGAGAAGTACATTTTTTAACATCTAGTATCACAAATATAGATTCACAGATTTTCAGGTTAGTTTAAATTAATGTTCAAGCAAACATTTCGAAGGTTAAAGGTTTTGAACGTGATACTGTGAAGCTTTTCTTTCTCATATCTTGGTGTAAAGTTAATATTTTGGGGGGCTTTGGATGCAAACTACATTTATAATCCAGGTGATGTTGTCACCTAATTTGTGGACTCTTATTTTGAAGGCTGAATCCCATGGTCTTGTTTTTTTTAACCGCTTATTACGAGCAAAGGGTGGAACTAAGCAAGAAATAAATTACTGCATATGCATACAAAAGCAACTTGCAACTATGACCATAATTGACAAAATGAACAGAATCTTGTATTTTTAAAATATTTTTATTTAAAAATGTAAAACTAGTGATTGAGACCAAAAACCTATGAGGGATTTACTGAGGTCATGGGTCACATAAGCTCAATGGTTATTTTCCCATAGACTTCAAAACAGCTGGAATTCTTTTTAAAACCTCTTTTTAGAGTTGCCCCCTGCTGGTCATTAAAAATAATGCATGATTAAGGCTTTTGGGACCTGTAGGCCATCCTTTAGTTACAGTATTGGGTTTGGATTTGTGATCAAAGAAAAAAAATACTGGAATATATTATCTTGTACTTTGGGAAGTTGTAACTAACAACTATTTTCTTATTTTGTTCTCTTTTATCCTTTTTTTTAAACTTTTGTTTACACAAAGCAATCAACTATGTGAAAAGAGGTACAAACTAATAGATAATAACAATTTAAAAAAGCAGACATTATTAGTATTCCTAGTATTCTCTGTTGATAATAAGATTAGGGAATCCGAGATCTGCTAAACAGATTTATTTAGTCTAATAGCTCTCAGGGGCTTTCAGATAGTTTTCAGCTTTCTTCCCAGGAGTTGCCTGTTGCACAGCTATATTTGGCCACATTGCACTGTGTCCCATCAGCTGCTGTGGCTTTGATAGAGACAGCCAAGCTACAAAAAGTTTGGCAGCACAGAAAGTGGAACAACACCATACCAGCAGATACCAGTAGATCTCATCCAGATTCATATTGTGGCACATTTTCTATCTTAGAAGATTGTTTATTTTGTTTTTCTGTTACCAACACTTAAATTTAGCTGGCTAATGTCTTTGAATAATCTCTCCATGATATATATGCTTTCATATTACGTAGCCTTCTCCTTATCTATATGTTTTTATTTACTCTGTATCTTTACCTTTAAAAACGTAGTACTGATTACTACATTGTATTAAAGCGAATTTAATCGTGATAAACAGTTGTAGTTCTAAAAATAAAAAGCTCTCCTCACTTGACGACATTATCCAGTTTAAAATAAGCCATTCTAAGAGAGGGTGAAGGTCAAAGTCAACAAGCAAAGTCACAGCTGGTTTAAGGACGCCTTCAGCCTTAGCTAGAAGGTTACCAGTTCATATGAGCAAACTATCGTCACTTATTACATCAGCTTTTAACTGCAGTGAAGGATCAAACGTGTTGTTACCAGAGCCAAAACACAGATGGGCAGTTTCAGCCTCAGATTACATTTCCTCAGTCAAAGGGTCAAGACATCATTAAGAAGCCTGAGATGTTGTGGGAGTAAAAGCTAGGCTGCCAAGTTCAAAAAGTTTTAAGACCTTGACAAAAGTAGCCACATAGCTGTGATCTTGTCACATAAATACCGGCTGCAGTATCACTGTCAGGGGCAGATATGCAGTATTCCTCTACCCCTGAGTTAAAACAAGACTCAGCTCGCCTGAGACAGCCAAAGGGCTTTAAATGCAGGTACTTTAACAACTCAGAAAATAAAACAGAATGGACCTTTAATGCCATTGTTAAAAAGAAACAATAGAAAAAAATTATTTTTAACTATAGTATAATAACTATGGTCCACTGAATCACCTTTAATGAGCCATCACTTAATCTTACATTGCTAGGTCAAAAGTCTCATTTAATATCCATGTTAAAAATCTCTGACTTTAATTTTCTTTTATTGTGTGAAACTTACCTTGGCGTTGACGGGAAATCAGACAAGGTAGTGGTGTGCTGAGAAAAGGAAAAGCACTTTATGGTTATTGCTCAAAGATTTACGTGCCCAAAGTATTGTGTGGATGGCTTGTTAAAATAGACACCCCCCCTTCTCTGTCCACCTGACAATTGCTGCACCATGCAGCACAATCCATTTTTGATTTGCCCTCAACCCATGACCCATTTATTTTCATGTGATTGCATTGCACAAGGCACACCTCACGCTCCCCTCACCTAGCTGACAGCTGAGCTATCATCTGTAGATGCCAGGCACTAAAAGCATGGTTGCTTTTTTAAATATGCGCCACGGTGAGCCCTCATTGTTTGCTGGCAGAGGCCTACATTAAAGACCAGTTATTTCAGTGGTGCATGCTGATGTGAGTTTGTAAAAGTTGAAGTCTTGAAGTTTATTTCAACCTAACCTTTGAATCTGTACGTAGAGGCATTAAAAACAGGGTTTTAAGTGTATTTTCAGTTTGCATTTTAAGTGTGTTAAAACGTGGTTTTAACACACTTAAAATCATGTTTTAGGTGATTTTAAGTGTATTTATAGTCTATGTAAGTAAAGAATAGACTGCAGAGTAGTTTAAAGCAAGTGTTTGGATCATTTAAGTCTAAAGCATGGCTTTTATAAAGTGTCTCATGGTTACAGTATTATGAAGTACTTATTAAAGTGTATTTATCAATAAAAATCATTCACTAAAAACATTTACATATTTTGATCTACTTTGCTAGCATGATCAAGCAAAGCATATGCAGCTTTTCTAAAGTTTATATATCAGGGGAATGATACATTTTAAGGGTGAGGAAGTATAGAGATGAACACACACACACACACACACACATTTTGATCACAGCTACACTAAGGTATTTGATAAGGAGGAACACAGCACTTCATATCGCAGCCTGGGGCTGCTCAATAAACGAGTATTTTTATATTTGGACTAAGATGCCACCCTGGCTTATGAATCATTGCCATGACTGCACTCACACACAGAGGTCAGATCTACAGTCTATTCTGGGCAGATTTCAGTGGAACAGGACTGTCTGTCTCTCTGTCTGCTTTAGTGTTATGTAAACTGATACAGTTGAGCTCAATATCCAGTAGGAGGCACAGTAACTCAGACAATGCAACAGGAATTATCACATAGCCACGTACTATGTTATAGCTGGTAACCATGTAGTGCATTGCTCTAAGTTTGTTCCCCACAATGCTGGACTGTCTCCTGGCTTTATGTGTTGAGCCTCTGAACTCACACTTTCTGTTACATGTGGGTCACAGTGGAAGTGGAAACTTGATTTAAGAGACGTTCTCACTAGCCAGGAGAGGTTTATTGTTCAAGTCTTCATTCCAGGTCAAGGCTCAAAAGTGTCCAAGAAAGAAAAGCAGTTTAAAAAATTTAAAGAAAATAAAAAAAGATTTAAGGGGTTAAAAGTCTTTGTTCCTTTTGGTTGTTTGTATTAGCCTTGCAACTGGAATTTAAATGTCTTGAAACAGGGGTCATTTCCTAATTGTAAATTTGGCCACTGCTGCCTCCTAGTGACTGTTTGATGTTTTAATATCTTTGTTGTTGTTGTTATTAATCCCTAGCATTCAAAAACACTGCACTATCTAATTTACAAGCAGCTTGTGACATAAAAAAAAAAGGTGTCGTGCATTAGAATGGAAACTACGAGATACCGCTTCCTGTTTAGATGGCGATGTTTGATAAAACTGAAGAAAATCGTTGCTGAACTCACACCACAGATAGCGTTCGCTGTGTTTGTGCATGTTTTCAAGTGGGGATCTTTATTGTATTCATTTATCTTTCTCATTTGCTCTATTGCTTTTAAAGCTTTTCCAAATTGAGCTACAGGATCAGGATCTACACCAGCATGAGCCACTTTCTTTTTTTCTGTTTCTGTTTGAGTACTGGACTCACAAACTCGTCTGGTCTGGACAACCGTCTGGACTGCAAAAAGCCAGTGAGAATTTTATGCTACATTAACAATTTAAGCAGTCTGATTAAAGTTAGAGGTTGGGGATTTATAATCTTCATGAACTTATCCTGTTTGTTTTTGCATTTTTTGTCTTATCTTTGCAGGGCCTTAACAATTGCACAATTAGTAAGTATATTATCTATCAGACCAGTTGAATAACGTTGACATACTGCTGTATAAATGAGGAAGAGTTCAACCATAGATATTTGAATAATAAAATTGAATAAAGTGCTGAAAGCATCATATTACTGGTATGCCAAGCAGTAAAATACATGCTACTTAAATAAATGGTGGAAAGATGGCTTTCTTTGCTGTACATTTACATATTACCTTTTATCTTGTTTTCATTATTGTCAAGACTTAATAGAATCTTATCTAAAAATCATCTATAAAATGTTGCACAGTAGAACGTAACCTAGTTTTTGAAAGGAAGAAAACTATGAGGAAGTAAAATGTATGTATTTTAAAATTATGCTTAAGGTAAAGGAGAGTAAATATGCTATATATTCCACCACTGCACACATCAGTGAAATATATTTTAGCATCATAATATAGAAATCCCTCGATGTCAGATAACTGCTCAGATGAAGAGAAAGTACCTAATACAGAAGCTCCTACCGGCCCAGATTCGCTGGATTTGAAACTCTGGAAGGGCAAACATGAGCTTGTTCCTGTTTTGAATGTGACGTGGAAAATACACATTGACTGTAAGTAAAGCTAATATTAATATATTTACTGTAGTTCACATGTTTTGAATATGTCAAGAGAAAAATGAAAACCTATTAGTGCTTCATTTAGAGGCGAATAGAAAATGAAATATTAAAAATGGCAACAAATATACCACTTTTTCTGTTCACAGCATCCATATGGGCGCTTCAGGGATCTCAAATTAATATTGTGGATCAAACTACAAATCAAAGTCTTTGTGTGCAATTAAGTTACACATTTGAACACAGTACAAAATTGCACAATGAAAACCATAAGGTAGAAGAAATAATTGATTCTGTAACCTTTACTTAACTATTACACATTCAATGAGAAGTTTAAATATGCGTGATTTTTTCTTTTTTCTTTGTTAGTGGACCTTTTCTTTGGATGAAGTTGAGGTAGACTTCGGCCACACATACATGGTGACTGTTTTTAATTTGCCAAAACCTGAGAATGGAGATAACGGGAAAGGGAAGTCAATTGCCATTCCAAGTAAGTTACCACCAGATCTAGATGAACCGGAGAAGAAGACCTTTTTCAGACTCACATGTCACATAATACTTGTCCACGCCAGTCAATTTTTTAAGATGTTTGGTAATTGTAATCATTTAAAGAATGAAACCTGCTTACTGTTGCTGTGTGGTTTGTGGACAGGAGTTGCAGCTGCAGATCATTGAGCTTTGGTTGAGGTTTGCACTTTGACTGGGCCATTGCAACCCGTTGATTACTTCCTTTTTCACCCACTATGTTATAGATTCGCTGCATTGTCCTATTGGATGATTAACTTTGAGCCAAGCTCTGGCAGATGGCCTCATGTTTAACTCTAGAGTATTTTGACATACAGAGGAGTTCATGTTTGACTCAGTGACTGCAAGGTGCCCACGTCCTGTGCCTGCAAAACAAGCACCATTTATTTTTTACAGTCAGTGTGAAGTGTTTGTCCTTATATGTTGTGCAAACATGATGCTCTGCATTATGGACAAAATATCTGTCTGAAGGTCAAAAGTGGGTTTTTTTTTTTCAAATGCCACTATACAAGCCTAAGCTGTGTTGCTGTGTTCTTCTTAGAAAGAAGAGGCTTTCCAAACAGGGCGCACTAGTTCAGTCCTGTTTTTTCTAAATGTGCCATTATCTACTTTAACATTTAACAGACTAACTGAGGCCTGTAGAGTGTGAGATAAAGCTCTTGGGTTTTCTCTAAGCATTGAGCATTTGACCTTTTGCTGAATTTCCTAGGGCATCGACTGCTGGGAAGATTATGGAATATCTAAATGTTGCAAACAAGCAAGATGCCAAAACGTATACTTTTATAGAGGTTGTCACGCTTGCTGATGGTCAGTTAATCAAATGCATTTGATCAGCATTACCCGGCTGCTGCCTACCATCTTAAATCATAAGGATGCAATAAGGGAGTACTCAGTTTTCTCACAGAACTGTAGCTCATTTTAATCCAGGTGTAAGCACAATATGAGCTAATGTGGAAGTTACAGCCACAAAATGTTGCAATCAATACCATTAAACAGCAAGAAGAACAAGAATCAATGAAGCAGTAATTATAATAACAGTAATTAAAATAATAATCAATAATAAGAAATTAACAGGCTCACTGCTGATTCTTCTGAGTCTGAATCACTTTTGCAATTTTCATGTTTGACTTTAACATGTCCTGGTTCCCTTCTTACATCATCTACTACGATTCCCAGGATGTGATGACAAAACAATCCAACAGGTCCGAATGTGTCTGGAAAACGGTAAATTTCACATTTTTTGCTTCTCTTGAATTTTAAATATTTCAGTATTCCTTTAGACCCAGAACACTGAAACATGTTCTTATTCGTCGTCTTTCATTTCAGGCAGCCTGTGGGATCATAGCATGCGGACTGAAGTGTTGACTAATGGTAACATCAAAATGTTGTCCATTGTTGTAACATTTAAGGCTTCACAGTATTCAGAGAAATACAGAGTTTCCATCCTGAACAGTGGCATCCTTTGCTCAAAGAATGTCTCAAAGGTAGTTCTACTTAAACTCGCCACCTTTTTATATCAGTCATGACGAGTAATCGACTTTCTTTTAATTCCCCGTAAATAACAAGGAAAACGCAACGATTGTGAACGTGACATTTGAGTTTGAGCGGTGGCAACTCAGGCAGTGTGAAGTATCAGTAATGGTGAGTTAACTTAGTGTACCAATCTTAACAGTTAGTGAAATCATTTTCCATATAGAGATAATATGTCAAGAGCTCATTCTACTCTGCTTGTGTTGAAGGTCCAACCATTTTTTAGGCAATGCCAAAATAATTGTTGGAGCCCCAAGAAAACAATTGATTACTGCCAGTGTAAGTGCAATTTTTACCAATCATATTGTAGGTATCAGAAGTCTTACATTAACCTATAGTCATGTTGTAATTCATTTTACGTATGTTTAGTTATATAAAAAGTATGTAAGTATGAGTTTCTTTCTTTTTAGATTATCCAACTAGGACTTATCTTATAAAGGCCGCCGTTGGACTGCTGTTAATTAGTATTTGTCTGGCTTGTTTGCTCTGGAGAGCATCTCATAAAGGTTTGTCTTCTTATAAACATGCACTGTATTAAACAGAAGCTTGAATAGATAAATAGTTAATTAGCGATTTTCTTTATTTCTCAGATCCTTTGGACACATCTTCACCCACTGCCAGAGACCAACCACAAGTTTTGCAAGTCAAAGAGAGAAAGAGCGTCCTCATCATCCACTCCCTCGATCACCCTTTATACAAAAATATTGTTCTCAAGCTTTGTGCCTTCCTGATGAACAAATGTGGTACGGAGGTGGTCCTGGATTTGCTGGATTCCAGTAGACTGGGAGTGCTTGGAAAGATCCAGTGGTTGGACTGGCACAAAGAGCAAATTGAGAAATCCTCTGCTAAGATACTAATCCTGTGCTCACGAGGCGTACAAGCCAAGTGGAGAGCCATGTGTGGTGACAAACAGGTTTTCATGAGAGAAGACGCTTGTTCATCTGTAGGTGACATGCTCACACCGTCCCTCAGCCTCTTGGTTCCTCATTTTATCCGATCTGCATCGTTCAAAAAGTACATTGTGGCTTACTTTGATGGCGTTTCTTCAGAAGAAGACGTTCCTTCGCCTTTCAACATTACAGTACGATACAAGCTGATGAAGCAGTTCGAGGAGGTCTTTTTCAGAATCCTGGACTTAGAAAAACATGAACCAGGCATTGTGAAGCAAGTTGAAGGGCTTTCAGAAGACACTTACCATCTGTGTCCTTCAGGTAGAGCCTTGCATGATGCTATAGAGGCTTTCCGTGCATACCAGATGAAGCATCCACGCTGGTTTGAAGAGGAGCTACTGGAAAGCTCAGAATTGGAGTTTGAGGAGACTTCATATGAAATCTATAAAAACCCTCCCATATACCCCAGCTTTAAAACAGATTATGTTCTTCACCCAGTCCAAGTTATCAGTCATCACGTGCAGACAAAGGACGACTTCACCGCAGATGAAACAAAACTTTATCTGTCAGAAAATCTTCAAATGTTCTCTTCAGTGCACTTCCACCCACTAATTGTTCAGAACTTGTGACCGTCCTTCTATCCATTTTCTTAACCTCGTATCCAACTTAGGGTGGCAGAGGGGGTGGAGCCTATTCCAGCTAACACTGACTGCAAGGCAGGTACATGTGAAATGTAACTAGTTCTCAGAACTTAAAAAACATTATGGAATCATTGTCGTAGAAAAACTAAGTTAAGTTTAGATGACTAAAGTTGGGCAACTTATTCATTGTGAATACTACTACGTTCCAGTCCATCATGGTGACAACACGGAGAAACTGACAACCACAAACTCTTATATTTACATCTATGACCAAGTTAGTATCACCAGTTAATCCAGCAAGAGTGTATTTAGGCTATAGTACAAAAGAAAAGCACCCAGAGGACACCCACACAGGCACAGGCAGAGCATGCAAGCTTCACACGAAAGGGCCTTCCTACTGAATCTTCATGCTGCGACCTTTGAGTGCTAACCACTGTACCACAATGTAGTTCATTTAACAAGTTAAATAGAATAGCATCAAGACCTTCTCATACTTGTGATAACCATGTCTTTATATGTACACGGGAGAACAGAAACTAAGTAATACATGTATCATTCCACTACAAACCATAAAAACTGTATTTTTACTAGGACATTTTTGTACATTTATTTAAAAATATTCTTATTTACTGTGTGTTGTACTATATTGTGCATGATCTGCTTGCTCTTTGTTCTGTGTGGTTTTGCATTGATTTGATTTGCCAGGAGACAGTAACAGAGAAGGTTAAACTATTGAAATGTGCTGTTGATGCTTGTGGGCTGTGTAAACAGTGTTAACAGGGTCAAAGTTCAACCTTGTGGGCAAAGTTTGTAGCATTTTTGTTGCAGTGGAGAAGGTAAGACCCAAACTTTGTTCTATATATTAGACCTTTTTCTCATTTTGAATGTTTTTGATCAAGACAGGTCTATAAATGTATTCAGTTTTAAGTATTATGTGTTTTTTTCTAACTCTCTCAGCAGTATTTCTTTACTTTCTTTTGGATTAAAGGGAGTCTTTCACATTACTATGCTGGAAGTAATAAATGGCCTTTTCCCTTATTTATTTATGTAGAAAAATACTCACAGTGTGCTAGTGTCAGTGCCCCCCCCCCCAAAAAAAAAAAAAAATTGGGTCAGGGTGCTGGGAACTTATCCCAACTTTCTGGTACACAGAGTGTCTCACAATGACTGTGCAGGCATTGTGCCCTGCTTTGGCAGAAAACACACTGTAGGGTAGAATAAATTTGGGAGGCTAAACAGTTTTTCCTTCAAAAACACAAGGTAAAGTTTATTGCTTTTAATTTATAGACAAAAATAGAGTTTGATTTTTTCTGTAGTCCCTTTTTAATGTCACTGTTTGCATTTTGTGTTGAAGAACCATGAAATCTCAACTAAATGCTGTGTGTGTAAATGTAACGCTTGATTCAGCAGCAAGAATGTGTTTTTCTCAACTTTGAAGCAGCTTTCTCTTGTAATCTCTTTCTTGTTTCGATAAGTTGACATTAAATATTTTCAGTATTGTGCAACAGTCTTGCTGACTTTTTTCTGTCAAGAGGATCCCACACTGTTTCAATAATGTTGAGGTCTGAGCTCAGGGGAGTCCAGTCCATGACATATAGTTTTCAGCTGTGTTTTTCTATCCAAGTATGCTTTTACTGCATTGTCAATGTGTTTAATGCTGAGAAATGAAGCCAGTGCCAAACAGACGCTTTCCACTTTCAACTTTGCCAAGATTCCCAACTGGCTTAAATGCAGCTACAAACCATGACAGAGTTTCTATTGTATTCTATAGATGGCTGTAGAAACTCACTGTTGTACCTGTCTCTTAACATACTAATGATGTTTAGAACTAGAAACTGTAGCCATCACTCCATAAGGTTTTTGCCACTTATTTGCAGTCCAAGTTTTTTGTAATTTGGCATACTTCAGCCTTCCTCACTGTTTCCCTGCCTTTAAAACATCAAATGAAGGGCCAGAAGCATCTCTTACTTTATGATGGAGTTTGTCACATGGACGGGTTGACAATCATCGGGGAAGAGAACATACAGGAGAGGGTTCGTCACACATTCTTGGGAACCAGTACATTTGCATAATGACCAGAACCAGAACCACGTATTAACAATGGGAATCAATTTTGGGGGATTTCCTTGCCTGGATGATTGCACACGCATCAAGACCAGTGTTCAGAGCGATGATTGAGGTTGTGTGCTTTACTAACCTGACACTAGAAATCAAAAATCCAGCTACAGATGTCCAAGTTCAGGCCCAAGCTACACAGTTAGACTGGTTGGTAAAATGGTGTTAAAGACTTAACTGAAGTCCAGAAAGAGCAATATGAGATGGATTTCTCCAAGTGCAGGGCGATGTAAAGGGTGATACTGATGGGCTCCTCTACTGACCTGTTTGCATGATATGCAAACTGATGCTGATTTAGTGTGGCAGGGATGGCATGTCAAAGCATTGTGCTATGAAAACTGCTTCATGGCAACATTTTTGGGCAAATATACAACTTTATGCCTGTCAAACTGTTTTCTTTGACATTTATTGTATATTCAACTAAAGAAATTGGTATAATTTATGTGTTTTTGTGATAGTAAAGCACATTGATAGTAACAATGTGCCCAAAGATATAATTTACAATTATTTCTTTGCTAACACTGGTTCAACCCTTGAATTAGGTCCTTTTTTTTAATGTTTTTTTTTTATGTTTGACCTTCACAAACTAAAGAGAATCTGGCTTCATACATGTAAAATATTTTTAAAAAAATGATAGGTGGCTAACGACTTTTGTGCAGCTCTGTAGTACAAATGTTATTTTAACTATCTAACTAAAAAGCACCTGCCATCTTGATTCACGTAAGTTGATCAGAAGAAGAAGATCACCTGATACAACTTTATTGACACTAAAATCATTCATGCTCTCAGGGTTGACCCACACAAAATGAGGATACTGAGGCAAGTCTCTGCTCTTGTACTAAGAAGAGAAATAACAACATGCCAGAAGACAATGCTCAAAAAGGGTAAATGCACTGTATCACTGATATTAAAAGCTATAATATTAACACAGTTTATAACCAGTTTATGGAAATAATGATGATTACTTCTTCTTTAGATTGCCTCCTCAGAATTCACCCATCTGTGTCACAGGCAATGGCAGAAAACAAACCCGTGGTTGCCCTTGAAAGCACAATTATCACACACGGCATGCCTTACCCACATAACCTGAGGTGCCAAAAATGACCTTCAATTACCAACAAACTTGGGTACCAGAAGGTAATATTTGTTTTAAGATTAAATGATGAGTTGGAGTGTTATACAGGACAGCCAAGGAGGTAGAGGCTATTGTACGAGCTGAAGGAGCCACTCCCGCCACGGTTGGCGTCATCAGTGGGGAAGTCCATGTTGGACTGTCGTCCGAGGAGCTTGACCACCTCGCCCAGAGCAAGATCTCCCAGAAAGTGTCACGGCGTGATCTGTCCTACGTCATTAGCAAAGTGAGTCTTTGACACTTTGATCACACTCTAAATGAAATACTGGCAGAGTGTCATCCACTTATTAGATGTATGTTCTTTTCTCAGGGACTCTCTGGAGGAACAACGGTGTCAGCCACTATGATAGCAGCACACAGAGCTGGGATTCCTGTTTTTGTCACTGGGGGTATTGGAGGAGTTCACAGAGATGGAGAGAATAGTGAGCTGAGTCCCACATTTTTTGAAAATACCTTTTGCACATTTTCATATCATTTCACAAAGAGCTGTGCTTGGAGTAAACAAAATATGTTGTCAGGTGGGCAAATTTTACATTTCTGTTAATTTTGCCACAAAGGAAGGAACAAAGATGGTGCTGTGCACACGGTTGGTAAAGAAAAGACACATCTGGTTACAGTTGTTTAAGGTCTCAATGTGGAAGGATGTCCCAACAGTAAGGTCGCTTACTGTCCTGAGATTTTATGTAAACGTGAAGGAGTTAGATAACTTCAAAAGTCTCTTTAACTGTATTTAGGTAAAAGCTTAAAATAGTTTCTCTGATTAGATTAATAATCTCCCAGGTCTGGATATCAGTGCGGATCTCACAGAACTTGGTAGGACTCCCATCGCTGTCATCTCTGCTGGGGTCAAGTCCATTCTGGACATCGGTCGCACACTGGAGTTCCTTGTAAGAAATTTTTACACCCCCCATTCTAGTGTGGCAGGCTTAATAAAGTGGTGCATATTTCAGTATGAAGAGCAAATATGTATTAGTAATCAGTGTATTATAATCCTTAACCTGTATGAATTCATCTAAAATGTATATACAATCGATTGTCTAGGAGACACAGGGTGTCTGTGTAGCCACTTATGGACAGTCAAAGAACTTTCCAGCTTTCTTCTCTCCACAAAGTGGATTCAGGTCTGCATGCCACGTCTCCAACCCTGAGGAGGCTGCAAAACTTATTGGTATATCACAATTTTATGCCATAATAAACACTGATAGAGCACTCACATGTTAAAATTCAGTACTAGTTACTATCTCATTTTACCTCACATTTTAGCAAATAGAATGTTAGACACTCACTGTACAGCAAGTTTGGGTTACTATTTTTTGTATGATATTTATTTTATTGTTTTGCGGTTTTGTTTGGTCACTCAGCAAGCTCTTTGTCCCTGGGACTCCAAAGTGGCGTCCTGTTAGCTGTGCCCATCCCAGAGGAGCACGCAGCATCTGGACAGCAGATTGAAGATGCTATAAAAATTGCAGTGGCAGAGGCAAGGTACGGAAAATCTGTTTTCGATTTTCTCTCAGGAGCCAACTTTGGATTTGAAATGTGGCCACATTACGATACCTGATGCCCCACGTATCCTAAAGTCACTGATTAATATCACTGATATCAGTATTAGCATCATTTTCTGTTCTTGCTTTGAAATCTCAAGGGCTGAAGGTGTGATGGGAAAAGATGTGACGCCATTCATTCTTCAAAAAGTCAGTGCCCTGACTCAAGGGAAGTCCCTTCAGGCCAGTATCCTTTCAAAAGTCTGGCTCATCAAAAAATTATGCAGTAAACATGATTGTATCAAACACTTTGGTGAAAAAAGAGAGAGAGTACGAAGATGATTGACTGGCATGACAATGTTACTGTTGGAGACTTTTGGCCTACAGTGTATGAGAACTAATGTGTCCTTAACGTGTTCTGTTTCAAGACATTGCTCTCATTCATAACAACGCAAAAGTTGGCAGTCAAATAGCCTGTGCTCTGTCAAAGCAGATGAATGACAGAGGATTAAAACGTCAAACTTCTCCAAAAGCGTCAAAATCTCCATCCAATTCAGATTCCAATATTGTGAGTATAAACACATATTTTTTTCAAATTCTAAAATAGTGAAAATCAAACAGTCATACATAACAGTGCATGCAATGACTATTCTGTTGCAGGTTGTGATTGGAGGAATAAATGTTGATTTTATCGCCAAGGGAAAAACAAAAGCACTTAAAGTAAGCTTCATTTACGACATGGAATCAGCCACAATAGTGCAGAGGAGGTGAACCAGACTGACTTCTGAGAACTCCCGTTATCTCTTTCAGTTTGGACAAACTAACCCAGGAAGTGTCTGTCAATCATTTGGTGGTGTAGGAAGAAACATCGCTGGTTGGTTGTTTTTTTTATCTGATTATATTTTACATCATGAACATAGTTTCGTGAGTTTCGTGAGTAATTTCTCTGAATGTTTCCTTAAAGACTCTCTAAGCAGATTAGGCCAAGAAACCCTGTTCATTTCAGCTACTGGAGCTGATTCAAACAGTGATGCAGTGTTAAACTACTGCAAACATATGGTATGTGAACAATGGTGTTTAGTCAATACCATGCACGGCTAAAATCTTATTTAAAGATGAAAATTATATATTTGTTTTTTCCTTTTCAACTTTTTGTAGGAACACAAGTGGTGTGGCCAGGCTCAAAGAGCACAGCACTGCAACCTACTGTGCTGTCATCACTGAGAGTGGAGAGCTGAGTCTTGGTTTGGGAGACATGGATATTCATCAGCAAATCACAGAGCACTATGTAAGTGACATCAGACACTGTTCATGCTAAGAGACATAAAGCACAAAGGGATGAAAACTGCACATATAGAATCCTCAGTCAAATGTGATAGATCTACTTTAAACAGATGAAGATTTTGCCCCTGAAAGACACTTTAAAAAGCTTTTTTCCACACACGTTATACTTCTTTTTTGAACGCACAAATTAGCACAACACTATGCATTTTATCTACCTCACATCCATTGACTATTTCGAGCCTCCAATTAACTTAACTGTGAGCGGTAGCCAGAGTAACCAGAGTGAGCCCACACAGGGTCAAGGGGAACATGGAAATCCCCCAAAGAAGGGTTGAGCAAGTCAGGAGATCCAAACCCAAACTCTTCTTGCTGTGTGGTGTCAGATTAGGACACTCTTGCAAAAGACATTTTTAATCTCAAGAGTCAAAAGGTTAATAATCCAAATACATTTTCTTATAGATGACTTTGAGTGCCATTGCGCTGTCTTTGTTTCTATTACAATATTGTGAAGCATATTCAAACACAAATTTTGACACCAGTTTTATGTACAGTGGTCCGTCGCTATAACACGGTTCACGTTTTGCGGCCTTGCTGTTTTGCATGTGTTGTACACTTCATGCAGTGTTGCTCCAACTGCCCGTGTAGCGTGGGTTGTGGTCAATAATAACCTTAGACCAAGCACAGAGGACTGAGACGAGGCTATGGTGGAGGTCCGGACTTTTTACTCCATAAGCTCAGAACACATACAATAACACAGTACCACCTACTGGTGGGAGGTAGTAATAGCTGCTGCTTATTACAATATACCACATCCCTCTTTTCCGAGATAAAGATACTACCTCTTAACTCCAATATTTTGTAACATAAGTGCACCTTTTAAATCGTAGGAACATTAACAATATTATATTCTTGAGACATTAAGTAAAGCACACCTCAGATTGCTTGTCACTTGAGCAATGCAAATACACATCAGTGTAGTGTTTTGAAACAGATGAACACATGACAGATTAGATAAGACATGTCAAAATGAACATCTGAAACATGACATCTTTTCATTCTTTTCCAACAAGACATATATCTAACTCGTCTAGAACAATTCAGATACAGGGAAGAGTGACGTTAGGCTCCGTGATCACTCAGTTTCTATACCTGGCAGGGTGTATTACTGCTCGGCCACTGCGTGTGTAACATGTGGGTGTGTTGTCCATACTTGCAGGACTAGAGTTTTTTGGGCTGTCACTTGCTGGTGGCTCCACTGGCTCTTGGGTGTGAACGGACAGTTCATCTGGGTCCATGGGTGTGTCCTTGAACAGACTTGGGTGTATTTTCCTCAGATGTCTCCTGTTGCTCCTGAGCACTTTACCATCTGGTGTTTGCACAGTGTAGGAGCGTGGTTCCTCTCGCCGATGAGTTACAACAGCTGGCTCCCAACCGCGCCTTGTTTGCATGTGCACAGTCTCGCCTGGGGTCAGAACAGGCAATGGTCTTGCGTGCTGATCATAGTGGCGTTTCCGCTTTGATTGCAACCCGCGCACTTTGTCGTGAATATTCTGTGGGGTTGACTGCCTCAACACAGCACTGGTGCATGGCAGGGTGCTGCGGAGAACCCGTCCCATCAACATTTGTGCAGGTGACACACTAAGTCCTGTGACTGGAGTGTTCCTCAAAGACAACAGCACTAGATGTGGGTCTGTTCCAGTCCGTGCGGCTTTCTTAAGTGCATGTTTGACAGTC
>NW_005187428.1:2485126-2503355 GCF_000239375.1 Pundamilia nyererei | reverse complement strand
GCTAAAGTAAGGTAGAAGTATAAGGCACACCGGATTATAAGGCGCATTAGGCAAAACAAATTTCACCTATTGCCGGTTATTTTTAGAACGTAACTCCCGCGATAAACGAGAGACCACAGTACACAAATTTTAAAAAAAATTACATATGATAAAGGATCTAAAGGTAAGGACATTTATTAAGACGAAAACAGAACTGCACTGTGTTTGTGTCTTATTATGGAAGAACTCCACATTCATTTCTTATGTACTTGCTAACATTTGTGGTGGCAGTACTCATAGCTTTCTGGCTTTATATGTTTTCAGACAAGCTAGCTTCTGACATGATTAAAACATAAATTTTAAGATGACCTACCCAACTAAGAACGTTTTACAGACATGGTACACAAAAACACTTGCAACAGAGGCAAAGTTACCCAAGTATACAGAAACTGTATATACAGGAACTGTATACTTGGCTGAGCACATTACTGCCCTGTAAAACAGGAGAAATAGTACAGAGGAAACACGCTGCAGTTGACCTGGTCAGTCTTGCCAGAACTATGTGCACAACTCAGTCCTAAGGTACTCTACTGCCATCTACTGTCCAAAGTGATATGCATGCATTTGCAATACAAAACTTGGAGGACTTCTTGAACCTTATCATACCAGTAAACAAAGTGAAGCATCCATGATTGCCTACATATTTAACAAGACTTGATTCACAATTTTGACCACATATTTGTGTGGGTCACAAAGGCTATAGTAACACAAATAATCAGTGGTTACAGCCAATGTATGCAGAAGAGCATCTCTGAATAGTATGGAGCAGCAGATGACCACACCAGGCTCCAGTCCTATCAGCTAAGAACAGGAAACTGAAGCTAACGTTTGCACAGGCTCACTTAAATTGGACAGCAGGAGATTGGAAAAACATTGCTTGGTCTGATAAGTCTTGATTTCTGGTGGTGATTTGGGGCCAGCATTTGAAATAAGCAACATCAAACCACTGAATGATCATGCCTTGTATCAATGGCTCAGGCTGCTAAGATATTTTCTCAGCTTCTTCCAGCAGGTCGCCACGCCGTGTCACAAAGCTCAAATGATCTCAAACTGGTTTCTTGAACATGACAGTGAATTCACTCTACTCAAATGACCTCCACAGTCACCAGTTCTCAGTCCAATAGAGCACCTTTGTGATGTGGAGAAGCAAAAGCTTCTCATCAGCTGTTGAATTTACGAATTAAGGCAGTTCTGAGGGCAGATGGGCCCAACCCCGTAGCAAGATGTACCTAATAAAATGCTTGGTTGGTGTATTTGGGTTTTGTACAGTTTTGGACAGTTATATTTTCTCAATTTGCTGACTGATTTATTAAATTTATGAAATGATTGATTTACATTTTGCCATTGTTTTCCCTGAGCCCCTGTGAAGAACCTCTGGTTTTACAAAATGCTAAATACGCTGTACTTACCATTTCAATATTCTGTCACTGAATAATTTTTTGTAGGTGTCACAATTCAAGACGCAACTTTCATCAGCCACACTCGTGTGTCTGGATGGTAACATTCCCACCTCAACCATCAACTATGTTTGTTGTTTTGCTGAAAAGCGCAACATAAATGGTAACCAATGGAAAGACATGATTCTAAAAAATCTCAAAAATGTGCTTTTATTGATTGTAACACTAAGATTTCCATGTGTATCGCAGTTTGGTATGAACCGACCGACTCAGAAAAGGCTTGTAAGCCTTTCCTTTCAAATGCCTGGAAGTCTTTGTCCTATTCATCTCCAAACCTGGCAGAGCTGTGCACCATGAATAAAACACTGGGTGTCAAAACACCTGAAGGTAAACTATGTTACTCCTCTTTTATCAGCGAAAGGCATCAAAAAACAAATTCACACCCTCTGCTATTGATGTTAGAGCTCTTGTCAAAAATGCAAATACTCTGACGGAAGCTGAGGATGTGGTTTTGTATTGCGGCAGTGCTGCCGAGCACACTCGACGAGACGCTCAGTGTTGCTGTGGCTCTCTCGCGCCCTCTTCTGGAACATCTTCACTGCCTGGTGGTGACTCTAGGGGCTAATGGCGTGTTGCTGTGTGGAGAGTATGATGAAGGCACAGTGAACTTGCAGCCAAGAAAACAGAAGAGGGTAAGGATGGTCTTCATGCCAGCCTGTAACGATTTGCTCTGACAGTAGTGGTAAAAATGGCTTTTTTCCTGCTTCTGTTTGCAGAAGAGGCAGCTTTGTGGTCTCCACTACCCAGCACTTGCTGTGACCCCAGAGGAGATAATGAATGTGTCGGGAGCTGGAGATAGGTGCTAAAAATTTGCTTGACCTACTTCATCCATCTTGTTCTTATTTGACTATCATTTCCTTTGTTTCTTCTGCTGCAGTTTTATCCACTTTTCAATTTCTATGACCTCTTTCTCTCCCCATCTCACTGGCATTCTTTCACTGAGTCACAAAATGATGGTGAAACACTCAAACAAAAGACTCTCATCTCCCCTTTGTTTCCAGTCTTGCAGGTGCCTTAATGGCAGGGATTGTCCTGGGGAAAGACACAGACAGCTGTGTTCGGATGGGACTCTTGGCTGCAAGGACATCTCTGGCATCCCCGCACCCCATCGCTCCAATGCTCACTTTAGATGCTGTAAACCCCAACAAAGTCCACACTCAGACCTGGCCCAAACCAAGCCTTGTGTGGATTGATTAAAAAATAATAAAAAATTGTGTTAGCTTTGTAATATTCTTATGGAAACTGTGTGTATTGTGACCGAGGAAACTATAAAGAACAAAAGAAAAATTATTGAATTCTAATTTTCCTTGATTATTAATGTTCTGTAATAATTGTATCTTGCAAAATATGTCAAGCAGCTTTGTTAATTTTATACAGCCATATGATAACCAAGTTCAATAAACAGATTATAAAAAATTATGAATTCAAGGGCATTCTGGTGCTTTGATTTCTAAAGAATGAGACAGTCAGTGGCTTGCAGTTGAATAATTACTATGATGATTTTGTGAAAGGCACTAAATACAAAAGAATCTATAAAAACATTACATTAAGGATCAGACGGAAAGCAAGTTATTATGAACCAGTGTTTTTGTATAAATATTTTCTATTTATGTTTTTATTATGCTTACACAATAACATATAAAAACAAGATTCTATAATATTGGATGGGTAAGATATTCCTTTATATTTTTGTGTCACCGCAACTATTTATTGAATAAAATCTGTTAAAAAAAAAAAAGCTTAAATAATCAGAATCAGAATCTTTAATGACATTGTAGGAGTGAAACAAACATTGAACAACGAAATTGAGTTGCAATTATCTCAGTGCAAAAGAAGACACAGATAGATAGATAGATAGATAGATAGATAGATAGACAGACAGACAGACAGACAGATAGCTAGATAGATAGATAGATAGATAGATAGATAGATGAAAAGTACACATAAGGAGCTAAAGATAAAATAGTGTAGAAAATAAAATAATGGCGAAAAATAACACAAAATCTAAGTGTAGTGCAAAGGAATGATATGTAAAAAGTTGAATATAACTAACATAGTAATGAATTTAGAATTTAGAAAATAATGGCGAACAGAATTTCTTCGTAAGTGCGTTGCAGTGGGAACTACATTCCTCTTGAACGTAATGGAACGATGGGAAAATGTAAAAACTACATCTCCCTGAAAGCATCAGCCCATCTGCGCAGACTCAGTGGCACTGAATACTTGCCCCACTCCCTCCTCCCAACTATAATGCTAGCTAAGATGGTGGTTTGAGCGTAAATTGTCTCCACAATACCAAGAAAAGAAAGGGGCAAAACATCTTTATAGCCTTTTAATTACAACAGAACAACACAACTACTGGTATCTTACGTAACCCTCTATAGATATTTTGACATTTCAGATACATTGGCTCGCAGTCCCCGCCCAATTTAGTGTGACTCCCTTGGAGAGGAATCCTAAGCTAAATACGGACAGGGTAAGTAACGCTAACCAAGCTGCTAGCTGAGCTAGCCAGCTTCCATTCTGCCTCAATAAATGAAGGGCAATTATGTCTGTTGCGATTTTACTGACTGACTGTAAAGTTTTCTCACTCTTCATGAATTTCTGCCCAGCTAATCTTAATGTCGTTTGAGCAATGACAGTTGTTTATAGTGCCAACAACTTGTTCCCTGTTCAGTGTTAGCTTATGTAAGGCCTCGTCGTCAGCTCAACTCCAAACCCTCGTACACTCTGATAATGTAGCCTGCTAACTACGGGTTAGCTTAAGCAAGCTGTCACTTTTTATATAGGGGGGCACCATAACGTTATGTCATACGTTTTTTTTAAACTACGAACGTCAATATTGGGGAACGTCTCATGTCCACATGCATTATATTTGTGATTAACATCGCAGTTGTCACGGAATACTTGGTCTCAATCAGACCGGCGTCTTTTGCCAGTTCGCGGCTAATGTTAGCTTAGCCCGTGGTTAGTCAAATAACATCTGTCATAACGTACGATCCAGGAGACTAAGCAGCTAAAGTTACCAGCTTGGCCAACACGATTTGTTCACGACTTTAGTGGGGATGTCTGCGAGTGAAAATGCAAAACGGCGATAGCCGTGTACGTGTAGGGTTATTTGCGAAAATGCTGCCCGGCATTGGATGTCTATAGTCTTTTAGGTTTTTATCGAGCTCTCGATGGGCTCGTCTGCTGGCAGCGGTGTTGTCACGTAGAAAACAGGCTGGTGTTTAAATGCCAACAACAGGCGATTCATTCCTAAATAAACCTATTTTATTGTATTTGTCTTTAACGTCGACCATGACGTGTCAGCCCAAGAAAGATACCACAACATCCGCATTATCACTTTGCGACCATTAGTTCTGTTTTTTTAAGGATTGGGTTGGTACGTACACCCATTTGGCTTATTTTAGACCTAGCTAGAAAAACCAGTGCCGCCCAATGAAAAGACCTCAACAGAATGCAACAAATCTTCCATCTGTGGAGGCCAGAATGACCCGTTATTATTCAAGCCTTTTCGTGGTCATCTGTAGAGGTGTTACCGATGAGTGTTTCTCTTTGCGCGATGTAGCACACTCAGATATATTTAACTGTTATTGAGGACTAACGAAAACGGTCGGATATATTAATTTAGGACCGTTTGAAATAGTATTGAGACACAAATGTGTCAATTGTTGACACCTTTTTCTTAATCTTTGATGTATCACTTAAATATTACAGCTCTGTGTGTAGCACAATGATTTTCAGCTGTATTACTCGGGAAGCACTGAAATCCTGAGCTGATACAATGTTTGAAATAACAGTTTGGCCTATAGCTGATGCCGATAGGGGTGGGTGTGTTGTTGTTTTCATTTATACCTCCCCCCCTTTTTTGTCTTTTTTTCTTTCTTTTTTTTTTACAAAAGAAGCAAAAAATCTTGACCAGATTGTTTTAAAAATCTCCAGGTAATCAACTAGGCTGATACTGATGTTTAGCTATTATAGTGGTGCTTCTCTACTTTGTGCTGTCATTTGATTAAAAAACGTTGTTTTAAAATGCTGGGTGATCTTAAGTAACTGTTTTGGCATTCAAAAAATTGCATTTAAAAATGCAATTAAAAGTATTTTGGCATGTTCACTGATATATTGTCACGTTGGAAGTTCAATTGAAACTGCTATACCTTTCTGCTGTTAAGCATCTGCACTGACAACAAGTTCAGTCATTCTAAATAAATTGTAAATATATTGCTTGCTATATTTAGTCAGTTCTGAGTGGAGCTCTTATACTCTGCATTTATGTTTTGGTAGCCCTGTGCTCTGTGATCCGCTTCAGTACTCAGCCTTGCTGCGCCATAGGATGTCCCACAGCCCTGAAATGAAGGACGACCCCATGGAGTGCCCACTGTGCATGGAGCCGCTGGAGATTGATGACGTCAACTTCTTCCCCTGCACCTGTGGCTACCAGATCTGCCGCTTCTGTTGGCACCGCATCCGTACAGATGAGAACGGCCTCTGCCCCGCATGCAGAAAGGTGAAATGGATGTAGATGCCATTAAGCTCATTAAACAGGAGGATGATTTGTCTGGCTCAGCAGTCTTGTTGGAGGAGACATCATGTAATTAGAATTACACAGGTGTAGCTTGTGTGTAACCATGCCTTAAATTAGTAATTTTTTTTCCTTTGAATGGGAGATATTTCTGTTTGTAACGCAGTTCTTTGTGTTTTTGTGTAGCCTTATCCAGAGGACCCTGCTGTGTACAAGCCTCTGTCACAGGAGGAGATCCAAAGGATAAAGAATGAAAAGAAGCAGAAACAGAATGAGAAGAAGCAAAAGGTGACAGAAAACCGCAAGCATCTGGCCAGTGTCAGAGTGGTCCAGAGAAATCTGGTGTTTGTGGTGGGGCTCTCGCAGCGACTCGCTGACCCAGAGGTGAGTGTAATGCTGACATTACACTTCAGCTACCTGTGACAGGAGCGTTGAAACTTATGGTATTCAGTTTGATGCAGCTAAGGAAGTGGCTGTGTCACTGTAGATTTGGGCTTGACAGATGCAGTGAAGTTTAAATGTACTTTGTTGGAGAATGATCTTTATGTATATTTAAATGTTTTTACCTGCAGCTTCCTCGTGATTCGTGATTCTGTTGAATATTCAGTTTGAAAGAGCTCAGTATCTCCAGCACTTTGTCACAAGTGTTGCTGTGTTTTACCCACAGGTCCTAAAACGGCCGGAGTATTTTGGGAGGTTTGGGAAAATCCATAAAGTGGTCATCAACAATAGCACATCTTACGCAGGTTCACAGGTGAGGAGGGTGGATTAGGTTAAAACGGCAATTTAATAATGAAAATCCTCTTTCATAGCTACAGTGAGCTCATAAAAGTATGCAACCGCATCAATGGCATGTTTATTTACCTGTTTTGTTTTTTAGGGGCCTAGTGCCAGCGCTTATGTTACTTACATCCGCTCTGAAGATGCTCTAAGAGCAATACAGTGTGTGAACAATGTGGTTGTTGATGGCAGAACACTCAAGGTGAGAAGTTGACCCAAAAATCTTTGTTAATTTTTAGTGATTTTAGTAGTCTTTTAAAGTGCACAAAAATTAGTCATTTTATTCTTCATTTTCTTTTCTGCTTCTAGCTATTTAACACAAACGTCATTGTAAACAATGTAGATTACACAGAGAAGATAAAGAATTCTTTGAAAAGAATTAGTATGAATTTCTATGTAAAATTTTCTTCTTCTTCTATTTCTTTCTTTTGCAGGCTTCTTTAGGCACAACAAAATACTGCAGTTACTTCCTCAAAAGTATGCAGTGTCCCAAACCTGATTGTATGTACCTACATGAGTTGGGGGATGAAGCAGCTAGCTTTACTAAAGAGGAGATGCAGGTACACTTTTTTTTTTCCTCTTCCCACAATGAGAGTCAGTTGTGGTTTAAAGCACCTTTTTGACCCATGTTATGTTGTTTCTTCAGGCAGGAAAACATCAAGAGTATGAGCAAAAACTCCTCCAAGACCTCTATAAAATTAACCCTAGCTTTCTACAACCTCCAGCTTGTGGAACAGAAAAGTCAAAGAGTAAATCCAACTCCACACAGAGGTTGGTTTTTATTAATATTTAGATTTGTTGTATTTTTATTATTTACTCACAGTGCAGCGGAGGCTAATTTCTGTCCTGCTTTGTAACAGAACCAACAGTAGCAATGGTAAAGATGGGTGGCCGACGCTGTCAGGGCATAACAAACTGTCCAACGGGCTTTCAGAAGACCGCAAGTCCCCTCCACTGCTAGACTATCTAGACCAAGAAGCTATTACTTCAGATGGGCTAGAAACAGAGCTAGGTCCAGGCCAGCGTACTGCCTTGTCCCCCTTTTCCTCTAACTGTGACAGTAACAGGTACATGGGTTTTTCCTCCGGAAAAGGACTTGCATGTTATTGAATAAAGCAATTGTGTATTTATTTTGCAATGACCTTTTTTTTTTTTTTTCTGTCTATATATAAATTTTCTACCTGCAGTCCCAGTGACAAACCTCCAGAGTCTATCGGCATGGTAAATGGCGAGACTTTACAACAGGTAATATAGCATTAACCAACCTCTGTGGTTCTTTTGTTTGAATATAAATCTGAGTATGAATCAGCAGTAATAAGGACAACTTCACAAACATTTTCTTCTTTCTTGTTTTTTTTTTTTTTTCTTTTTTAATAAAGATACCCACAAGTGACTCGCCCTCCCCTCCCCCGGGTTTAACTAAGCCCAGCCTGGTAGTGCCCATCAGCATGTCAGACATCACAGCCCGTTCGCCCTTTGAGGGTGCTGCAGCTGAGTCCCAGTCACTCTTTTCAGACAACAGTAACTTCAGACATCCAAACCCCCTCCCTGCTGGTCTGCCACCCTTCCCCAGCTCCCCTCGCGGCAGTTCCGACTGGCCTATGACCCCTGAACCACAGAGCCTCTTCACATCAGGTAGAATAACACCATGTTTAATCTAGCTGTCAAACATTTAGATTACTTCTATCTGCTGTATTCTGAATTTTCTGTTGAAAAATGTTCCGTTTTCTAAACATTGAGCCAATATAACTAATGCCGGTAATGTAAATGATAAGCAGAAAATGCTTAGGCACAAGTTGCACTTAAATTTTAATGTATCTAATACCTATTCAAGCTCAAACGTATAAGATTATAATAAAAAGGGGAAGTTTGTTTAATTTGCATGTAAGGAAATTTCAAAACTATTGCAGGTGTAATCTTTATCATCTAAGTTTATCAGGTAGTCGAAGTTTTGCGTCTCCTATAACCTCTGTGTTTTCTCTCCCTTCAGACACAATACCAGTGTCGTCCTCCACAGACTGGCAGGCGGCCTTTGGCTTTGGCTCGTCCAGCAAACAGCAGGATGACGACCTGGGCTTTGATCCTTTCGATGTGACTCGCAAGGCTTTGGCCGACCTGATAGAGAAGGAGTTGTCAGTACAGGATCAGAGCCCTTCATCCCCAGGGCCCCTCACCCAGGGGAGCAACCATGGACCCAGCCTGCCACCCTCCAACCCTAACCCCAGCGCTTCCCATCACTTCCCCAGTGGCCTCCCACGTGTCCCACAGCACCACAGAACCATCTACAGCTCCTTCAGTTTCCCCAGCACTCACAACAGCCAGGCCAGTCAGCAGCAGCCAGCTGCCAGACACCCCTGGTTGGGCGTGCCCACACGGAATAACCTCACACACTTGAACCACTCAGCCAGTGCTGCCTCACACAGTAATTTTCTGGACCTGAATCTGCCGCCTCAGCACAACACAGGGCTGGGAGGGATCCCCATCTCAGGTACCAGACCCGTGGGTCACTTTGGCACCTTTCTGTGTCACATTGCAGTAGTGCATGTTAAAACAGACAATCAACAAGCTATTTAATTTCACAGCACATGTGTGCTGCGGCATGGCATTATGATACTTGTTTTGATTAGCATGTATTGATTTTTTTTTTTTGCTGGCAGATGCAGTTTTGTACTTAAACACAAAAACGCCTGAGGAGCTGACATGTCTGTTTACTTCTCTCTTGTAGAAAACAGCAGCTCTATAGACGGCTTAAATGTGAAAGAGTGGCAGGATGGTCTCAGGGCTCTTCTGCCCAACATTAATATCAACTTTGGGGGCCTCCCAAATTCCTCGTCCTCTTCCTCCTCCTCATCCTCCAACAGTGTTAACCACATTGGTGGGCCAGCTGGACCTGCAGGCATGTCGCACAGCCTGAGCTGGGACGGCACAGGCAGTTGGATGGACCCCGCTATTATTACAGGTTGGCAATTAGTTCACAGCAACATTTCACATCTTTTATGAAGCAAAAATCCAAAATAACTGGTTTGGGCTTTTGTTTGTTTGAAATTATTGTTTAGTCCTAAAAGATTGGTCTGTAAAAACATCAGCACTATTAGTGAAATTACTTGATATTTAATATTTAACATGATAAAGGCTGACACGTTTAAGCAAGTTTAAAACTGGGTATATACAAATCATGGATGAGTTATTCGATTCTTTTTTTGTTTTGTCTTTTGTGGTAATGGAAATCAAGTTATTATCTTTCGCCAAGTCATAATTGTAAGCAGTCATTTTCCATCTGGTCTGGTAGTGAGGATGAGTAGTTTGGTATGACGTTTGATTTGAATGTCAAACATATCCTGGGAAATTCCATCAGCGTATTTAGCAGAATAATAGCAAGGAAAGGGCACCATAAATATTTTACAGGCATCAAAATGCTTCCTCCTTTTTTAACTATCATAGAAGTGGGTAAAAACAACTGGCACAATGTGGTCATTTATGACATTTTTGAGCAGAGGGAGGAGCGTGAGCGACAAGCTCACACAAGACTAACCCTGGAGTTCTGAAATTTTTACAGCTTTGGATGACAAAATGAAGAAAGTATGAAGAGTTTCATTTTTTTAGCATAAAGCGTAAATGTGTGCCAGCTATTATGACTGATAACAGAAAAGACAAAAAACATTTTAAAGTGTTTTTTAAACTGATTTAGTGTCTTAACTACATGATTAAGAAAAGCCTTTCAAATGAAGTTGCATAACTTTTCCATTTTGATGTGTCATATAAGCAATATATTGTTATATCGAATAGAAATGATGAGTAAAGTCATCAATGACAGCACTACTCTAAATGTTTCAACAAAGCAGCTGATCACAAAAATCCCAAAAATCATTGTCTTTATGTCAGATTTGTGTTGTGGTGTTTTTTTTGCCATCACTCATCTCTTGTCCTCCCTCTCCATAACTCCCCGCAGGCATCCCAGCCTCAGCCGGCAACAGTTTAGACTGCCTCCAGGACGATAACCCACCACACTGGCTTAAATCCCTGCAGGCGCTCACAGAGATGGACGGCCCTGCCAGCTCAGCGATGCCCACTCCCCAGCCCCTCCACAGCAGCCTCCTCGATGCCCACATCCCTCTTCACCACAGAGCCGCCGCCGGCTGGGCTCCCTACCTTCCCCCTCCCACAGCCAATCCCGCCAGTCAGTTCCACTCCCCTCCCCCAGGCTTCCAGACCGCCTTCAGACCCCCAGGACAGCCCTCCACAGAGCTGCTACAGAGTGCTGCTGTGGACCGCCACTGAACATAGACTACAGCAGACACCCATCCATTGCCCCACTACCACTTTATACCCACTCATCTTGTACCCTCCCCCCTCCCCCTCCCAATGCAATACACACCAATCTGCAGAGTATGAAAAATTAACAAAGTAACAAACATGCTTTCATCTTTTTTCTCTTCATCCTTCCTTTTTGTCCACTCTGAAGGCATTTTATTTTGTTTTTGTTTGTGGCACACAAGTTATCAGTACCTTTTTGTCTGCTGCATTCACCACTCCTTAGACCTAGTTCTGGGTGTAACATGGGATTCATTATGTAGCTTACTGTTAACGGAGAGCACAAGAATCAATATAGGATCGAGCACCCAGTGGTGACATGAGAGTTAACTCCACAAACTGGCAAATAAACAAATTAGCTGATGTGAGGTCTTTTTATTTTAAAAGTAACTAATAATTAAGCATGAACAGCATTTGTGTTTTTGAAAGTTGAAGTCTTGATTAGTTTTCGAGGAATGAACCAAGCTGTGAATCTGCTCTTTGAAGCTTTGCCCCAAAGACCCTCATCCTCCCCAGTTTAACAGGAGTCTGTGAAACGGTTAATTCTTACAGTTGTGTCGAGAATAAGGAGAGATGATAGAGGGAAGCCCTTTTCAGACATGGGATTCGTGACATCACCTCGTTCAAAGGGAGTTGTCATTCTGACTTGAGTCACTTTTATATTTATGTTTATTCAGATAAATAAGGGAAGGGAGACAAAAAAAAGAAAAGACTTGCTGCTTTGCTTCTCCTACCGTACCCTGCTTCTTACACACAGGCATCGAGACAGATCTGTCTTTGGAAATAGGCAAATCACATCAAAGAAGATTGTAGTAATCACATTGTGAATGAGAAAAGGAGTCGATTAGATAAATTATCATTGTGTACATGTAATTGCTGTTTAGAGCCGCCTCCTAGTGAATCATCATCGTGTGCGTGCCTATCCACCAACATGCCTGTTTGCAATCAAACTTCAAATTGATTTGTAAATGCCGTCAGGTCCAGCCGTACAAGACGGTGATTGAAATACAGAAAAAGTGACCATCTAGACGTTTAGCTGATGTGTAAGATTAACAAAAAGAAGCGCATGTCTGAAGGGGGCTGGAGAGAAGAGGGGTTGGTCTTAGCTTTTTGTTGAGTGGGTTCAAAAGTGAATAAATAAAACGAAACCTCAAAAACAAAAAAAGAAGCTAAGAATTGGTTAGTAAAGGTCAAAATGCAGATGAGACGGGGGAGTTGAGGGCACAGGCTATGCATGGGCTCCCTGTTAGGTAAGGACACAAATGGCCTGCTTTGAGAGGCCACTTGGCTCACATTCTCTTTAGTCGAGGGGAACTCCCATTGGCCCCGTCCTGCTGGAGGGAAAATTTTGCTGAACCTCTGTATCAGAGGATAGAGCATCGCCTAACCGCAGGGAGCCAGGGCTTTGGGAGATCGTGGCACACATCCTGAGCACTAGGGTTAGACTCACAGTGCCACTGTGTGGTACCTACAATAGCTAGCCCTAACATGGACAGCCACCACTTAGTAAGGACAATGACTAGATGGATGAGGATATGTCGAATACTAACGAGGGTAATAAAGGGGTTAACAGGTCCCTTTGTTTGACCCACGAGGGCTTAAACGAGGCCTTAAAATGGACAGATGAGAGAGAGAGAAGCTTGAGCGATAGGAAGGAGAGCATCAGGACTGCTGAAAAATATGCAATATTGTACATGACTTTGACAACTGTATCTGATCATGTGTCACAAAGGAAGGTGCCGCAAGACAATACCAAGTACTGTAGTAGTGATTTAGGGAGCCTTTAGGATTTGAAATCAACCTCTCTGACCACCACCTTTTTTTCTTTTTGAAGTCTTAATTCTGATCTGTGTTCGCGCTCTCTACCGCTCTCTTCTCTCTCGATCTTGCTCTGTCTCTCTGATCCCCATCCTCCCCCCACTGCTGTTCTCTATTTAACAGTATTCACAAAATGAACAAAGTCATCCAGGAGAAACCAACACAGTCATACAATGGGTTTTAACATGATGTTGCAAGGAAAAAATAAACAAAACGACAAATTTGAGGCGCTTAAAGGAAGTGAACTGTCCTCTGCAGGTCTGGAAAAATGAACCTTAAATAAAACTAAAAACTCTGAGCTGGTGTTTGTCTGCTGTTGTCTTCTCATCACTGCCTTTCTGCAGAAAATACAAATCCCAGGAAGCTCGCTTTTAAGTTGCTCCTCTATTATTCCAAATCCTTCCACTGGGGGGCAGATCACTTTTTGTCAGCTAGGAAGCTCTGCAGTCAAACTTCAGCTGAGCACACAAGGTGACACAGAACGACACAGACTACAGTTTTTCAAATACACCGCATTTTCACCACTAAGCGTTTTCAGTGATTGGATATAGGCAGAGTACTGATGGGCATGATCCTTGGTCAGATTTCTTTGAATGCAACATCTTTTCATTGCAGCATTGCTGCCAGGAGCAGAGCATGTGTGCGTATCACTGTCCTTTAGTTTGCAGCTCTGCACTCTCCCCAGCCAATGCAGCAGTAGATACCTGCTGCAGCGAGGTCTCTTCTTTTTTTTTTTTGTCCTGCAGGACTTCTGACAGACACGGGGAGGAGCACAGTTATTACTCTTTACAGTGTCTCCACTATTTCTGCAGTCAGTTAACTGAATCTGATGCCTCCAATATGCTGTTTAACTCTGAATATTGTTTCTATGGGAGATTAATTACACTTACATGATCTGAAGGTCCCAATTAGAACCAGAAGTAAATGTTTTTATTTGGCAGTTTAAGGTGTTAAAATTACTTATAACTTTCATAGTTTAAAGTCTTTCAAGCTCGCTATCCTTCTGTAGCATGTACAATAACATTTCAAGTTCAACAATATCATATCAATATCACAATATCATTTTCAAGTTGTTTATGAAGACTGTCCAGATTCAAATGCAATAGTAGGTATGAGAATGCTTTAATAATAAATAAAAATAATGATGTGAAAATATTAAATCCTTAATATCCAGAAATAAGCATCATAATAATGAAAACTAAAGCAGAAGCAAATCACACTGAAGAATCAGAACAAGCAGCACTTGAAACTGTTTTTTCTTGGCGTATTTGTCTATGATCTCCAGATAAAGTTTCAATAAACAAAACACACTCGGTGTATTCGCCGATCAATCGAAGGAAAGAATTATTCAGTTGTTCAAATGGCCGATGACATCTTTGTTTCTTTCATTCGATTAATCGATGAGTCGGCTGGTGCTAAGTGGACATGTGGCTAAAATGAACACCCCGGGATGCTTGGAGCTGCCCTGCCTCTAGTTTTAGGCTGCAGGTGCTGAGGAGGCACCAACAGAGGAAGGTGAGTGTAAATAATGCAGGCAGGCAGCAGATTCAGGGGTTGTGACAATGAGTCAGCAGCAACACAGATGGAGGGGGTGGGTTGGGGGGGCTTCGCTGTGAGTGTTCCCGGGCCAACAAACACTCGTGCAGACTGATGAAACATAATGGAGGGATCGTAACGATGATGCATGACTGACGTCTTTAGAAATCTGTTTTCTCCAGCTATGGAAAATAACTCTGGCGTTTGGCGCCGTTTCTGCTCAAGTGGAAAAAGATCGGCACTGAAGAAGGCACGATGGACTTGCGGATTAGTTTATTGATTTGCTTGCTTTGATGAAGCTGCATAATTACATTCATCATAAGGCTAAAGAGGATGGTGGATGACTAAGGTGTAAAGGTTAGAGGTAATTCGTAGAGAGGTATCGATTTTTGCAGCACATCGCAAAACACCTGGGTCAAAGCAGATCATATTGGATCATAAAAGAACGTTTATGCTTATGAGACTTTAAATTCCAGGCTTCTTTTGTCTGTTTTTCTACAAAACCAACTCATTTTGCACTGAAGTTAAAAAAAAAAACACACATGAAACTCTGCTCAGGTGTTATCTCTGGATGAAGCAGAAAAAGCCCTGATTTTTCACTCTTCCACAGAGCTGTCCTCTGCAGGGGTTCAGTCTGTTAAACTGCTGAAGCCTCGCTTTCCTTGAGGACTGCAGCTACAGTATATGAGGATGTGTGCAGAGGGCACAGTAGCTGCAGTCACTGTGAAGTATGACATTGACAAATTATTGACCCTTACTAAATTAGAACTTTAAACTTAAAGATATACACAAAATACAAAAGTATGAAATACTAACACAGAAAAAGCCTGTACAGAAATGATGTGTGGAAAATAAAAGGCTATTTTTTATTGTTTTCCGTGGTGTCTCTCTTAGATACAGGAGCAGGAAAATGCCCAGCAGTCAATTCCATTTATTTGACAGGAAGTGACATCAGAGGTTAGGGGTAGCAGCATACTGACCTTGCTGTACATCTGTACAGGTAGTCTTCTTCATGTTACCTGAATCAACCAAAGTCTTCAGCATATCAGAAACCAAGTTACTGGTCTTCAAACCGTGCATTTGTGTCAGACAGGACAGTCTAAACTTAGTTTTAGGCTATGCAGTCTTTCATATGACAGCGTTATGATGGTCAGTGATGTACATGTGTAATTTCCTGGCCCTGGGCTGGTGCCCACTTGGGAAACCTGCAGGGACTGCTCTCAGCAGAAAGCACTCTCTCCATTTGTCAGCCTCTGACAGGCCCTCTCAGCAGTGGAGCTGCATGCACTGCAAAAAATGACCATTTTCACAATCTGTTTACTCTCATATTAGACTGATAAAAGTGGAGCAGAAATCTGAAACTGGCTAATAAATGAGTTGGTGAGCAGAAAACTAGACCACGGCCTTTGTGACAAATAAGTCATTTTAATGAAAAAACAAGGAAATGACTTTTGATAAAACATTTAAAGAAAACCAGAATGGTCCACCACAGTCAGCATGACTGGGCCAGGTAACACTCCATGTTACCTTATTTGACAGAGCATTTTCTGTATATTTATCATAATACACATAAAATCCTTTAATGCTTGGATAAACAAAGCTTCAAATAACAAAACTGGTCTTAAAACCAAATAATTTGCCTTTGGGTCTGACTAAAGTACACAGAAAAAAACTTATCAGTGTTCCAAAAGCATAATGAACATATTTAACGGATTAATAATAAAATCAGGAAAATTAATCAATAATAAACATGAAGTTTTTTTTTAAAAATGGAATCATAAGAAAACATTACGGTGAATATTTTAGACTGAATTAAAATCTGTTACTTTTTTATAACTCAGTGAACGTATTAGCAGTTGCCTATTTATATTTTCCCAACCACAAATAGCAATGTAAGGAAACATGACAAGTCTGACAATTTAAGACACCTGGTGCACAAATTTAAGAGATATTTTATTTAGCTGAACAGTTTAATGAAAGAAATACTTTTTGCAGTGTGTACAACTCTAGACTGACCCACACGAGCCTTTACTGTAAATCCTCCAGCAGTCCAGTTAATGTGCCCTGGCCAGGAAAGCTGACATGATCCTCTATCATCACAGTATGTAATGGCTCCGCCATATGGGATCTGTGTGCAGTGCAACATGCACAGCAGCTTAGATCCAACAATGTCGCTGCATCTTGTCCTCTCCTGTGAGTTCAAACTAAGGTCACACCTTGCAAATGTCCAAGTACTTCTGAGCCTCTGAAAACGGGGGACTGTGGATAAAAGTGGCTTTAATTCCTAAAACAGTTCATGCTTCAAGTATGCACTTCTGTTGCAGCTTGTTTGATTTAAAATTCACTGCGATGGTGTACAGAGGGAAAAATTATCCCCAAAATTTGCCATTGTCTAAAAACATGCACTAAAATCTACCTCCGCTTGCAGTAGGGAGTAGATTTCATCACAGTAGATGTCTTTCTGAAAGTCCTGTAACTAAGTTTAAGAGTATAATTCACCCACTGTTATCATATTCAAGGCCTTGTACCAACACAGAGCAGAGCAGCTACCTGAACGCCACTCCAACAGAGCTTTATTATCTTGTTAATAATTTTACCTCCTCACTATGTATGACTTTGGATACTGTAGCTGCTGTGAAAAAGAGAGCCTCAAATCAGAAGTACTTGACTCCCTGGAATAACTCTCAAATGGGCACCTTAAAGGAGGTAAGTTGTAAACTGGAGAGGAAAATCAAAAATTTAGAAGAACATCTTTTATCCTGGAAAAATAGTTTATAAAAAAGCTAGAATATTCATCATTGATTGAAGAAAATAAGAACAACCTTAGGTTTCTCTTCAGCACTATAGCGAGGCTGACAAAAAGTCAGAGCACCATTGAGCCAACCAGTCCTTCAGTGATAACTAGTAATGACTTCATGAATTTTTTCACAAATGTTTTTTTAATTATTAGAGAAAAAATTACTCATAATCATGTCACAGATGTAACATTATCTACTTTCAGTACCATTGATATTCATTTACAGTCTTTTTCTCCAATTAAACTTTCTGAGTTAGTTCAGAAATTGCTTCCACTATGCGTGGAAGGGTTAATTACAGGCCAATCTCCAACCTTCTATTCATCTCAGAAATTCTTGAAAGAGTAGTTGTCAAACAGCTAACAGATCATCTGATCATCTGTAGAGGAATGGCTTTTTTCTTTTTTTTTTTGGCTTATTTAAGTTTCACCCAGGTTTCAGAGCTCATCACAGCTCAGAAACAGCTTTAGTGAAGATTACAAATTATCTTCTTATGGCCTCTGACAGTGGACTCATCTCTGTGCTTGTCCTGCTAGACCTCTGTGCAGCATTTGATACTGTTGACCATAACATGTTATTAGAGCAGTTGGTGCAAGCTGTAGGTATTACAGGTACTGCACTGCAGTGGTTTGAATGATATCTATCTAATATACTTCAATTTGTTCATGTAAATAGAGAGTCCTCTTTACACACTAAGGTTAATTATGGAGTTCCACAGGGTTCAGTGCTAGGACCAATTCTGTTTACATTATATATGCTTCCCTTGGGCAGTATCATCAGAAAGCATAGCATACATTTTCACTGCTATACAGATGACACCCAACTTTATCTATCTATGAAGCCAGATAACACACACCAATTAGTTAAACTGCAAGAATGTTCGAAAGGCATAACGACCTGGATGACCTCTGATGTTCTGCTTCTGAATTCAGATAAAACTGAGGTTATTGTACTCGGTCCTGAAAAGC
>NW_005187428.1:2481161-2483831 GCF_000239375.1 Pundamilia nyererei | reverse complement strand
AACAACAACAACAACTAAGGTATGCCAAATTACACAATAATTGGAATAACAATCAATGGCCACAGGTCTTATGGATCCAATTTTAAAATTTGTGGGTCAAATCATTCATTCATATGTAGGCTTGCATTTCAGTCAGTGGTGTTGGAGATCTTCCCAAAGATGATGTATCTATAATTTATGGAATTATAGATGTAGAAAAGTAAGATCAGTTTAAGATCCATCATGCGATACTGTCTGGAAAGCGTCAGATTGGCAGCAGCTTCATTTTTCTGCATGACTGTGATCACAAACACACTCCCAGTAAAAGCATATCTGGATAGAAAAACAAACAATGAAATGTTATCGGTTATGAATTGGCCTCCCTAGGGCCCAAACCTGAACATTATTGAAGCAGTGTGAGATCCTAGTGACAGACAACAGAATAAAAGGCAGCAAGCATCCAAAGAAAAGCTTTGAATATCCTTCAAAAAGCCTGGAAAACTATTCCTGAAGACTACTTAAAGAAATTATAAGAGAGAGTTCAGGCTGTGTTGAAAAATAAAGGTGGTCATTCAAATGATTGACTTAAGCTTGTTAGAATCATACAAACTCTGTTTTTGCCTTATATACTGTATTTCCATGTATATTTATGCGTGTTTCAATAAACCACTCCACCTATTTCCCATTTTTCTGGCAAAATATAAAGAAATGCGAGTTGACTCGAGACTTAAGACTGAGAATTTAGCTGAACTCAGAGCGTTTTTTCATAAGGGAGAGGTGAAGTAGATGTCCTGACTTTTGGCTCTCTTGTCACCACCATGAGAAAGTTGAACCGAGTGTATCGAGCCAACAAATAATCCAGCACTTCTGTCTGTATGATCTACCAAACATCATCTCCAGCATTGCAGTGACCTTTTCTGGTGGCTCAGACCCGACTCAGCATGCCCAAAGGGTTGTCGGGTTGTGTATATCTCAGCAGTGCTTCACATGGTGATATCCTTTTGTGGTTTTGTATTTGCCAGCCTTCTTGAGTTCAGCGGTGTAATTGAAGCAGGAAGGTCACAGCAGCAGTTTTGTTGATGTTAAGTTTTGAATTTTCTCCCTCAGACAAGTACGCTGACGCTGCACACTGGGCAGGAGAAGCATGTGAAATGAGATCCACATCACCCAATACCACAAGGACATATTCACACTGTGAGCACTGATAACGGATTCTACCAAATCTTGAGAGGATTTAAAGAAAATGTCCATAACAAAAATTATTTAAACTGATGTGTTTTGAGCTGCACGCTGGTCCACCGCTTTGGTCCAAACTGAAAAGCTACTACAGGTATTGGACTGAGTGGTTTTGTTGTTCCCAGGTAAGAAATGACTTTGATGATCCCCTGAATTTTCATTTAACAACACCACAACATTTACTTTTATGGGTCAGAGTGAACTCTATCAACACGTTGCTTACAGACAAGTTCCCCTGAGGGACATTTGAAGACCTTATTTGACCTGGAAAACGAATGAAGCCTCAGCTCTACTTCGTGTTTAGTGCTAATACTCAAATTCTGAGGTGCTAAAAGCAACAAATATTCACTTTTGTTTTTTTGTTTTTTTTAAAATGGAGCGTTTTCTGCAACCTGTTGGGGGTGAGGGGAGGGAGAAGGGACGAAAGAAAGACTGTTAAAGACTAATAATAACTAATTTATTCATTTTTAGACATATACACATAACATGCCTCTTTCATGCATCCACCTGTAGATTCCAAGGGGATATTTACTCATCACTCCCAAGTTTCCATGTCTATTACGTCTGTCTTGATGTCAAATTAAATGCAGTTATCTACTGTAATAAATAATTTTAAACATGAGAGGTGGTGTCTTTAGGTTCAGCTTGGGGTGCCAAACTATATGTTAACACGATGAGTGAATAATGGAAACTGAGTAAAGTCATGAGATTAGCGGCTGATTTCGGAGTTTTTCTTTGGGAACTTTCCCCTATATGAGCCACCAACTTCACTGGATCTTCTGTATCGCCACAGAAATGTGGGGCTGTCAGTGGCCTGAAGTGAAGTAAAGAGATACATTTAACTGCACTAAGTTTCACAGAGACCATTTGTGGACTTCTACGAGGACGAGGAAATTATGGATATGCCCTTAATTATTAAACAAGTGTGTCAGCAGCTTGGTCTGATGGAGGTAATGCAAAGAGGAAGTGGGCCAGCGAGAGGGCCTCAGTGACTGGGGGTGGTGGTGGTAAGAGACGGTGGTGGGCTTGGACTTTGGGCCCAAGGGCTTTGCCTCAAGCATGGGAGATCCAATAATGCTGTCACAGCTATTTTGCACATTGTTAACAATGAAGTACCTGTATGATGCTGTTAGACGTGGGCTGCTGTGCACAGACTTGTCACTGATTTGGAGCTATAAATTCAACACCAGAGGACACTTGAGATTTGATATAGAGAAATCATACGATACTGTGCATACACAGCTGACTGGGCCTCAGTGAAAAGGCCCTTGAGAAACATTTTGGATGACATCGACAGGAATGGCATTGCATTTTTGTACGAGGGCTGTGGAATGAGTGTCTGTCTTCACAGAAATCAATCTGGGAATATCAGGAAGCCTGACTCAGGTGAATGGGCCAGCCGTTGTGTGCGAGTATGTGTGTGTGTGTGTGTGTGTGTGTGTGTGTGTGTGTGTG
>NW_005187428.1:2461541-2481141 GCF_000239375.1 Pundamilia nyererei | reverse complement strand
TGTGTGTGTGTGTGTGTGTGTGTGTGTGTGTGTGTGTGTGTGTGTGTGTGTGTGTGTGTAAGAGAAGCAGAATGAATAACAGAGAGAAGGAGGTAATGAGTACATGCAGCCACAGTACATCTCCATGCAGGCCCAGCTGTAAGAACTTTTTGATCACGCATTTGTCTAACAGTTAACTAATAAAGTTTAATTCTCTGAGACGTGCTTAAGTGGTTGCGAGCTGCTCTAAAGCTTCCAGGGAGAAGGAGGAGGGATGCATTGAGCTCAGCTGAGGCCTGCTTCACCACAGCACTTCTGACTGTGCTCAGCAGGACAGTGGCTTAAACCCTCACAGCTTCAGCTACACTGAGGATGTTTCCTGGGTACATCTGTTCTACTACATGGCACTGCAAACAAACATCTGTGTGTAAAGTGAACTTTCTAAAGCAGGGGTTCACTAAGCACCCATTTGAGAAGCTGGTGCATGGATTAGTGTTAAGTTAGCGTTTGTAATGTGTCTATTCAGAGAGCGCTGATTTATGCTGATGATTGTCATTTTTAAGCCAAAGTGGAAACAAAGGTGAGATCTTTTAGAGACCATGTCATGTTTCTTGACTTTTAAATTCTTAGTCAATATACAGTTGGGAAAGTGACTAATAGTAATTTGATCGCTTGTAGAATTTGTAAGTTTGCTCACTTCCAAAGAAATTAATTGACTGGACACTTTATTTTAATGGACAGAGACACAGAATATCAGCTAAAAAAATCCAGAAAAAATGCATTACATGAAAAATATAGACTCATTTTCACAAAGTGAAATAAGTTTTTGCTCCCTAAGCAATACACGACTTAGTACATGGTGGAAAAGATCTTGTTAACAAGCAAGATGCTTCTTGCAGTTGGTCACCAGGTTTGCACACATCTCAGGAGGGATTTTGTCCGACTGCTTTTTAAAGAATCTCTGAATCCTTTACATTTCTTAGCTGCCACTGGGCAACTTGAAGCTTCGGCTCAATCCACAGATTTTCTAAACGATTGAGGTCTGGAGACTGGCTAGGCCACTCCATGGCTTTAATGTGCTTCTCCTTTAGTCTCCTTTGTTGCCTTGGTGGTATGTTTTGGGTCATTGCCATGCTGGAACATGCATTCACAACCCATCTTGAGTGTTTTAGATGAGGGAAGGGAACTCTTGTCCAGTATTTTGCAGGAGATGGTCCCATCCATTGGTCCCTCAGTGCAGTGAAGTTGTCCTGTAGCCTAAACAGAAACACAGCCCCAGTGTTGTTTTACTGTGGGGATTTTGTTCTTTGGATCATACTCAGCATTTTCTTCCTCCAACACGACACTCCCACATCGATTGGGTTTTTTCTTCATGGAACTTTTTGTATTTTGTTTAAGGTGTTTCATCAATTATGATAAAGGATGGTTTTTGGGTTAATATTCAGTCAACGATGTCCTGCAGTCTGGTCTTCTCCACTCTACACCTTAACACACCAACTCTATTTTTTTCTGTTAACGACATTTAGAAGGCTTTGATAAATAGAACGGACAAACTGAAACGCTTTCTCTATCGTATGACATGAACTGCGGAAGTAAATACTTCATATTCAACCTTTGGTTCATAGCCCTTGGAGATATTTGTTTCCTATTGTAAACAAGTACCCTAACACACAGCCCACACACTAACATGTGTGTTAGTCAATGCTTTGTGTAGTCTCTTTTCTTTGTGCCACAGTGTTTTTACAAATCATGTTTGCTGCCATAAATACACCTTCGTCCTGCTTTAAATATTCACTAGATTGCCAAATCTTAGCTAAAAATAGATCAGGACAAATGGACAATTTACTCGTGTTTGTTTTTTAAAGATAAATTATTTATGGGTTTTGTTACAGAAAAATAGAGGCCAACATAGTCACAGAGGTGCAGACAGCACACAAACCCTCACCCTACTCCATTCACAATCCCAACATGCTAACCAAAATAAAAGCATCAAACAAAATAACAACAAAATAACAAAATCTATTCTTATATAAAGGTAAGACTGGTGTAGAAATTTATAGTGCATCATTTGCTGTTTTGGACTTCTGGATGTCCACATGTTGTTGTGATTTGTTGTGATTTGAGGCTGTACATATAAATACAACTGAACTGAATCGTTATAGCTAAAGAAAAAGCAAAACACGAGAGGTTAAAGGTTACAATCACAGGGATGTAGTCATGGTCAAAACGACCTGGTCCAGTTCAAACTCAGCATCAGAATGGGGCAGAAAGGTGATTCACGTGACTTTGAACTTGGTGTGTTTGTATGTCCCAGACAGGTTACACTGAGAAAAGGTAGATGTACTGGGATTTTCCCACACAACCATTTCTGGAGTTTAGAGAAAAAGGCAGTTCTCTACTTAAATGATGCCAGAGGTCAGAGGAGAACAGTTTATCATTTGGAATTCATCAAGATCTTGTTTACTGTGTTATCCTGAACTGTAAAAGCAGATTTGTGCCTCCAGTGTGCTCAAAAACTGAAAATATTAATTACTTAACTTAAATACCAGTGACTCATTAAATAATAATAAATGGTAAATGGCCTGTATTTATATAGCGCTTTTCTAGTCCCTAAGGACCCCAAAGCGCTTTACACATCCAGTCATCCACACATTCACACACTGGTGATGGCGAGCTACATTGTAGCCACAGCCACCCTGGGGCGCACTGACAGAGGCGAGGCTGCCGTACACTGGCGCCACCGGGCCCTCTGACCACCACCAGTAGGCAACGGGTGAAGTGTCTTGCCCAAGGACACAACGACCGAGACTGTCCAAGCCGAAGCTCGAACCGGCAACCTTCCGATTACAAGGCGAACTCCCAACTCTTGAGCCACGATGACCCATATAATAATTTTGACCTTATTAACAGCCAATCAGTTTGGTCCCATGGTTAAGCTGTAGCAATGCAACACTCCTTTGAAATCAAATGCAGAATTGTAAAGTAAGGCGATATTTAGCTGACTAAACAGCTTTGAAATGACTCTTTCTGTGGGATCAACAGTCACTTTCATTAACTTTATTAATGATGAACTCACTGCACTGTTATTTTGGATCAGTCTTTGCTGAGAAAGAAACAAAACAATGTCAGAGTAGTCAAGTATTTATTTATTCATACCAGATATAAATGGCCAACAATTTAGTTATGGAAGTATTCAAATGAAAATAAAAACTGGATGCTAAAGACTGAAAACAGAAAAGCTACACTGCAAATAGGTAAAGGAGACAGGGAAAAAAGTGGGCCTGAGCGTGACGGCAAAAGATTCGTGTTTCAGTGGAATCTTGGGAAGCCTGTGTTGGTTTAAATGCATGTAACAGAGAGTAGAAAACTAACAAGAGTGGTGTGAAATCCTCTGCTGTTACCGAGCCCCTCTTTTGCACGCTGCCTTCTGTTATTCCAGTCCAGCGGGGCTTACCAGCAGAGAGAGTGAGAGAGTCTATGTGCAAGAAGAGCGGGACCAGCGCCAACTCACCCCACCCTTACTGCTGCTGCCTGCAGAGTGAGGAGTGCTGCATTTCCTGAGGGCAATGCAGAGGAAGGGAGAAGAGGCTCGCTTCTGTTCAGGTCACCGTACGGCAAACAAAAAGCAGGGAAAGTGAGATGGGCAGAGTCAGGTGGACAGCGGTAGACAAGCTGCAGCATTCACCAGGATGGCTCTCTGCTGTAGGTGTTAAACGCACCGTCAGAGGACAGGAGTGGGAATAAAGCTTTTTTTTTTTTTTACATTCAAAAAAACTGCACCCACTTCTTTAACTTTCTTTGACTGCTCTGTGACCGGATTCTGTCAGACACTCACAAAATCAAGATGTTTTAGAGTATGGTGAAAATGCGATAATTTATGGAGAGCAAAACCGCAACACTGATAACAGGTCAGCAAATATTTTGATAGTAATTGTAGAGCAGGGGTTTTAGACTTTCACTCTGACAAAATTAGCGGTTTGAGCATGTTGCTTTGTGGCTTCAGGACATACTGGTGTACACTTTTCTTTATATTCTGTCATTTTATAGAGCTAGGAAATTGATAGATAATGAAAAGGTGGCTAAGAGTGAAGCACTTCAGGTGTCTGACATGTGTAACAACTCGGAGGTGATGACAGAGGTAAGCAGCCCCCCTCCTGGGACAGGAGGATTAGTGTAGACCCATTACCTTGCCCCCATGAATCACTGTTAATGGCTTCAGTGATAGGATCCAGTAGTAGTGAAGGTATTTAAATGGAGACCTCAAGTTGTGCTGTTAGAGCCACACGGTGAAGTGAAGTCTTTTATGAATAAGCTCGTCCACGCTGCAGATATACGCCCCCATTCCCAAGCTGAAATGAGCATACACCATCTGATCCTTAAAAATTTATTGAAGTTAATGTCAGATGAAATCATAAGTGATATAAGAAAAAAACAAGTAACCCTTGCATAGATCACAGACCATGCCTTTGTCGTCATCCGACAAACTGAACACATTGTAGCATAACCCTTGGTAAACACAACATGACAATGGCGGCTGGATTGGACAAACACAATTTGAGTTTGGCTCGCTCACTGGATGAAAAGAAGAGGAGACGAGTTCAACAGTCCTTTAGGCGCTTTGCTCCAAAAAAACAAACAAAAAAACAGGTCCTTCCCCATCGGTGAATAAATGTACAGTCCTGACAGAAAAGACAAACTCGTAGCCATTCTCATACAAACAAGAACTTCTCCCAGTATTGTCACCTTTGGCAAGTGAGATACACAACATCGCAACATTCAGTCATGTTCAGTGCCTCTTTATAAGCAGGCAAAAAGAAATGGAAAAAAGCAGTCCAACATCGAGACTTTTAATAAACAAGTATGCCTTTAAACCAGTGAAGTACAGAGGAGGGTGTGTGGCACAGGCCCTGTTTAGACAAGCTGGACACGTTTCCCACAACGCTGTCGTTACAGTTTAGACTGAGATCAGAGGGGGCGAAATGTCGTTCGAGAGAGGATTTCAGTCCTACAGTGGAGATAAAGTCTAAGAAACTAGCCCTTGACGTCCTTGCTCACATTCAGAGCCTCGCAAGCACAACCTGAACATCACGCACAGACGCTGACAAACGCCGTCTCAGTGATGAGGTCAGCGCTAAAGTGCTTTTAAGAAATCCAGCAAAGGACACGACAAGTTCTGAACAGGGCCTTACAGGAAGCCTTGGTGCAGATGAAAGCAAGGGTTTTCTTTCTTTTGTTTTTTTTTTTTTCTTTTAAATGATGCAACTGTATTATAGTTGATCCACAGTTTGAAAGGCAAAGCTCATGCATTCTTCCATCAATCATGCAGTTTTTTGCAATTAGTAGACTTCTGTAGAGATACATTTTAGCAGTAGAGATTTGGAAAAAAAAATGTGAACGTGGTGATTTTGAATGAATCGTGGGGTTTTTTTTTCATCATCTTCTTGGAACCAAAAAGACAAACTTTTTTTTTTTTTTTTTTAAATATATATAGTTTGTACACTTCTTGTCCATATCATCTAGTGTAAAGCACGTGGTCATAATACAGTAGTTTCATTATCATGGCTTACTTGGAGGAACATTTTGTTTTGATATTCCAGTATAAGGCATGTTCTTCCTAAATCATTCATGTTACGGTGCCACCACAAGTCAAACAAAACAAAGGAAACTAGGAACACACTTTAAAATTGTTTCTCATATATAATTGTAGTATATATTGGTTACTTTATCTTACTGTAGCTAAACTGCATGTTATTCTCATGACATTTTGTGATATTTTTTTCTTAATTAAATGTTTTTTTTAAAGATCTTCTCACTCATGTTTGTTTGCAGAAGCATAGCATCTGACAGGAAGCTAAACAAATGAGGATGTAAAATAATTTAGGCACCTTCTCTGTCTTTCTCTCTAACAGCTGATTCTCTGTAAGTGTGCTCTAGGCTCTTCCTTTGGGACTTTGCTATAAGTCTGACTGAACCCTTCGGGCGGCTTTGTTCCTCGCAGCGAAACTTCAGTCCGACCGGGGAGCTCAGTGGGAACGGCCACTGCTGCAAAGCCTACATTTGGATTTCTCACAAGAAAATGTCAGCCTCTACAGCTGACCCCTCTGACCTTTGCAAAAATCTCAGAACGAAAGACAAGAGGTTGGTACATAAGCAGCCCTGTTGTATCTGTCAAGTGTTTTTCTGACATTCAAAGTTGTGTTCCCATTTTTACAAAAAGCTTTTAAGGAACAGGTTACCTCTTATTCTATTGCTGTTAAGAATGGATGTTTCAGTTGGGTATTTGAATGTGTAGCACCATTCACACATGCCCTCAAAGCAGGAGTAGTGACAGTAATGTAAATGTGAGGGCAATCACTTGTATCTTCATCCCCTCGTGTTGGCGTTTCATGCAATCCTTCAATGATTTCTGGGTAGCTGCATGTAAGAAATTGCTATATTTTTTGTATTCTTTACGAGAAATCCTAGATAGAGTGATATCGTTCTAATTTTTTTTTTTTTTTTTGCATTTACTGACATTTGCCGTGCCTGAGGTGGACACGCTTCATCAGTACAGTACAGAGATCAGTCCCAAATGAAATGACGGACAGTGCCGCAAACTACTCAACCAGCCACCAACAACATAACAGAGAGGAAGATAAATTACTGAGAAGGAAATCATCTTTTCCAAAATGATTCAGGAAGGCTTGCTTCAGCCGCAGGAAACGTGTTAAGGGAGCAAAACAAGAACGGTAGCCGTGTACTAGCACCGCAAAGAATAACCAAACAACTCTGACATTCAAGTAGCACTGCAGTGTTTTCTTTTTACAGGATACTGTCAGGAGTGTGCTAAATGTAAAAGGAAACAAGGCAAAACAAAAATAACAATAGCATACAGTACAGTATAAAATCTAGCTATCATTCAGAGAAATTATTCTCAATACTGAGTGTAGGTTGATGTACAGTAGCTGGAGAATTTCAAGTACATTTTGTTCTACTCTATCTGCAGTCTGCTTGTCTGGAACAATATGCTGAGAAACGATGCACGACGAATGAACAAGCACAGGCAAAAAGAAAGGAAAATCTCACTAGTAAAGAAAAATAAGGACTTACGCAGCAGAATAAAACAACTGTGCAAAGAGATGGGCTTCACTTTGCTGTGCATCACATTGCCCAAAAATTTCAGTGTGACAGCTTTTAAAACTAGATTCAACTTCTCTGCCGTTTTTAAACACATTCGCTAATTTTCCTGTGACACTACGGTAACTTGACATGGCACTGTTTCAAAGAAACGGACACATTAAAAAGTCGACCTCATCCCATTAGGAGAGTCAGGCAATCTCTACAAACTACAAACGCGTTCTGATTGTGCGTAGCTTTGAGTGAAAAAAAGGAGCAGGATTGTGGTACACTATTTACCCTAAGTGCTTGTGTAAAGGCTATGCTTTGGGACTCTCACATTCAATATTGCATGACTGCAGTTTACACTTAAGGTTCCATTTTGCATTATGGTATAGGAAACCCTGCGTCGAAGCTTGCAGCTCTGCAGTGTGTTTGCAATGACCTCACTGAGGTAGAGACCTTGAAAGGATGCATGGTGCACAAAGAAAAGCATGAAAAACAAAACAATGGATATTCCCTTTTGAAGTGGAGTGGTAAACATGCAGAGTACAATACATTGCTGCTCAAGGGTATAAATAAGTGCATGACAGCATAAAATCGGGTTTGTGCATGACAGCATGGATCTGTTTTTTTTTTCCTATCATATTGACCCAAATCACCTGCTCACCTGGCATCATAGCATCATAGCAAACACGGTTTCAACACTAAGACAGAAGGTGGACCAGCTCTGCACAACCACACAAACACCGCTGAACACAGAGGCACTTTCACTGGTCCTGTTGATGAAAGGGGGAAAGGCACTAGCAACTAAAGTCAGAATATATTTCTGATAAATATCCTTCTCGGTGGATTCAAAACCAGCATGACCTAAATTGGAGATGGAGACAGAAGCATGACTTTAATCTGTTCTGTTGTCAAAAAAGAAGGTCCATGCAGTGCACTACTGACTAATACAGTAATCGGTGCTTATTAGGATTATATGCTTTTTTGATAATATTTATTCAGTTTCTTTGCCTACTCTTAAATGATAAACTCTGCATCCTGAAGGTAGGTTCGGATATATTTGACCACAATTCAGAGACATCCAGAATTTGATTTCCTTAGTTTTCCTGACAATAGGGCACCACAAAGTGCCAAGATTTAGCAACAAGCTGTATACTCACGTCATGCATTAAATATACCAGGATACAAAAGTACCTTAGTTGACAGACCATAATGCAGGTTACTTTTTTTTCATGCTATGATCTCATTTATGTACTGTTCCCTTAAGATTTAACATTCAATTTCTATACTTCTAAATGATTTGCATTTTCGAACCAAAAACTCATCCAGTGCACTCGGTGTGAAAACAGAATGGAAGAGGGGCAGGGTGGGGGGTTGTAGGAGGGAATGGAGGCAGCTATCCAAAAGAACATCCTTTCCGGTGTTGTGAGATATGTCTTGTGCATGCCGATATCAAAATGGAAAGTCTCTAATCATGCTCATGTGAAGCTCACGTTCTCATTGTGCTGTGTCGCGTCTAAAGGGCATGGCATTGAATCACTTGGTGATGACACAATTACAGCAACTGCTGAGGAAAAAAACGAAACTAAACAAAAATGAAACAGCAGCATTGCAGATGTCTGTGAAGCAAGTAGATCGCCGTCTGTTTATATCCAAACAAGAGAGATCAGTCTTCCTCCTATAAGGTGCTTTGCCGAGTAGAAGATCCTTTGCGGAGAGAACGGGGAATGGAGGGAGGGTGTGTGTGGGTGGGGGTGGCGGGGGGAGGTCTCCTAACTTTTTTTGGCGCTTACCATTTGGCCGCAGATGCTTGCATGTCTGCAGTCATTTCTGGTGGGTTGTGCAACTTGCTGAAATGTTATCTGTACTCCATGCATATAAGATTTTAATTATCACACTGTGGTCTGAGAAGACGGCGTGTGCTCTGGGTCCTCGAGGGAGCCTGGTGTGTGTGTAATGATCAATGTTTCTCTCTGATGTGACTATATATTTGTAGTATCAGAATAATAATTCTTTCTACCTGTCATGTACTCTAACAGCTTTGTTTTGTTTTTTTTCTGCTTCCTTTCGGTATAGCTGAGCATAATTGCAGGCCTAATGCCATAGAGTGCTTTGGGGAGGTAAATGAAGCATTCCTAACTTACGGTCTACTCCATCTATAACAGTCTCGTAGAGAGACTAAAATTCCTAGCTAGTGTCTAAACATCAGTAAGCAGCTTGCTTTTGTTTACACAGTTCTGGTTGGCTATAGTGCAATTGCCAGTTCTGAGGTTTGCCTCCCTAAAGTTATCGATGCTATTGTTTATGTCTCCATCAATCTCCATGTACTCTGATTTGCTGACGGTAGACGAACTACGGCGGCTGGAGTTGGTTTCAGACGGGATGTTGGGAGTGCTGACGTTGAGCAGCTGGGCTTGCTCTTCTCCCTCTGTTTCCCTGTGGTAGAAGTAGTTGAAGTTGGACACGATGACAGGCACTGGGAGAGCAATTGTCAACACTCCAGCGATGGCGCACAGAGATCCAACAATCTTGCCTCCTATAGTGACCGGGACCATGTCCCCATAGCCCACAGTTGTCATGGACACAACAGCCCACCAAAATGCATCCGGGATGCTGCCAAAGTGCGAATCTTGCTCCTCTGCCTCAGCAAAGTAGACAGCACTGGAGAACAAGATGACTCCAATGAACAGAAAGAAGATCAGCAGTCCTAGCTCTCGCATGCTGGCCTTGAGGGTCTGTCCCAAAATCTGGAGTCCTTTGGAGTGTCGTGACAGCTTGAAGATCCTAAACACCCTGACCAGACGGATCACCCTGAGTATGGCCAGAGATGTTGCCTGCTCTCCCACCCCCTCGTTTTCTGGGTCTTCAGCCAGCTCAGTGCCAAGTGTAATGAAGTAAGGGATGATGGCCACTATGTCAATCGTGTTCATCATGTTCTTGAAGAAGGCCGGTTTGCTCGGGCATGCTAGGAAGCGTACTATCAACTCAAAGGAGAACCAGATTATACAGAGAGTCTCGATGATGAAGAAGGGGTCAGTAAGGATGTCGGGCTTATAATAAATTGTAATGTTCCCCACTCTCTCTATTCGGCCTGCTGGATCCTCTTTCAGTTGTGGTAAAGTCTCTAAACAAAATATAACTATTGAAATCAGGATCACCATCACGGACACTATGGCAATTCCCCTGGCAGGGCCCGAGCTTTCTGGGTGCTCGAAGAGGAGCCAAATCTGACGCTGGAACTCCTTCTCGGGTAAAGGACGCTCTTCCTCCCTGATGAAGCCCTCATCCTCACGAAACTTCTCCATCGCCTCTACTCCCAGCTCGTAAAATTTGATTTCTTCTGAGAACATATCCAAGGGGACATTCACCGGTCTTCTCAGCCTCCCCCCAGACTGATAGTAATAAAGGATGGCATCGAAGCTGGGACGGTTTCTGTCGAAGAAGTACTCATTTCTCAGAGGATCAAAGTACCGCATCCTCTTTTTCGGGTTGCCCAACAACGTCTCCGGAAACTGGGAGAGCGTTTTCAGCTGCGTCTCAAAACGAAGACCGGCTATGTTGATAACCACCCTCTCGCAGCACTCGTGGTCAGTGTGGTCAGGGGGGTAGGTGTCCTGAGGGTGGCCAGGGACAGCTGAGGTCTCGTCCATATTATCGCCCGCTACTACGGTCATTTTGGGACGAGGAGGTGATTAAAAGAGGGGGAGGAATTTTGCTGGGGTGTTGGTTAGTCTGGCTGAGCAGGCATTCAGGATTGGGAGGAAATTTTCCACTCCTCAGCTCCCCGCACCCCTGAAACTGTTGGAGACGTCCCCAGATACTAGGGGGGGGGCTGGCTGCTTTGCCTCAGTGCGGCTCCACTGTGGTTCTTGCTGGCTTGACCATTGCTCCTCTCCGGTGCATCTGCAGCTATTGTTGCTGCTGCCTCTGTCACCAGGAGAGAGGAAGAAAGGCAGAGATAGAAAGAGAGAGAGAGGGAGGGAGGAAATAATGGGATCAAACAGCCCAAGATATTTGCTGTATCAGCATTTTCTGCAGTTTACTTATTTATTTATTTATTTATGTCTCTCGGTGTGCATTGAGTGCAGTTATCCAACATTTAAAGTGTAAGGAAACACATGTGGTGGAGAATTTCTGTAAAATATGTCAAATATGACCACTTTAAAGCTCCCTCTAAAACTTAATAGTGACTTTCTAGTGGTGATATGATGCGGCAGTTATTTTCTACCCTGGCTTAAAATTCCTATTAAAAACAAAATCCACTGGCATTTTCATGTAGTTGCAAAATATTTCTGTAAAACGCTGACAAAGAAACGCAGGATCTCTTTCTTACAGAAGAACAACAGTGATTTGTCCTACGCCACTCACAACAGCCTGAATTATGACGCATAACATTAGCTGTTATTACTATTTGTACATGTAAGCACCCTGCAGCCCAAGTGCGGGGGAAATGTGCAAAAGCATTAGAGTGAAAACACTCCAGCACCCCCACCACCAAAAAATCTACCTATGAATAAAAATAATCTAACCAGAAAGTGTTACATAAGTTTCGAGGCTTACCGTGGTTTGATCTTGAAAACGTCTTGAATGCGTCTTATCCTCGAGTAAAATCACCCAACAGCAGCGCGCCAGTGGGTGTCATGTGGCAACTTCACATTGTACCAGCAAAAAGAAGAAGAAGAAGAAGGAGAGGAAGAAGAAGAAAAATCCTAGAACCTCACTGTGCCCATCTCCATCCAAACTGTGTCAGTAAAGCACGATACAAAATCAGGTTTTTAAAGAAAAGAATTCTTGAAATGGGGTAGTGAGGGGAGCCTGAGATGGAAAATGAGCGAAATAAAAAAAAAAGGGAGAGAGGATCGCAAAGCTGCGGCGTTGGCGGCACGGTGCTGTGAGCAGCTCGCTGTATACCGCAGGAGAAAATCTTGCACTGCAGTTCGGGGGGGGAGATACATTAAGGGGCAATAAGCGAGCCCTTGACATTTCCAGACATCACTGCATCAGCAGAAATCTGTTTTGGGTTTTTTTTTTTTTTTTGCCACTAGACAAGATGACGGGTAGAGTGGGCTTCAAGGCGGCACCGAGAGCGAAATGTTTCTGTTTTTTTATGAATAAATAAATAACATTGGTGAGCTGAGAGAGAGTCAAGTGTGGCAGCGATGTCCAAATGTTTGCTCAACAGTGTCAAGCATGTTTTGCTGTGCGTTTTACATGCAAGTGCAGGGGAGGCGAGGGAGAAAAGAGGATGGGGAGGGGAGGGGAGAGGGAGGGCAGCAGAAGGAGGAGGAGTTGGAAGGTTTCGACGCAATGCAGACCGGCTCTACCAAAGCACGCCGCCAGAAGTTCTCCATACACCACAAAAACAAGAACGCTCGTGTGCCAGCGCTGGTGCAATCACACCGCAAAGAAAATACAGAGATCCCCGGAACCCACTCCACGTCACATCTGAGATCATCTATATCTTAGGAAATGAGAATCTAATCAGTTGTTTGGCGATTAAAGCATCCGCTTTCCTTTCCGTCTCTTAATGATTTAAGGATTAAATCGTTAGTTGGTCGCGTCAAGGACTTCGATGCGCAAGTCTGTATCTGAGCCAGTGCATACCAGATTCGGTGTAGTAAGTTTGAACATTGCACTAATGAAGAGCGTGCTACATTTTACTCATCAGCAATCGGTTTGAAGCCCTTAAAGCTACAAAGTACTGCTTCCTCTCCAGGCTGTGCAGCTCTCACATCCGATTCTTTATCATACGGAGTTTGAAAGGTTCCTCAGTGGTGAAGTCGCTGTTAGATTTTGGCCCCTGAAGGCATGCAGGTGTACCAAAAAAGGTGGGGAATTTTCCATAATGCTCCGCTGATGACTTTCAGCACCGCGGACAGCGCAGATGATTGATCGACGTCTGAAAACTTCCTTCGAAACAAAAATGAATAAAAATAAAATAGACGCACTGACAACGAAGCAAGTAAATAATCTGCTCCATTAGTTAATTGCTGAGCTGTATGCAGATACCTGACGGTGTGAGCAGATGGGCTCCTCTTACTTAAAGCAAGCATCTTCTAACTTTCAAAAACACAGAATAAACACAAAAGTCGGGTGATCGGATTTCTGTCTAATTTCTTAAAATGTGCTTAAAGACAAACCCCTTCATTTATCACTATGACATTTTATTAGGTTAATTGGTTTCGTGGCAAGACAATCCGATGTCTGCTTCTGCGCCCATTTTCCACGATTCAGCACCAAAAGTGATAAAAACGTATTAAACTAATTAGTGAGCATAGATTTTATTATTTAATTTTCTTTTTTTAACAAAGGGTTTGGTGTTTTTCTTTTCTGCTCTCCTCGGTGAAACAATGAAAAATGACAAGTGGTATTTTCTTCTTCATGAATCATTTATCAAAAGGATTAAGTTAAGTTCACGTTCGTGTTTACATTAGAAAAATAAATATTTTATTACATTTTTAATCCACAATGAATTCAGGTCATGCAGACGTTGCATTGTAATGCTCTGGCCTAAGATAAAATAAAGGTACTTTTTTTTTTTTACAACGTTGCATTATAAGCGGCAAGAGAGCAATATATACACAGTTCTTCTATACAAAGAATGCATGGTCATTTTTAAAGCGTACACAAAAGAATGTTTTTTTTTCTAACACAAAAACGTATGTCCATTACACAAGACTGAACCTTTTCCATGCGTTTCCACTGTAATGTCTCTGTAGGTTATAATACTGGCTGTGCGAGAATAGTCCGTGAGAAACCGATCCAGTGTTTTGGAGGAGAAGAGAGTGTCTTGTTGTGACTCTGTGGGAACAACAAGCTCCACTTAATCTTCTGCCTCCTGCAAGTAAGCACAAAACAAAACCCACCCCGTTAACATTTAGGAGGTGAGGGAAAGCAGTCGAGCATGTGCTGACCTTACTTAACCGCCACAAGTATCCGGGTACATACAGAGTCGAATAGCAGGATCTCGGGGGCTTATGGCTAAATCAGTAAAGGCCAACTGCAACAGTGCAAAGACACTTAAGCTAAAGCGTTAATTTTGCGCACTGAGGAGCCTGAGCAGGAGTGCTGACTGCATGGATTTTTATCATCCACACAGCGGCGCACAGAGCTCACTTGTTCTTACAGACCAGAGTTCCACAGAAGCACATGTCCCAAAGAAAAATAAAGACAATGACGATTTCTCTCGTCTTTCATATTGACAACTTTGAATTTCAAATTTTTTTGAGATTTTATAATGCAAGAAGAAAATTTCATCAAATTAAAACGTGACACACAGAGGGCTGGAGTCCCTGTTAACACACAAATGTACCATCCAAGAGGTCATTAGATCTTGACATGGGGGCTAAGGTGAAGCAGCAAGGTTTACAAAAAGCAGGATAAAAGTGATTAAGAGTGGGCACGAAAAACTGTTCACCACAAATCAACATCTGAGCGCCAAGTGCTCTCGTGACTGCAGCCATCTCGCCACAGAGCAGCCAAATACAGACACGCACATGGCCAGCATAAATCCCAGCTCTGGTTTACACGACGATTGTTTTTTTTAGTGGTTCTGTTTATTACTGAATTCTTTTCTCTGGTTTTATTTAAAAAACAATATTTTTCATTAACAAAAAAGGATAATGTGCGCTTTTGTTTTCCAATGCCTTTGTGCGTAAACAAAGTAAGGCCACATCACTATTGTCATCTACAGAGGGTTTAAAAAAATCTGCAGTCAAACCAAAGTCAGGAAAATCTCCCCAGTTTTATTTTTGCTTGTTTACTGGAATTTCTTCTTCGAGTCTGTTATCATAAACTGTTCACTGATGGTGTGAAAGCCACAACAATGAGCGTAATGTTTTTGTTTTTGATTTTTTTTAAATACCTGTGTGTTACATAAGCGGGAGGAATTACTGTTTTCTTCATTCGTTTTAGTGAAATCAAATCAAGCTTTATTCTGGTGAGTTACAGACAAAAGGCTCAAAACGCCCACAGAAACCTGTGTCCACTGAAACAAAACTCACCAGATTTTTTGAGGTCTTCTTTATACATCTGTCAGTTTCACTGTGTATGTCTCCACTGGAGTCACGTGTAGATGTGTCAGAGCTTCTAAGTCGTCGCTTTCTTGGTAGGACTCGGTTTTGGAGAACGACTGGTTACTTTTGATCGAATCACTTTCACCGAACGAGGGCTGCGGCTGATGTCCACAGGTCACGTGCACGTATTGGAGGTTTTCTTCCTGTTCGTTCTCTCTGTGGTAAAAATAATTGAAATTGGACACGATCACAGGAACAGGTAGCGCTATAGTCAGCACTCCGGCGATGGCGCACAAGGATCCGACGAATTTACCTCCGATAGTGGAGGGATACATATCTCCATAACCGACTGTGGTCATTGTCACCACGGCCCACCAAAACGCATCAGGTATACTTGTAAATCCAGACTCGGGGTCATCTACTTCAGCAAAATAAACCGAACTTGAGAATAAAATAACTCCAATTAGCAGGAAAAATATAAGCAGCCCCAGCTCCCTGAGGCTCGCATGAAGCGTTTGCCCGAGAATCTGCAGGCCCTTTGAGTGTCTGGAGAGTTTAAAAATCCTGAAAACACGGACCAGACGGATGACCCTCAGTATGGCTAGCGAGGCCGCCTGCTGACTGCTGCCCTGGTGCTCTGCGAGATCAAGGCCCAGGGTGATGAAATACGGAGCAATGGCTATAACATCGATTAGGTTCATCATGTTTTTGAAGAAAGCCGCTTTACTGGGACACGACAGAAACCTCATGGTGAATTCAAAAGAGAACCACACAATGCAAAGTGTCTCCACCATGAAAAATGGGTCTGTGAACGGACTAGGCGCTTTCCCTTGCGCACTTGCATTGACCTGGTTGTCATGCACTGCGGGGACATCTCTGAACTCGGGCAAAGTCTCTAAGCAGAATATAACAATGGATATTAAAATAACCATAACAGACACGATGGCAATCATCCTTGCGGGTCCGGAACTCTCTGGATACTCAAACAGAAGCCACAACTGGTGCTGAAACTCGTTGGAAGGCATCGGTCGGTCCTCCTCCCGAGCCAAGCCCTCGTCCTCTTTGAAAAGCTCTATCGTCTCTTCTTCGAGTTCATAAAACTTTATTTCTTCCAGGAAAATATCCACAGGTACACTGACGGGCCTCCGAAGCCTTCCTCCGGACTGGTAATAATAGAGGATAGCATCGAAGCTCGGTCTGTTCCTGTCAAAGAAGTATTCATTTCTCAGCGGATCAAAAAAGCGCATCCTTTTACGCGGATCTCCCAAAACCGTGGTCGGAAAGCGAGAGAGTGTTTTTAATTGCGTCTCAAAACGCAGACCTGAGATGTTTATGACCACCCTCTCGCTGCACTCCTGGTCTGCTGATTCCACGTCTGCAGCATCTTGTAACAAAGGAGTAACGGCCACAGTCTCTTCGTGGTTCTCCACCACAGTCATCTTTTTCACCCCGCCGAGGGTAAACCCGTCACTCACCTCCTTGGAGGCTTCCTCTTGCCCTTTTGCTTGCACTCCCTCCTGTCTCTCTTTCTCATGCAGCCGCCCGAGATTCAGGCCAAGTCCCTCCTTTTCTTTCTTTCTTTCTTTTTTTTAAATCTAAAACTAATTTTACTTGGTGATATGCAAAATGATTTGGTTGTTTATTTACGCCGCCCTTTTGTCAGGTTAGTGCCTCTGAACTGTCAACTTTCAGTGGTGCACACAGATCTCCACTTGCATATGCTATACCAAGAGAAGGCTATCATATTCACACCATTTAAATCTCCAAAGCCCTCCCCAAGTTGGAACACCAGATGACACTTGCTGCTGCTGTCCCTCTCATACCAGTCACTGCACTGTGGCAGTGCAGTGATTTTCCAAGTAAACATGTAGCCTTAGAACACGTACTTTCAATTTGAATTTTATGTTTTGCGTGATATTCCACACTTTATAGTGCCCTGTCTTGTTTTGTTCAGAGTGGGGGCTGATACCTTTTCTTTTTGTTTTCAGATTCAGAGTCTATTCAGAAACGCAGTCTCTCACTCTGCAGGTCCTTCATTCATGAAATCATTGGGTTATTCTTGTTCCAAGGGGAACCTCCACAACCCAGGCTGTTTCTACTTTGGGCCACAGCCTGTTATTTTAGATACCAGATGTACAGATGAATGTAACAAACAGATATAGCTTAGTTGAGCACCATGAGGGGTTTTCTTCTGCAGCTACTCATTAGAAGTGTCTTGAAATGAATTAGATGAAATAACCTGAATGCTTTGAAGTTCTGGGCCTCGTTTAACCAGGGGCCAGTGGAAACTGCTGGCTTGACTGATACTTGAGCAGCCAGAAAAGATGGAGCCTTCTGGAAGCTGCAGCCAAAATAACATTCATGGCTTCTTTTATTTAAAGGGCTCAATTATATAAGTTGGAGCAAGTGGAGCCCCAGAAGACAACTGACCTATAGCCTCATGGTTACTGATATTCAGAGGTGTCGAGCAACTCAGTTGCAATTCTTCAGACCTCGTTAGGCCCTTGTCAGACTGCAAATCCAATCAAACAGGATAAAATGTATTATTTTTCTCTTTCTAACAGTTTGATTCTGCCGCTACAACTAGTGAAGATTAGATAATAATGAAACATACAGACAATGTGCGGCCTACACGGTGAACTTATATGTGCACTGCAGCAGCAGAGTGATCTAATTATAGCTCGATTTTTCCACTTTCATAAAGCTGTGTCAGTTATGTCATATACTGCAGACACACAAGCACAACAATAGCACCGGGGTGCTAATCAGGGTTATTAAATTCAAACGGGATGCTTTGCCTTATTATGCATACACAGACAGTATTTTACAGATAATTATATTCCATTATAAGTATATTTCACACCAAAGGGCGTGCTTCTTTTTTTTACTGCAATGTTAACAAACCAAAGTTGTCAATAGAGCTCAATTGTTCACCTGCTGAACAAAAGGTTGGATCTCAGACTCGCATGTCAGTTTTAGGACATTGTTCCACCTGCTAATGTGTTAGCATATAGCATTCTCCAAATGACTGTCTGGGTCAAGCCAAGGTGTCAGGCCTTGGCTGTATCCAGGGAAACAAACAATAACAAACAAGTTAAGGAAGTGACACATGGCGCTCGCGTATCTGTCAGAGCAAAAAGAAAAGGCTCAAAGAATCCACAGTTGATAGTTCAGCGAGGATGGGCAGCAACGTCCTTCGGGGTATTCATCTGATCCCATTTGATTAGTTGCTAAGAGTATGAAATTGTACTGTGCGTGTGAAATTGTACGCACACACACACACACACACAAAGTATCCATTTAAACCTGTGGATGGATATGCATGTGCATGCAATGAGACACATGCCATTCAGCCAGCAGGGTGCATGAACGCTGACAGTAAGGAACCTCCCATCATTATTAATGGCCTGACCTATGATTGTCAGAGAATCCCTTGGCAACAAGACCAGGTGAGTTCACCGAGCACCTCATACATTAAAAACTTTCTTTTTGGTTTTGTTGAGAGCATTTTTTATCATCATATTTTAATAACTCTGAGAGCAAATATGAACTATATTGATTTTCAAAATAGCACGATGCAAATCATGTAGAAGCTGAGCGAATAACAGATAGCCACGTCTTAAAATGAACACCTTCTAATAATCATATATTACTATAACATTTCAGCACTGCTCACATATTAAGATGAGCACTAACTATATTTCTTGAAAAGGCGTCGATATATATATTAGCCTCGTGATTAATTGCACCTGATCCGTTGAAGCTTGCCTTTGTCTAAATATACACAGGTTGAGTTTCCCGGCTAACCCATTACAGACGTGAGGTAATCACAGTAGCAACTTGCGTGAGTGACCCCCCTTGGCTTTCAGCTCCTCCCCAAGCCCAGGCCAAGAATTTGCCAAGTGTACGTGTGTATTTCTGTAAGCGTGCATCTGGCGCTGGTGCGGCTGGTGAATGAACGCATGTGTGTATCATGTTTGCGTGTGTGAGGGTGTGTTAATAAATAAGTTGAAAGAGGAGTTTTTCTAAGGTCAGCAACGCGAGTCAGCAGGTCCTTCGGATCGTATCGTTGCGGTGCCAGTGACTCTGCTCAAAATGAAATAGGTGGCATTTGAGCCAGTCTGACGTATGCCCTTTAACGCTGGTGATGACAGCTTCTCAGGCTGGAATGAGTCTATAGCGGTGGAGTTATATCTGGGAAGCTTTATGGTAACTCTGAAGACTTCTACAACAATCCCAAGTACAGATAGAGAATGAGGGGGCTGTCAAGAGCCCATTTAGGTTCAATTTGAGCCAAATTTACATAAAGTCAATCATTTTTACAGGTCTGATGAACATCAGATGAATTTTTGACAGCATAATCCATCTTTACTCAAACTTCTTTAGTCATCCGTCCGAGGCGTTTGACCTTCACCACATAGAAATGTGTGAGTTATTAGTGTGACAGTAGAAGGTGGCTTTCTTTTTCCTCCATGCAAAGTGGAAAGTTTCTGTGAGATAGGCAA
>NW_005187428.1:2456054-2461310 GCF_000239375.1 Pundamilia nyererei | reverse complement strand
ACAGTGGGTGACTGGCACAGGCGTGTTGTGGATATATGGGGACATATTCATCTTCAGCGGGGAGGGAGGAGTAGGTGCGATTTTAAGATTACGAAAGTACGAAAATTACAAAAGTAATATAAATGCGCTGTATAACAACTGCTACAGCAGCAGGTCAGTGATGTTTATTAAATAGATAGTAAGGCTCTGGTTCATTGTGAATTACAGTTATTTCTTGTATATAAACAACGGGTACATTCACATAGTGTATGAATGTTATATCTGGGAAGCTTTATGGTAACTCTGAAGACTTATACAACAATCCCAAGTACAGATAGAGAATGAGGGGGCTGTCAAGAGCCCTTTTAGGTTGTGTGTGTGTGAATGGGTGGATGACTGAATGTAGTGTAGAGCGCTTTGGGGTCCATAGGGTCTAAGTAAAGCGCTATACAAATACAGGTCATTTACCATTTACCATTTACAAAAACACAAAAAGGTTTATGACTTTGTTGATCAAAATGTTGTTTAAATCAACTAATTTTAGTTCAACTAAACATTTTAAATTATTCAAAATTTTAAAAAGTCTTACACATCCTCCTATATTGCAGTTTGAACTTATAGCAGGGGGGTCAAACATAAGGCTTGGGGCTCAGAATCAGCCCGGCAAAGGCACCAACCTGGCCCACTGAATTAATAAAATGTGAACTATATTCACATTCTATAATAAATTGTATGGCTTTTCCGAACGATTAAAAACCTCCCACCGTGGTCTTTCATACTAGACCAAAGTAATTAACTAAGAGATAAACAGTTGAAGTTTGTGTTTTATACACGACAGTCTTGCCAACGCGCTGCCAGAACTTCCTCTCTAATTTTAGACATTTATTTCTTACAATTTAAGTCTAAAGAGTCATGCTGAACGATTTCTTTCATTTGCAGTGGCAGAGACGTATCATTGAAATTGCACTTCTTTGCCTTATACGAAGATATCTGAGGGAGTTAAACATCTTTGCACTGAAAGACAGGGGATTTTCACTGGACTGGCCCACTTAAAATCAAAGTGACCCACAATGTAAAATGAGTTTGACATCACTAACATGTGTACAACAGCATGTGTGTGTTTTATATATGTGTGGGTTTAATCCTATATAACCGTTTTTATTACACATTTTAATAATAGGACTGCCTACATTTTAATCAAGCATCATTATGCACTGAAAACATTATGTTTTAAACAAGTTTAACTCTGTTTTAATTTGCACATATCACAACTTGCATATTAGTATCAGTGCATACTTGAAAGAACAACTCAGATACAACCCCTATTTAGGGTTTATACTACTTTAAATACGCAAGAGGCCTTCTCGATGTCGCCTACAAGGCAAAGTCGTCTTGAATTTTGCCCAAGACTCCTACTGGAATTCTGATCAAGTGATAATGGCTATTCTTAGTCAAAAACTGATACAGTAGGGTAAACTACGTGCAGCTTACAGCATACATTTTGGTCTTCACTCATCAGCCAATGTATATGGCAAAGATGTGAGGACCATGCGCAGCTGCATCTAATTAATAGTGTGAAAGTTTTTGCCTAATAGCACCTAAGCTGTGTTTATACCATTCCCATTACCCACTCTGCAAGTGAGGAAAGTACGTAGTCCCCTCACTCCGAGGTGTCTGTACGCAGGGCTTCCACTTTAGAAAGAGGATACCCCACTCAAGCTGTTTGCCAGTTCCTGCATTTTGATAGCCACCACTTTTAGACTGCAGTCATCTGAAGTTGATGTTCCTGTTTTTGCTGATAGGTAATGAAGCATGCAGCAAGACTTGAAACTGGATGCCTCAAATCCAGAGGGCAGGGTTCTTTGGAATTACCTCTGCATGTCCCATCCCACACCTACCTCGGATTATCATTTCACTTCTTGATCAAGCCTTTCCCTTTTTTAGCAGGCAGTGTCGTCCAAAATCCAGGCTGAGGTGGGGGGTGGGTGGGGTGGGGTAGGCAACTCCAGGCGGATCAGTTCACAGGAGAACCACACATGGGGTATTAATCAAAGGTGACTTCAAAGGTCTCAAATTACAATTTTCTTTATCGGTAACTTTATGTTTATATCATTCTCCCCTCAGACTCCTCTTTCTTGGCACTGGGAGCTCCTGTTAGCTGCTGTTTGTATATGTTTGTGTGCACGTTCTCATCATGTTGAGCACAGCCAGAGTGTTTCAATGCATCACACAGGACCTGACTTATCTGCAAACTGATTTGCATTTGTAAAGATCTGCTGTTTTCCCTGCTTTAAAATCAATTTGGGGGCTAGGCTGGGCAACAGCTTTCATTTTATACTACACTACTGTAGACTTAAAATACATAAAATAATACTTCATATATGCTTAAGATGGACAGACTGCCAGCAATGCAAACAGACTCCCCCAGAGTGTCTATGTGTATATATAGTAACATTTAACTTCTAAACCCTCATCAGGCAAATGGTTAATGACAAAGAGAAGACCTCTTATACAGGAAGCTTAAGTCATACAGACACCCACATTCTGCAGGTGCTTCACAAGGTGAGACTGAACTCTCTTGTGAGACTGTTTACAAAATTACTATAATTTAGTGAACTAACTAATAGAACAATATACAGCTTTTACTACTACTGCCTACTTTTGCCTAAGTCACCTTCATGCTTAGAAAACAGCTCGGACTCATCAGGGGACCTTTTGATGTGTACTTTGGTGTCTGGCACTTGGAAGTAGATCCTTTGTGTTATGTTTACATACACTGCTAAGATGGTGAAGGGTTGCTTAACAGGGGGACTGAATATGAACATATACACAGTTACCAGTTGGGGGTTCTGTGACTGATAGAGATAGAATAATGAGAGGAAGAGAGAGAGTATTGTGGTATGTAATGGATGGCTAGCTACTGCTGAATACACGTTCCACTATAAACCAAGCTCCATCTCCGTTCTTCTGTCGAATACACCACACTTTGGATTTTGTGGGCTGAGGGCACCAGGCCTCTGAATCCCACAGAAGCTCAATCAGATTAGGATGTGAACTCTAGCTATTCTTGAGCTGTCTCCTCGATGTGGCTGTTCTGCTGGGTCCTTGTTATCAGGGAGCACCGCAGCCATCAGGAGAAGGGCTTGATTTGCAGAGATGCTTGGATAGATGGTATCTGTCAAATTGAAATATGCATGCCAAGGTCTCTTAACAGAACACCACCTTGCTATGAAAAGATCAATATTATTTGCATCACTTGTCAGTGGTTTAAATGTTTTGGGTGTAACTGAATCAAGAAAATAAGCATCATTAGGTTTTAATACCCCTTTTTGTCATGCTGCTCTGGTCACAAGTTGTTTTGGTGTCCTGTCAAGACCAAAGCAAGACCATGTTCAGAGTTTTGCCGAGGGTTGACCCCAAAATCTTCACATTTTCAATCTTCACATTACCTGCCGTGTTACAGTGTGTGCTGCACTGTCAAAGGGCTGCTGGACTCTGATATTAGGTCAGCCTGGAATCATCTGCATACAAGTTGTTGCCATGTGGCAGATAGTCTCCACCAGCCCACACCATGGAAATCTTGTGTTTTCTCTAAAACAAATGCAGAATTACCTCAATGTGTTCATAAACAGGGTCACCTTAAAGCAGAGGGGCTGATCTCCCTCTCTGCTTTCACTTAGCTTTCTGTTATTTGTTTTAAGATGATGCAGGGTGCTTGATGGTCCTATTGTATTTCTGCAAAGCAGCTTCTGAGCCCAGTGGATCTTTGGGTTACTCACATAACCGATGGAGAACTGGTTTTGTGATGACATCACATGCTGAGCTGTCCTGGGGTGCTTTGCAGTTTGTTGCACTTTGTATTCCAACTAAGAGTCAGTCAGCATGCTAAGAAAATAAACGCACAGCATGGTATATTTAACAGCCTCTCTTTTGAAGAGCCACCACTGCATAGTTCGGCTATTGTAAACACAGCACAATAACCTCTGTAAACCCTGTCATATTAAGAATTTACACTCGTGTTTGTGTCTGTATAGATGCTGTATTTTCATCTTTCAGCAGTGCTGTAATTGAATCCCGCTCACAGAGCAGCCCTCCGCAGTGAACCTTAGAGACTCCTATAAATAAACTGACAACTCTCCTTCAACACTTGCCTATATGGCATATGGAATGATTAGCTCATGGCTGGAGCCCTCTGATCTTACAGTGTGTAGCCACAACTATTTTCTGTCAGCTATTTGCATTGCTTAACTCGTGGATTGCATCAAGAATGGGGTCTCTGAGGAATTCATAAAATGTAGCTGTGTTGCTGTGTGTGTTGGCCAAACATTAACTTATTATGTGTAACATGATATTGTATTAACAGGATAATTTATTACAAGAAATGTTTATAAGAGGACTTATTAAGATTGGTCAGTATAACTGTATAAATTGTTGTTTTGATCATTAAAAAGTGCAGTGAAATCTGCATCGATGGCAGCAATAGATAAAACAGATGCGTTTAATCCCTTTGATTTTTGCGCTGTCCTGTAAAGACTTTGCTATGACATGTTCTTAATACTAATCTTGTCACCTCTACACTGTGGCAGAGGATCTTTTGGCATTTTTCACCTGTGTTAAGGAAAGTCTTACATGGATCAAGAAAAAGGATGGGCCAGCTAAGCTGCCTGCTCTATCCTCTGAACACCTTGCCATCACCGTGACGGAGACAGTGGTCACCTTTAGGTGCCTGTAGTAGAATAGCTCCAGCTCCAGTCCCTGCTTTCTTTTCAACTTTCTCATGTGCATGAAAACAACATGGAGCTTTCATGTCAGCTGTAATGGGTAAACACTCTTTACCCATTCTGAATGAGGCCATTTGTGTTGGATTTAAGACTTTTTTTAGCGCATTGTTAGTACTTATTTTAACATCATGTTTGACATTGCTGTTGATTCCTTCATCGACCACAGGTGTTATAGGTCACCAGTTCTAATGTAGGTATGATGCAGCACAAAACACTGGAGCTGGTAACCCAGTGCACCAGCATTTTTATTCAATAGGAGTATTTTTAGTTTCAAGCACACTGTACAAAAATATGATGCACAACTCTTGTTATGCATTTTACTTTTCATTTATTCAACATTAAGTGGAGTATTAATTTGAGGTTCAAGGTTCAAGGTTCTTTATTTGTCACATGCATAGTTATACAAGTATAACACACAGTGACACGCCTGACACGCTCCTCGACATGTGCAAAAATTGGGGGGGTGTAGAGGAAGAACATTATATATATATATATA
>NW_005187428.1:2415227-2454490 GCF_000239375.1 Pundamilia nyererei | reverse complement strand
CCGGTCTCTCGCTGATGACGTCACTGTCCTCGGTAGTCAGGCGGTAGATAGCATTAGCCGCCTGGCTAACCTCGAAACGGGCGTAGAACCGATTCAGCTCGTTGGTGAATGCAGAGTCGGCGTTGATCGGTGCAGTGTCCCTTAAGGTAAGCCTTAAACTAACTGTTAGTTTTGATTCTTTGCTGTTAGATGATTTTATTTTGTTGAGCAGTTAATAAAGCTGCTATTTTGACTTGAGTTTAGTTCATTTGCCCTGTTTTAACTGCTCAGTGTTAGTTCATTTTGTATATGTCACGGTTCTGGGTCAGTTTCTACCCAGTATTTTGAGTTTATTATGTTTTGGTTTAATTTTGCATCAGGAATTGTTCTCTTGTTGTGTTAATGATTATGATGTTTATTATTAGAGTTTCATGTTTCTGTTTATTTGTGTTTAAGATTTGTGTTCTCATGTTTTGTGTGGGTTTAGTTCCATGTGTTTTTTTCTGTCGGTCGCTCAGTGTCAAGTCTGCGTCTTTGTGTAGTGTTCTTGTTTCCTGTTTTATTGTGAAGGTCTGCATCTCATGTGAGTGTGTGTGTGTGTTCAGTTTTACCTCTGTGTCGTCTTGTTGATTTCTCCCAGCTGTGTTCCCCACCTGTGTGTAATCGCCCTGTGTTTCTCTGTGTGTATTTAAGTCGCGTCTTCTGTGTTTGTAGTTGCTGGTCCGTCTGTGTATCCACCCTGCTTCATCTGTGTGTTTCCCTGCTGTCAACCGTCATCTTTTTCCGCCCACTCTCATTCATGTCCAGGTTCGTGTTCTGTAGTCAGTTTGTTCCCAGTTTAGTTTAGTCTTTGCTCCGTTCGCCGTTTGTCCATTTCATTTTTGTGTTTGATAAACCACCCTCACACCTGTACAAGTGCCTGAGTTTGGATCCTCCTTTATTTTCCACACGGCTCATCTCACTCGCCGTGACAGTATATTTTTGCATTTTGGGGGTAAATAAAATGCACTTTTTCAAAATACCCACCGTGTCCTCGTGTCTAACCATCTCAGTCCCTCACAGTATACATATTATAAGTAAGTGTGTATATATGTATATATATGTATGTGTGTGTGTGTGTGTGTGTGTGTGTATGATGAAACGTGTGGGCTTCAACTGAGGCCACAACTCAGCATGAGTAAAACTGCATTATAAGGGATGAAAGAACGATGAAGAGGAAAGTCATACAACACTTGCTTGAAGCCAACTACACACTACTGGGGCACTTATTCTGTCAGTAAGCAAACTGAACTGCTAATACAAAGTAAAACACCACACTAACAAAACATGCAAACAAATGATATCACCAGCACAAGTGAGCAAACTCCCAGGACAACAACCGCTCATGTGACCTGGGTGCAGCCACCTATCAGGGTATGGCACTGACAACCCAAATACAGAGGCAAAATAAGTGAAAGCAAGCTTTAGCTGCTGATGAAAAGTTTAAAGGTAACGAAAAGAGAAGTATGAAAACACAGGCAGCCAAAGACACCAGGAGTACACACTGAGTAAATCTTACAAGGAAGGGGACACATCCAGGAACATACACAGATCCTCTGCCAGAGAGGAGACAGGACTATATTTAAACTGACGACTGTCTGGGGACTGACAAACAGGAGAGGAATGAGATGAAGGTAAAAGTGACACAGAGGTGAGATAATCACAAAACAGGAAGTAAAACAAGACAAGAATGCAAAGAAAGCTTTAAAGAAAAATGGGAAATAAACAAAAAAATATCACTAGAAATAGGATTATCATTAAACACCCAGAGAGGGTAGAAGTTCAGTTCAGTTCAGTTCAGTTCTTTTTTATTTCAAACATATACATTCACCAACGTTTCATAAAATCATTCCATACAGTTGTTTGAAGTTCTTAGTAGTCTTCACAAGGGGTAACACGGGAAGATATCACATCAAAATTGCAAAAACTAAACAACACAGTAAAAACCTAATTACCACAGCAGCAATAACAACAACTACAGTGAATTAAACTGATTTCAAAATAAAATAAAACTTCCATACAACAGGACCTCTGTGACCGGAGGAGTCGTCCCCTGCTGGCCATTAGAGAGGAATTTTAAAGTTGCCTCGTATTTACTTAGTTTTTCATACCTCTGAGCTACATCCATGTTTTCTTAATAGTTTTTGATCTATCCTCATACTTAAAACACACAAATAGCTCTGATCGTATTGGCTATTGTTCCACAAAGGACCAACCAATCGGCTACGACTGCACAACTTATAGCCTGGCAAGCTATTTAATAACCAGACATTGTTACCTATAGTTTTTTCCCTGCTAAATTGTATTAGCATCCTCTAGCTTTGCCACAATAAAGTTATTTTGACAAATGCCATCAGAACAAGTTCTTTGTCACTAATCTTCCTCTGAAAACAGTACATTTGTTTTTGCTACACTGAAACACTCTGCGTGCATTCTTTATTGTCTCACCACATATAGCATAGGGACTGACTACTAGCCTTACTGGTCAGTACAAGTCAGGCCAGCTGCCCTTGCTGTACGGTAAAGAGAAGGCCAAAAGTCAGGGGGCGAGCTGACAGAGGGAGGGGCTGGTTGTCTCCTATTACTTGCTGCCAGAACTCAGCCAGCCTCATTATAACTTCTCTCACTCTGCTTTCTGTTTAACCACAACACCTGATACACAGTCATCATCTTACACCCTCCACAAACTTTAGGCCTGTCTCATCAAAGAGTGTGAACATAGATGTGGGCTTTTATCTGGGACCTGTGATCTTTTTGTGAAAGAGAAATATCAACCGCTGTTGGCGGTGCTGCCATGTGGTTAATCGGCAGCTCTTGAAGGGTTGAGCTCATTTTTAAATGAACATTATTGGTAAGGTTTGATTGTGCAGTTAGGATGTGGTTAAACCCCCAGTAAACAGCTGATCGCATCACCTTATATCATGCAGTCACTGCCCTCAGACAATCACAAAACAGCATTAAGATTAATATCAAATACAAAATCACGCTTACGTGAACTCTCCAGTGTGAGAGTTTGGACCCGAGGCTTTCGAGATGTCACTTTTGATGGCTCAATTGAATTGTGTGAAGGTGAAAGCTGCGGCTGACCTTTGGGTTCTTCATTACATGTAATGTAGTGTAATACTACTGGATCATATAGTCCATATTTAATAGCCATTAGATGCCAAAGTAGCAAAATTTACTGAATGATTTATGGCTGTTTGGAAGAATAGCTGCTCTGTGAATGGAAACCAGATTTGTGGCAGGGTGGGTGGGGGGTGGAGGTATGTGCACACATGTGTAAAGAGTAACAGGAAGCAGACCAGCTTTCTCAAATAAATCATTAAATAATTAAATTTCAAGTTTCTCTCCAAGCAATATTCTACTTTCTGTGTACTTTATGACAAAAAAAAAAAGAGTATCAATATCAGCTGGTTTCTAGTGAGTCTCCCACCCTGTCAATGAACTCAGTGCCCACCATCTTTGACTGCAGCCTCTGGTGGTAACCTTAATCACACACGAGCTAGTTCTACACCTGCTACAGGTTCTGATTAGAGTGGCCCTCCACCTCAAAGCTGGTCATCAGAGCCGAACAAGGACTACAAATTCCACTTTTTTTCCAGATGGATGAGACTGGAGTGCTTTGAACCACAGGATGAGATCCTCTCTGAATGATATGGAGTACTGTCACAACAGCAACCTGAACACTGCAGCGTGTTTTATGAGGCTTGTTATTATATTCCTAGAAACAGAAGCAAATATTTAAGAGAAACACTGCGGCAAAACAAAAGAAAAAGCAAACTGTGTGCAATCAGTGTCCTGACCTTTTATCCATCCGTTTATTTACTGTTAAAAACATAAAACTACAGAATAATTGAGGTGACCATCATATTAGTTTTATTCTGAAATTTTAATGTGTAAGTAGTGAAGGTAACAGTGAAAGATTGTGTACAAAGTTTCTCTTAAAAAAAAGTGAAGGAAAAAATCCAAACAGGGATACAAAAACATTCAAGCTTCATGATGTATTAAGTCTGAAAAACCTCTACATATTTTTACATTTACACCACAAATACAGACGGTTTCTGTAGTGATTGTGATCTCATGATTCTTCTGAATGTGTTTCTGTTAAAACAGATACATTGTAATCAGATCTGTATTAATCCTCAAACACATTTCAACATGATGGGCAAAGAAAATTGACCCCCCGATGGTGGTGGGAAATCACAGTCATTTGTAAAAATAAAGTAGGATATTGTTTCAAAGACAAATCGTCATTAAGATAGCGATACAGAAACTGATTCCGCCTGCTTTTTAAGGCACATAGCAGATGTGTCACGCCTGAAAATAGACTTTTGATGTCTACTTACTTCTATATTTAAAGCGCACACTTGGAATGGGAAACTGAAATAATCACAAATGTCAACAACCGCAACAACTAAAAAAAATGGCAGACACAGCAGAAATTTTGATTTGTACAAACAGTAACTGTAACAAAAAGGTGTCTTCAGCTTACAAACAAATCAGCTGACTCTAAAGGCTGTCTGTGGTAACACTGGTGACCTGCGGCTGCACCCTGTTCCTGTTACAGCTGAAGAGCCAGGCTGCCCTCCTGTGGCGGTAGCGCTTAGACAGCAGCACATAGAGCACTGGGTTGACACAGGGATGCAGGTATTGGAGCACAGTACAGATAAAGTGGAATATATCCCAAGCCGCTCTGTGGCGATACAGCCCCAGGTACACACACAGCTCCAGCACATAACTAGGCAGCCAGCACACTGAGAAGGTAGCTGCAGCCAAGAAAACCATGACAGAGGCTCTGCGGGTGTTTTTGGCACTGGACACTGACATTACAGGACTCTTGTGGAGAAATAGAGCCAGACGGACATAGTTGAATGCAATGACTAGCATCGGAATAAAGTAGTAAAGTACAAACTGGCTTAGGACCACTTGGTAGTGGTGCTCATGAATGGTTGGAAGGCAGAAGGTGAAGTTTGTCAGGTTTGGGCCCATGCTCTTTTTGGTAGCAAACATTCGCAGAGGCAGGCTAATAAAGAAGCTGAGGGCCCAGACTAAGACAAACATAAGAATGACCAGATCCATGGTGGGAGGCTGGTACGGGTTGGTGATGATCATGGCTCGGGTCATGGACACAGCGCATAGCGAATAGGTGCTAGCTGCCAGACTGAAGGCTAGCAGGAACTGGTAAACCTTGCAGGAGATGTCACCAAGAGGCCAGGAGTGACTTACAGCAGAGTGCAGTGTGAAAGGGATGAGCAGGAGAGTTAGGAAGTCAGCCAGAGTCATGCTGAACAGAAGGATATCGAGCCGGTTCTTACGCAGTGTGTTGTGCTTGGCAAACAAAGAGAAGACCAGCAGGTTGGCACACAGCCCAATGCCCAGGATCACACCACAGGTACAGGCAAAGATTAACCCATAGGTGTTGGGAAAAGCCATGTTGTCATCGGAGTGACATCATCTGTCAGAAAAGAATGACATTTGGATTTTGAGATTTGGGTTAAAAAAGAACAATAAATTAGTTAGGGAAATAAAATCCCGATTAATGACTCAACAAGCTGAAGTCCTGTTTATATCACATTTACTCTGCTTAATGTTAACACACAAGTGACAGCTTCATCACATGGCACCTGTAAGGCTTGTGTAGACCTACGTGTCACAGTAAATGACACATATATACCAAAACACATATATGATGCAAGGCAGAGTAAATGTACTGATCAACACTTTTGTTTACTGACAAGCCAAATTTATTTCAATATCACTTTAAGACAACGCTGAAAGCTACTAAATATCTACATTTACACTAAATATAGTGTTAAACAAATTAATATGGTTTAACTCAGACGTGATAGCACTGGAAAGAGACATCAGGTTAATCATTTTTTGCTTACCATTGTTGTACCTCCATTATTAGCTCATGTCCACAAGTGAACTAACCTCATTATGTAAAATGAAACATTTGCTGGTTTGTATCCCGTTAAAACAAACTGTGAGATGTGAGAGCCTCTAAGGACTCATTACAAAGTGTGATCGCTGAATGTGAAGGCAAGAAAGGCAAACATTACTTGGGCCAGATTGATTCTGGTTGACTAGGTTTAAAGAGAAATGGACTCTGGTCACTCTGGGAGAGATCAGTGATATACAGTGCATACGTGTTTTGTTAGCATTCATGTTTCTTAGTTTTGTTATATGATATTTGAAGGTCTGTAGTCTAGCAGTACATGAATAGACAACACTGGGCTATTTAGGGAGATAAAAGGTGCTTTGTAACAGGTCTGGTCTGGCAATTAATCATCAAAGCTAACTAGGCACCTATGTAAACCTGAGCAGATGATAAACACACTGATAAATGTGAATGTCCTATAAGATGTGTGGCAACAGCAGCAATGAGCATTGCAAAAGTAAACAGTAGCAGTTTTTCTTTAACCTCTAATCAAACAAAAGTGTTGATCATTTCACTAATGTGATATTTGCAGTACGATAGTGATAAGTTTTACTTGAGGGAAAGATTTCTTTTGCATTTAAAACATGAAAAAGAAAGAAAACGGGGCTACTGCAGTAGGCCTACCCTTGATGGTAGGCCTACTGCAGGAGTTCAAAAACCAATTCACTGTATTTATATGAAATGTTTAATGTCTGAGTGCGTATGCCCTGTGAGCCAAACACTTCCTGTCAGAAGTCTATTTAGAACTAGAAACGTCTGTTCTTGAACACAAGCAACAGAATGAAAGCTTTTCCAAGATTTGGCAGTTCAAGCTGACATTGTGCCAATTTCACTGTTTTATGTTTGAATGTGATATCTTAGCCCTGAGATGTTTTTCTTGAGATTTTCTTATTATTCATCACAAATGTTCACTTGGACTCAAGGATGAACTGATTAGATTTTATTTTTACTTCATAAAACAAGTTCTTATTCTAATTCTTACAAAAATTTTACACAAATTTCTAATAGGATAAAATGATAAAATAATAAGGTTTTAAAACCAAAAGGTCAAAGTTCACCTTCACTACCCCATTAAACACTCCACCACAACTAAGGAACAGAGGGAAAGATGGATTTATGTTATCTATGTTTCGTAAGTAGGCACAGCAGCGACCTGTCTTTGATAGCAACAAACTAGCATTAGCTTCACAAGCTTTTCACCAGTACTTACCTGCAGTGTGCATTTGGTTATATGTGTGGACCAAAGAGAGGGAGCAAAATACTGAAAACTCTACATCAAATGTAACCTGAGAGCATATAAAGAGAAATGCATGAATATAAATGTGCTTACCTCTCTCTTTACCACTAGTCTTTGGTGTATTATAAACCATCTTTTGCTCATATTATGTTTTTTTGATGTTTTGTTTTTGTTTTCTCTTGTTTTGTTGTTTTTCTAATCCCATAATATGGCCAGTGAGCGATGTCAAAAAAACCCCCACCTAGCTCATTGATTATGTTCTCTGTCCTTTCACGTCTCTAGATATTAATTTTTCTCTGCACTGTTTGATTTCTTCAGTGTGAGCTGCAGGCTCCTAACGGTGGCTTTATCAGGCTTTCCACAGCTTTTATGACTCATTTTAGCTAATGGTGTACACTGCTGCTCTTAGTTCAGGATAGCTGACGTCGATGCATCTGCTAACCCCTCCATTATCGGTGTCTGTATCTTACGTTCAGTGGCTGTTAAAGTGCCACGTGTTCTCAAGTGGAACATTAACAGCTTCATTGTGTTCTGTTCATGCCGAAAGTCAACAACACTGTTTTTCACGCTGCTACCTTCAGCAAACATTTTAAACGTCTGTTTTGACCCAAATGTTACACTTACTATTATTCGTACTATTTTATCTTGATAATAATACAGCATTTGTAACTATTTTTCAAAGACTTTGAGGGAAAACTTACTATGAGCACTATAATAACAATATAATATAATATAATAATTAATCAGTTATTGGATAAATAAAACGTTTTTTTCAGACAATGTTGTAATCTTATATGATTCACAGAATTCATGGAATATGTTTCTATTCTGAAGTGCTGGTTAAAATAAAAAAAGCAACTTGGTAGTGATCTCAAAGGCAATACACGGTCACAATAGGCTCTTAAAAATTGCATTTTCTAGCTCAGATTAGTTATTGATGATGCAAATAATCCCTTGTGTTGTCAGAAAATGTATATATTGCATACATACATCTGTAGGATATAAAAGAGTACTGAACGCCAAGTTTACTTATAATGGGTTGGATCCCCTTTTGCTCTCAGAACTGCCTTAACTTTTATGTTAAAGATGCTCCTCAGGAATTTTGGTCCACGTTGACATGACAACATCACACAATTGCTGCAGATTGGTGATGTGAATCTCCTGTTTCATCACATGCCAAAGGTGGTCCAGCAGGTAGAGATCTGGTGACTGTGGAGGCTGGTGAGTGCAGTGAACTAATGATCACATTCAAGAAACCAGTTTAAGATGATCTGAGCAAGTTATCCTGCTGGGAACAACCATTAGAAGACGGGTACACTGTGAAAAAGCGATTACTGGGTAACATTACTCAGGCTGTGGGATACAAGTGATGCTCACTTCATTTCTAAGGGGCTCAAGTGTGACAAGACAATATCCCTAACACCATTATACCACCAGTAGCTGGAACCATTGATACCATTGATGGAGCCATGCTCTCATGTTGTTAATGCCAGATTCTAGCCCTACCATCCAAATGCTGCTGCAGAAACCTAGACTCATCAGACCAGGCAACATTTTTCAACTATTTTATTGTCTAGTTTTTGTGAAGTTGTGTAATTTCTATCCTTGGGTTTTTGCTCTTAGCACAGCACTTGGTGTGGGCTTCATCAAAGGTTGATTTGTCGTGCTGTGTGAGTGTATTTCCAATCTAACCATTCTCTGATCTCTGGCATCAAAAAGGCATTTTTTACCCAGAGAACTGCCACTCAGTGAGTATTTTCTCTTTTTTAGACTATTCTTTGTAAACCCAAGAGATGTTTGTGTTGGAAAATCCCAGTAGACCATCAGTTTTTGAAATATTCAGACCTGGCTATTTGGCACCAACAACTATGCCACGTTCGGAGTCACTTAAATCACCTTGCTTTCCCATTCTTAAACTTGAGCTTTAGCAGGTCATTCAGGTCATCGTGCCCATGGCTAAATACACAAGGTGTGACTGGTTTATTAGATAGTTGCATTTGAGTAGCTCAACATATCTACCTAACAAGTTGGCCATTGAGTTTAGGATTTCTAGGTGATACAGACCGACACAGTTCACTGCATCATAATGTTGTAGTGTGACACCCACGAGGAGCTGGCAATGCCTGGTTAAAGGGGGATATTTTGCTGATAATCATATGATCAGGTCTGTGGTAAAAAACTAAAAATAAAATGTTTTTTTCATGTTTTTTCTTAATTCATCCTCTCTAAAGACTTGAGCTGTGACTTGAACCATGGTTTTAGAGGATTATTAGTCTCCTAGTAATTTGCCATTTCTAAATTTTCTCTTATTTTCTACATTTGTATAATTTGAATAACAAATTCACAATTATCAGTGCCTTTATACGCTTCTTTTTCTCTCTTTTTTTTTTTTTTTTTTTTGCTTTATTTTGGTCTCACAGTCAAAAATTAAATATTAAAAATATTAAATGCTTTATTTTTAGAAGGAGTCCCAATTAATCAAATTATTTGAATAATTTTTCTCAGCAAATCATTTTGGCTCTTTCTTAATGCCAGATTTTCCATTTGAGCTGCATATATCCTGGTAATAAAGACACAGAGAATAAAAAATAGCTCTAAGGACTACATATTTAATGTTTGAATAACTGGAAAATTATACAGTATGCCCTCAGTGCACGTGCAGAACATTATCCAGTAGATGATTCTGGCTTAATGTAAAAGAAAAATCCAATGTTAAGTGATTGAAGTGGGTTTAATGAAGCGTACGCTGAGTTATCTAAGGTGTGAAAGAAAAGCAGGACCATCATAGAAAAAAAAAATTACTAAACCATAATCTCAACCACAAAAGAACATATACAGGATATAGCTAAAGTGCATTATGGGATTTAGTCAGCAGCACTGAAATACATTCACAAAATAAATATACATTTTAAAGTACAATAAATTATGAACTGATGTATTCATTGACCAGTTTGTTGTGTGTAAGTCCATAACGGTCAGCACTCAGAGCCAAACAAAAAGCAGGGTGCCCAGCATCGCATTATTTGTAGAAGTTATCATGTATAGGAAATAAATACTTCCTCCCGTGCTCTTGCATACATCTGAAACTACAAAACATATCACTGCTTGGAAGTATATCAGGGCTGCAGAGTTGTAAAGATTTTCCAAATAAATATGGACCTAAGCAGGCGTTATCATGAAACTAAAATGAAGTGTGAGATTGTTTTACAGCAAAAATACAAACAACAAAGCCAAATATTAATATACAAGCACAAACTCAGGGTTAAGATATAAAGTGACTGAGTCTGGCATCGTTAGTCTGTCAGGCATCAGTCAGCCTGCGTCAGTGTCTTAGTGCAGTACATAAAGGGTACTGTTTTTTTAATTTTTTGCTTTTAGATAGCCATCCGTGGTGGCGCCTTTGTTAGAACAGACCGTGCTCGCCTCCTCTTCTTATCGTTTTCTCTACGCCGGCCCAGCCTCACCTTTTTTTTCCTCTTGGTGGCAACTTTAAGTGACTCCTTGTAAGCCTGAGCTTTGTTGGTCTCCTGAGGGAGGTTAGGGCCCACTCTGTCCTGCCTGAACCTGTCAGAGAGATCTTTGGTGGCCCCCGAGGGCTTCTGGTGGTTTCCACTGAAGCTTTGGCTCGAGGTTCTGCTTTGCGCAGGTGGAGCACGATCATCAGCCGTGTGCACCTCCTCCAGCAGCTCGTGTAGCCACATGCGGCGCGTGTACTCATGTATGGTGCGGCCCTTATCATGCATCAGCTGGGTGTGGCCTACTGACCTCTTCCTTACAGCAAAAAAAAAAGTGCCAAAGTTAGATTAAATTGTATCAAAAACAAAGGTAGTAAAAAAGCCACATGGTGGACTATTAGATATCCGTTTCAGTCTCTGATATCTCTTAGATTACTGCTGAACATTAATCCCAGAGGAATATATCATTTCCTCTGGGATTAATAAAGTGTCTGATTCTCAGTCAGTCATTTAAGAACTTTTTTTGTTTAAATTTTATTTGACATCTCAGTGTTAAGTTAATAGAAGAAGTGGTTGGCTATTATAAATTTTAGGTCAGGCTTTATGAAACCTCAATACAGTAGGTGGCAGCATAAACAAGTGTGAGAGCTGTCACTAATCTGAGTTTGATATGGACCTAAAACAGAGAAAACATCCCATGCCTTACTTTAAAATATTCAAACTGCAGAAAATCTCAAATATTTTTTTCTTAAATTGCTAGCTTTTCGAGATCTTGCATAGAATTTGTTTATTCGTTTTTTTAAAGGTATCACAAAGGTAACTCACATTCTGCTACTAAGTGCATCAACTGGTCTCCCATCGAGAGTCACCGGAGAGCACAGCAAGAACACAGCCAGACTCCACTGATGAAGCACGACTATAGAGCACATCCCTGAGGCAAAAACGTAAGCAACACAATAAATATCATCAGTCTCTCTAATGAGTAATGAATTAATCCTAAACTGTGTCTGTTTTTTCAGTAGAGTTCGTTTCATCTGAAAAATGACACACACAGCCTTTAAACAGTCCTCTAAAAATATAAACATTTAAACTTACTTTATTTCCAGTGAAAATCCCCCCCAAAAAACCGTAAGCTCTTAAGTGTTGATGTTCTTGCAAAAATGATTTCACAAAAAAGATGTGTGAAAATTAATGTGCCAAACACAATTTGGCCCATTCAGAACTTGTGAGCAGATCCATTGGTGTAAATGTAGCCTAGGGAAATCCCCTCCGAGTCGACTCCATTAATTTGCCTCCCAACAGTGTGTGTTAAGCTATTTATAACTTCCCAGTGTCCGAATAAAAGTGGGATAAAGATAGAAAGAAGAGAAGCCCATCAGCTGCAGAGCCACAACTCTGCTCAGTCCTGCAGTAATCTCATGTGAAGTCGCACTGAAGCATCATCTGCGGTAGTCAGAGCTGCTGAGCCGAGCTGAGAGCTCCGTGTGTGAGCCTGTGTGAGTCCGTGTGAGAACAGGCACTGAGAGAAAGTCAAACTCCTCTTTGGGTGAAGATGCATGCGCTACCTCAGCCCCTACCCATTAAGTCCAGTGCTAACACCCTGCCCAACCTCCCAACCCTCACCTCACTCTCACTCCCCACCAACCCTTCACTCACACCTGCTGTGACATGAACGTGGCACTGATGCAAAGTCCAGTCATACAACAAACAGCGTACTGAAAAAAACAACTAATGAATAAACATATATTTAGAGGAATTTCTATGGAATTTCGCCATACTTTCAAAATGCAGTCTACTAGTATATTTTCATTGGGTGCTCAGAAATGACAGGTGTGCACCAGTGTAGGTAATCACGAGTTACCAAGCAGAGAGTGAATGGTATAAGGGGAGGGGCAGGGTTACTCCAAAGTAAACAGCCAGGCCTAACCACTTTCCCAGGGGAGAATGACCATAACCTCAGAGAAACCCAACCCACAGCCTCTCACTGCAGACCATTCAGTTCACCTCCACTCTGCCTCTGCAAACCAGCTCACCACCAAATGGTTACAGTGGGTTCTGAGGTATCTTTCATATTCAGCTCATAATGAGACTACTGAGGTTTGCATTAAGGCAGCTGTATACAACCTGAGGTTCACTATGCATATTCAGGTGCTGAACCGAGTCTCGAGTGCCTAGTGATTTAATAAATGCACTTGTTAAAGCTTGGCACTCTCACATAAGAGGTGCCTCTGTGACTAAAAGTGCATGTATTTTTAGTCTCACATTGACAGACAGTGCATCATGTCCCAAGTGTGGAAGTGCATGCAGCAAGAAGGAGTGTCTTTTTTAAATATAATGTATTGCTTATATTTGAACCTTTGTTTTTGTTTTTCTGAAAAGCCTGATGTACACAATCAGACACTTGCAGTGCTACTGTGAGCAATAAATTGTGCAGAAATACCAGATGTAGCAAAAATAATAAAAAATTAAAACTCAAATATACAAATTGACATTCAATCTTCAAGTGCCCCAAGTTTCAGTAACATTAGATTTTCAAAATAATATGAATTTTCTAGCAATTATTTCATGGGTCAGGTTTTACAGTGTTAATTTGAACTACAACTCCTGTCACCATTTGAAAAGCTGGGCTAAAAAATAAGTGAAAACATTCATTTATAATTTACTAGACCAGTATGCAAACAAAGACGTTTTTGGAATAGTTTCTTAATTTGATGATTTTTATATAATTGCACATCTCACAAAACAGATATATTTATGTTTTATCAAACGTGCTACCAGTGCCACGCTAAAGTCCTAAATGCGGCACAGCTATTTGTATTGAGCTAAATAGAACTCTACTGTTTTTACAAGCTTTGTCACTTGTTTTTTATCTTTAATCATGCATGCTTTGTCTGGTATCTGTGACAGCAGGCTAATGTTTCTGTATGTTTATGACAAAGCACATCACTGGCAATAGAGTTAACATAGCATGGAGGAAGCTAAAAGCCAAGGGTCCTCTAGTTTAAAGTTTGCACTGCTATGCCAACAACTTTTGTTTGATTGCAAATTTTTTTGACTTACCTGGAGTTTGCATGGCTCACTAGTTCAGATGGTGCTTTCCCTGTTGGCTTCTTTCATCCATGCTTACGTTTGTAACATTTCGTCAGGAAGATTTTATTACACATGTGACCATGTTTTGTTGTCACCTCAGTTAATATCCGGTTACTTATGAGCTCAACTCCACAAGATGAGGTGCACTGGCAGTAAAAGCATGTAAGTGAGAAACTACCATGACCATAAATGACTGCTGTATGCATAAAGACTCTCACACTAAGCTGAAATCAGACTAATGGAAAATAAATATTAATAAAAGTTGTTAAATAGGAAATCCATATTTACATTTTTTATTAGACCCCTTGTCATAATGTAATTTTTGTCGTCTGCTTGCAGAGTGAAATAAAGCCTCTTGATTTATTAATCAAATCTGAAATTGGCATATTTTAGAAATCTATATACTGTTAGCATTTATCTAGTTTACTATTCATATTTTGTTCCTTCCTCCATGTTTTTGTTTAATATTTTAAACTCCCCTGTGTCCGCTTCTGTGTGTGTAGTCTGTGAGATCTAGTTGCCCGTTGACATTTTGGTTTAATTGTGGGTTTTTTTTATTAACAATTATTGCTGTTTATATTATGCACACCTGTATTTTAAGCCTTTTAGTTTGTGTTCTCCTTACTGTTTTATAAAGTCTATTATTTGTACTTTGTTTCCTCAGTGTTCCTTTTGTTCAGTGAGTCTGTGTCTGTGTATAAAAGTTGTCCTTTGAGTTAGATTCAAGTTTACTTTGGTAGTTAGTTGTGTCCTGTGTTGAGTTTACTTCCTCCCCTCCCTCACTATCTTGGTTGTCTACAGCTATGTCTAGTTTGGTCCCCTCTATATTCTTGCTTTTTGGACTTTGTGTCTCTGAGTCTTGACCTGGGCTAATGAAAACGGTTGCTTTCTGTTTTCTTACTCTGTCTCCTGTGTTTTGGGTCCTTTTAAAAGACTTCCCTATAACATCAGCTGTCTGACTAACAGTCAGACAGTTTGTACATAACTCCAGATTTAGTCTTTTCTTTCTTAAATATTGTTTAGGTTGCTGGGATATTTGAATTGCTTTACTGATGAATTTTGTCACGCACTATTTGGTTTTCTTTCTTTTCATTTGGATTTTGAAACCCAGCATTGTGCCTGCAGTTTATTACAATAATAACCAGCACTTATTCAAATGCTGGTTATGTAAGTCTAAATGTAAGTCTTTTTTTTATTATGTAAAAAAATGCAATGTAATGTACACGATGAACAGACTCCGCAATTGTTCATCTATTAATATTTATATATTATTTCTAAGGCAGTAAATACAGTTTATTCAAAATCCTGAGTCATTTATGTAGTTGCTGTAGCTTGCTGTTTTACTGGATGGAATAACTGGCGTTTATCCTCATGAAAAGGAACCATAAATAATTTCTGTGTGCAGTGATGATTACTAGAATCACTTCAGGGCAGTCTGGAGACCAGTTGGTGGTAAATTATTTAATAGAGGGCTCTGTATTTTACAAGCAGTCATGATTCAGTTCAGCAAGGTGTCCAGAAAGGGTTTGGGGCTAGGACAAATATATGGCGGACCCCCCTGCTGTCTCCCAAATTTTAGCTTTCTTCTCCTGCCAGTGAGTCTGCCCCAAACTTCCAACACTTAAACATTTGGTAGGGAAAAAATACCTCATCTGATTCCGTTCTGCAAAGACTTTACCTACAAGAAATATGAAAAAAATCCCATTTCCTGGCAGACTGCAGCATATGGAATAGGAGCCAGGAAAGCTGCTTTTGATTCATGCTAAATTGCACTCTCAACACAGAACAGTATTCCTGTCGGTTTTTCATCCTTTTCACTTTGCCCCTACTTTACATTCGCACATACAGAACATATACACACCCGCCCACTCTACTTTCAAAAAATGTGGAACCAACCGGCATTGACACACATTGCATTCACAGAAACACCTTCATTTCATCTTTAAATTCAGAGTTCATCATCTATTTTTAGATGCTTTTTACCCATTGCCTGCACTGGCCCACCCTATTAGGTCATAAATCCTGTCTCAAGATGCAGTCACAGTTCCTGCTTTTGTTGTGGAGTTGCATTCAGAGTCACCATGTGGATGTATGATTTTGATTTTAGCAGTTCCCTATGATCGCAGTCAACATCCTTTATTATATTATAACTATCTCAAAGTTCGTCTTTAACTCTGAATGCTGTTTGTTCTTTAAGAGGGATTAAAACATTTTAGTAAAAATAAAAGCAGTAGAATTTCTTTTTAACATCTGTAGTTTAGTATAAGCTTGTTTGATATAAATATGTGACAATAATCAGCTGCAAGGAATAAAGTTTTAAGTTTTAATGTGTGTTTGATAATGGTTCCTTTATTACGCAGTCCGGACTTTGATCGTTTGACCATTTGTTCACATGAGAACTTCAGGTTTGTTATCCTGGAAAACCTCACTTGAAGAATGACTTTTGCAGAGTTACTTTCCCCTCTTAATGGTTTTTTAACGGCGAATTTCTGTATGGACCATTTCAGTTAGTTCATCTGAGGCATGCTTCATAATGTCGAATTGTGGGAAGTTGGAGGAGTTTTCTGCAGATCATTCACACCTACCAATCATAACTGTCATCCAAGGAATGCTCTTTATTCCTTTTTACCTTCAGCTATTTTCATCAGCTCGGCTACAGGGGCCCATTTTTATTCACAAGTACTCCTGAGGCAAAATGTTAAATTGATCCACTCTGTTTTCTTTGCGTTTGGTGGTTTATTGATGCTTAAATCGTCACTTATTTAAGAGCAGGTTTTGAATATCAAGCACATACTTTAGTGAATGAAATGAAATCTGTATTAAGTTGAGTTTACTTTTTTTTTTTAACAAACTCACTTAAAATGGGGGAACTTTTAAAAATGCATATGAAGTGTAACTATCATGTTTATAAGTCCTAGGGATGTGGCACATTTAATGCATTGTTTTTGTACTGTATGATCATGAGATTTTAATAATATAAGCATCAAATTGACCAAATACTCAGCTACAATATATTTAACAGTTTTTGCCTAAAGTATCATTTTGATTTACTTTCTTTTAGGGGTATTTTTTTTCGCCCCATGACGGTCTGATCATGGGGCAAACACTCTGCCTACTGAGTTATCCCCCCACCCTGCCCTGACCTGTATTATTGAGCTTCTAGAATGTCAGAAAAAAATTGGCACACTGTGTTAAATGTAAATAAAAATGGAACCCAATGACTTTTTAATCTCAAAACCCACATTTGGTCAAATGTTTAAATTGAGAGGAAACAAAATGTAGAAAAATAAGGTCATTTTGGATTTGATGGCAGCACCATGTCTCAGAAAGTTGGGTTAGGATCAACAAAAGTCTTGAAAATAAGTTGTACTACAAAAAAATTAAACAGCTGGGGGAACATTTTTGCAGCCAATTAGAGTAACTGAGAACAGGTCAGTAACATGAGTATGAAAAGTATTAAGAGTGCACATTAGTTTTTCAACAGTAAAGACAGGCAGTGGTTTACCAGTCTACAAAAACTGCGTCTACAAATAATGTTCCTCAACATACAACAGTAAAGACTTTGAATACCTAATTATTTACAGCACATAATGTCATCAAATGATACTGAGAATCTGGAAACATCTCTGTGTGGAAGGGACAAGGTGGAAAATCAGGCATGAAAATCACTGCATGGGCTCAGGAACACTTTCAGTTCACCGTGACAATGTTCACAAAAAGGCAGAGTAAAGCTCTATCATGCAAAGAAGAAGCACGTGTGGACAAGATCCAAGTTTTAGAATATGAGAGGTGAAAACTGAAGTCTGGGAGTGCCAACTACATGACATCTTTTCTGGCAAAATCATTTTTCAGTCTCTCACTTTGTAGATGGTCCCTGTACACTCATTTCGCAGACAGCTCCACATGGACGCAAGGAGAAAGGAGAACAATATAGAATTTTTACGACTCATACCGATATTTGGTGATTTAAAAATCAGCCGATGTTTTTTTCCTTCAGACACACAAAACATTCACAGATTTCCCTAATATTTGCCATTGCTAAGATCACAAGGCAATGCAGTTTAAAAAATAATCGTTTATTGTCACAAGTCTACTCATTTACTGGCCAGTTCTGCTCGGATGAGCTGGTTGTTGTGTTTGTGGAGTTTCAAACAGGTGGTGCTAACAGAGAAAACACAGAGTGCCCCCTGATGGAAAAATTACGGAACATCAACACTCACAACATCTCTTCTTTACCTTTTAATATTTGTATTAATTGGCCATTATAAATGTCAATACTGATATATCAGGAAATAGCCAACATCGGGATCTTAAAGTTGTTCTTGTTTACCAGATTGGAGGATGACTTGTTTTATTTTAAACAAGCTCATAGTTTGTTGTCTGCCTTAATGATATAATTTGAAAGTGGTGTTATTGATCTTTGAAGAGGTTCAAATATGATAAAAAAAATTTCCAACTTACCTAAAAACAAATTTTTAAAAAATAAACCCTTCCCATTACCCAGCCCTTGTGTGTGTTACTTTGACTCAAAATAACATTTAAAATGGTTTTGTACCACCACCACCCGAATCCACATTCATGTAAAGTTTGACAATGATATGGCTTAATTTATCTCTCATTATAATGTGCCAACATGATCAAGGTCTGCAGCTATTGTGCAACGACATGATCAGCTTGTTGGTTTTCCATTTGGCTGTAATAGAGTTCAGAGTTCCTCTTTGGAGAAAATGGCTGGAATAGTCATAGTTTTTGGCCTTGCAGAATTCACCCCAAGTTTTAAATTCAGGATTTGTTGCCATCCTCCATCCATCCTCAAGATATGCAGGAGGTTAGGTTAATTGCTGGTTCTAAATTGACTTTAGGTGTGATCAGATGGATGGATGGATGTTTACTGTAATTTCTTTGTGTCAGTCGCTGAAAAAAACTGGATCCCAACAATACTGTGAATGTAGCTCAGGGTGTTTAACACTGTATTTCACACCTCAATCTCCATTGTATAACATATATCAATTCACAGCTTTTGGGTTATTTTCCAGCTGCAAATACAGACTTTCACCCACAATGCACAATGGCCTGTTCAGTCAGAATGTCACAGAAGGGTCACTGCTCCACGCTTTAAGAGGCGTACATCCTGAACATTACCTAATTCCTGTTCAGGGTTACCCAAACACGGCCTCCTCCGACATTTATTTGATCTGCAAGTAGCTGCAAGATTTGTCTGTTTCTGCTGCCCGATATATAATAATCCTTCTCAGGTAATGCTTTGGGGCCGATTTCTTATTTACAACTCCTTTTTAAAAAAATGTTAACCATAAATGTCAAGCTCCTGGAGACAGTGAGTCGGGGAGGTCCTGCCAGGACAAAAGCATGCTGTCCAGACTCAGTCTACAGCATAGGTGCATTAAATCATTATTTTTCAGACAGGAAATCTGCCATTGGACATTTTGCCTGTAAAATGTATTTTTAAGATTAAATGATTCCTGCCTGGCATTGCTGAAGTGTTCTTACACTCATCTATTCAGTGTTAAAGCTTGTCTCTAGTGAAAACTTAAAATGTTGTTCATCTTATGATTAATCCGTGCCTGATCAAGGTTTACTTAAATGTGATTCAGACTGATTCCAAAAGGGGAAAAAAACAAGTCCGGAGCTTGAGTCTTTGACCTGGCCTTATGCAGAGCCCACCACATTAGCATTTTTCTCTTGGCAGATGTTAATGGTGAGGTGCCTGACTCTCTGCAGTAGCCCTGTGCTTGAGGCTCTAGGGAAGAGGGGGGCTTCTTGCTTCTTACTCCTTACTCACCCACCTCCAAACCACAATATGCTCAATGTCTGATGCCCCCCTCTCATCTGACCTCAGAGGCAGGTACCAGAGCAGTTGGACGTTGCTTAAAGCCCCACAGGGCCACCACCAGTGACCACCACCACCCTCCTGTCCCTGACCTATCACCCAAAACATTACCATAAACTCCTGCCCAGGTGCCAAGCATCACAGACACAGCCGTGCTTACAGTTATATGCTCTGCACTGACTCTCCGTGTAAAGATAGCTTTGTCAGAGGGCAGAAAGTGGAGCTGGTGGAGAGGGAGAAGCACCCTGGTTTATAATTGCATTTTACACGCGACGTTAAACCTACTGTGGTGTTTTTACGTTTTGTGGCTTGGGGCATTGCCCGTGGAACGCGCCCCTACCCGCTGCATCAACTACTGTGCGATATTTGAGGCTGATGAAAAATGCGCCCGCCAGTGTGTGAACTGTTTTATAACATGCCACAAGCCAGCATGTGCCATGTCCTTTACTCACTTGACAAATCACGCCGTTTTGCGTTGCCCCAGCCCCTGTGAAAATTGAAGAATCAATAGAGGTCTGAGGGAGAAGACCACACACACATGGTGTTACGGTAATGATGGGCTGAGTCTGTTTGTTTGCACAAGCGAAGAGCAGGCTCAAATCATTAATGAGTGCTTTGCGTCCAGCGTGTAACCACAGCTAAGCCAGTGGGTCAACAAGGTAGGCCAGACTAACCACTTTGTGTGTGTCGTGCGCAGATGCATGTGTGTGTGTGTGTGAGTGTGTGTGCTTAAGACAGAGCGAGAGAGACAGAGATCTGTACATTTCTGCATGTCTTTGAAAATAAAAATGAAATCATTTATTATTAAAATCTGTCTTTTTCTTGATGTGTTAGTCGCTCTTCCATTATCTAGAAAGACTCACTATAACGTTTCTATATTTAACATGGTGCTATATTTACTTGCGCCGTGACACACAAATGCTGTTTTGTTTTCCCAGTGAGTAATATTTCTGAGACATTTCGTTGTGAATATTTAAACACGTCAAAAAAAATGCTTCACTTGAAATTTCCAAATCGTTATAATGCAGTTTTAGCCAAGTGCACTTCAGCAACTCAAAGCTGATGCATTTACTGTAAATGAGCTTGTCTCTGTTGGTTTCCTGGCCAATTACTGTACAGTGAACTTAGGTCCTGTATTTATTTATCCATAGGTTATTTTAAATGGACTGCACTCAATGTAGAGGCCTTGTTGAACGGTCTTGTCCTCCCAGCCTGCCCTGGGACATGCTAGCAGTGCTTGGCAGACAGACACGGATGCTGAAGGCAGCCTCTGGACAGCTTTATCCTGAGTTGAGCGAGGCCACCCGCTTCGTTCGCACCAGGGCACAGTGACTGGCACGGCACTCCCAGGCTTCAGTTTTCACCTCTCAATTTTCTGCTTCTCTAAGAAAACTAGAGAACACTGAACACTGTTTAAAACCCAGAGTCCATGAGAGGATATCAACATTACAAGAGAATAGGAAAGTTCAAACTTGGCATAATACATTAGTGAGCAAATTATGCTTTAAAACTTTCCAATAAGATGATAATTAAGGGGATTGAATACATGCATAATGACTAAGTTACAGTTCCCAAGAAGTGTTGTCAAAAATCAAATGAGCTTATGCTGGATCTAAATGGCCACTAGGGAAGTTATACAAAGAAGGGGAGGAGAAAAATGCTTTTCAGATTATCTTTCTGTGCTGCAACAAGGTGCTGGAAAGGTTTCTCAGAGATTTTACTCCATATTTACATGATAGCATCACACCATTGTCACAGATTTGTTGCTTGCACGTCCATGATGGGTGTCTCTCTTCCACCACACTCCAAAGGTGCTCTAATGGGTTAAGATCTGGTGATTTCATGTTCAAGGAACCAGTTTAAGGCGACACAAGGCAAGATTGATCCATGTTCTCAAGTTGTTTCTCCCACATTCAGAGCCTAATATCTGAAATCTAGATTCATCGAACCAGTTAGCAGACAGGCGTTGTCACTCTTACCCAGTGTGGTCTTCTGCTGCTGTAACCTTCCTGCTTCAAGGTTATGTTAGTAGAGATGCTCTCCTGCATATCTTGGCTGTAATAAAGGGTTATTTGAGTTACTGTTGCCTTCCTCTGCCATTCTCTGTAAACCCTAGAGAGTCACATTTGTGGTAACAAGGAGTTGGACACTAACAAAGTGACTAGTCAGTGTATACTCTAATCAGCTGCAATCAGTAAGCAAAAGAATTGTTGCTGCAGTCCTATCAAAGATATCAGTATTAGGCCTTCAGCAGAGCTCTCTAAGAGTATCTATTAATTCTGCTTTATTCAACTATGGGATTTGTTGTTTTGCTGAAAACACTTTCAAGTTTGTTTATAAACCTAAAGTAGTCAAATGTGGTGAACAGTGACATCATGTCCTTTTACTGACAACCACATCTTTTGTTACTGGGGTTTTTAACTAACACAGACAGACAAACATTTAAAATTACATGAGCTCGGTCATCTACGTATTGAGACACAATAAATTACAGCAGCAGTAATAAATGACTAAATGAGAGGGGACGCTGTTCATGGATGTAGTGTTTATGTCTCTGTAGAGCTGTGCAGACGAACAGATTCATAGCCTAATAAAATTAAATGAAGACCAAAGTCAAGCAGGTAAAATAAAGCTACTGTGGCTTACATACGAAATTAAAACTCTGTATAAATTTGTAAAATCATCAGCATTCTGCCCATTTAGCTGTTGTATTAAATGTGATTGTCTTGAGAGCAATTTGGCGTGATAGTATTTTAACGTAAACCACAATATCGCATTTATAAACCCTTTAAAGTAGCTATTTACAGTCTCTTTAAATCTTTATGAGGCATGTGTTTAGAAGTGTTGTGGCATTTCGTTGGCCTTCGGTTGATGAGGCATGTTCAGTATTTTTCAGAAAGCTTCATACAGAGAAAAATATCTCCACCCTGTTAGCAAAAACTCAAAAATAAGTTTCCCTTTCATAAATTGAAAACACGTGTTCGGCCTTGATGATGTAAATGTTCAAAAGTGTTAATTTACTAATGAGCAGTGAGTCCATTAGACATTTGATTACATACTCTGGGCAGGAGGTAAATCAACACTGCGTCTAATTCAAACATGAGCTCTGGCCAGGCAGCTTGTTTTCTGTCCGACTGTGGTTTTCCAACAGTCAAAGTCCATGAAGCGGATTTGCTCACAACAGCCAACATATTTCTCCAATCTGCATCCCCTTGTAAAGCAAAGGAAGGAAGGCAGCGCTCACAACTGTTTGTTTTGCGCTGCCCACGGTCTCACAACCCTGTAACATAAGGCCGGGCTTTCATTGCCTCTCGGCTGCATGAGCAAAAGGGAATTAGCTTTTAAAAGTTTGTTTTGTGAGAATTTTAAATAAAGAAACACTGATTTAGACCCAGATCCCCTTTCTCTCAGATGGGGTATGGCTTGTGTGGGTGGCTTTGGAAATACTGAGGCAAGCTGAACATGTTTATGTTACACTGTCCCCAAGGAGAGTCGAGCTTTGTGGTGCAGATGGATTACAGGGGGAAAAGAGCTGTTGTAGACGCTTAAAGTTCAGTGTTAATGGTGGGAGTGAAGTGGCTGTGTAGGTGTGATGTGTTCATTTCACAGGTTGCTGGCATTTCTGTACACGTCAGTGAGGGGAAAGGGGGGGATTCCCACGCCTGCCCAAAAGGGCGTTTAAAGGTACAGATTTTAAAGCTGCACACAGTGGGTCCCATGTGTAAAGGAACGCCTATAATGAGTCCACGGGGAAATATAACCCGAGTATTTTTCCACTTTTTAGCTCATTGTTTTGGTTTTGCCACGAAATTCAGTCTCACCACTTTACTTTCCACAAAACCTACTTAACCTCGCCAGCACTAAACAGCAGATAGCAGACTATTTATTAGTTCTAACCCTAACCCAAGCTGAATATCTTCTGTTTCCAGCACTAAGATAAGGTTAGAGATGCTCGAATTTACCACGACAGTGATTTCTTTTCTTTCTTGGCCAATGAATAAATAAGCTTGTCTGATTATGGTTACATTTGTCATTGAGCAGTGTACTCCCATGTTTTTGCTTTAAAATGTCTGACTTGTTACAATATTACAATATTTACACCTAGCATCCACAATATGTTCCAGTGGGTTTTTTGACTGCATTTTAATTTGAAATTTTGGCTGTGTTTTACTATGTACAAGCAAAAACATTATAAAAGAACTGATTTTCAGAAATGATGATGCTGGCGTCAGTATCCCTTCCCAGTTGGTATTGGTTTTGAGGACACCTCACCTGACACTCACTGGCTAATGACGTGATTGACAAGACATGTGCTAATGACTCTAGTAATGACTATAATTTAATGTTATACTCGGAGTCTGGGTACATGAAGTCTTCAGGACAGTGTTTTCCACTAGTACCAACTCAGTTCGACTCGACTCGACTCGGTTTCAGATGTTTCCGACTAGAAATGAGTATCACTATCGTGTGTGGGGTCGTTATTCCAATGTGGCCGAACATCCTGTGACGTCATTTGTATGCGACACAAACACCACAACAATGGACGACGTCAAGGCAATGGTATACCTGCTGGCTTTTGGTCAGACTCAGATACCACAGTGTTGCTCTTTGTGCAGCCTTTTTCCTCGCTGAAAGATTTCAAAAAAGGCAGCTTGGATTTTTGTGAAGAAGATGCTCTCATGACTCATCGAGTGAGTCACTGACTAGCCAATCTGTGGCAGGCACTCTGACCTCACATTTTCTGATTCCTTGGAACCCCGTACAAGGTACAAGGTACTACCACCTAATGGAAAACCCTTAAAACTGAGTCTAGTCAAGCTGAGCCAAGTAGGTATCAGCGAACGGCTAAGAGAGCCAGATAAGTCGCCCCCTGCTGGTCATTAAATAGAATGCATGTTTTTTATGCTGGTTAAAACTGTGCTGAGATGCTCATCTGGGTGAAAATATGCAATATTTGTGTGGATGTATTCTCAGTGTCGCTCGATGTCTAAATAGGCAACTCACTGCAAAAATTGCCCATTTTCGGTATCCAGCATGCTATCCTGGCATCTTGCGACCAAATAATATTTAAATTTAGGTTAAAAGATGGGAATAAAGTCTCATGGCCCGGGGGGGTAAAATACAGTAAAAGATGTCAATGGATTTATTTTAACACCTCCACAGCTGTAGATATCTGTTCCCAATCAGAACTTTTCTTGTAAGAGCACACCGGCTCTCCGGTACAGTAATGAACCGCAGTGAGAGTTTGCCTATGCTGTTTGGATGGGAGTGTGTGTGTTGTGTGTATATGCATGTGTGGGCAGGCATGCCTGAGGTTGCTGAGCCTCAGCCTTCCCCTCAACATTAATAAGGACTTCCTTCCTACCAGACAGTCAAACACCTGATCATTTACCAAGGAGGACATGCCCACGCATCCCTCAGAGCTGGCAGTCTTCAGCCTCTAATAAGGATCACTCTGTGTTCTTAAGCTGCCCATCAATCAAACTGTTCACATGCTGGACATCCATACACAAATCATGTTTTCTCTCTCTCTCTACTCCACCCCTAATGTGTTAGAGTGTGTTTGCGTGTTAGGTTTAGACTTAGATATCATGGGTGTCGACTATATCCAGAGAGACAGAGCAAGAAATAATCCCACTCGTACACAGACCACTTCAAAACTCCAGTTGGCTTCTTGTAAAAGTGTTGAGCCAAAATACACTAGGTGAAATGTGCATTTTTATGATGTGCATAACCTCTTATTTCTCCTCCTTAAATATCAAGTTTTGAAATGTTTTTTCCTTAATTGAATTAGAGTGGCTAGTCACAACTGACTCAGAGGCGCAGATGCGGTCGAGAATCACTTGACTAGGCAGTTTGCTGAACAGAAGATTGTCCTGTTTGCAGAGTTAATGCTTTTAACTGCAATCAGAATTACTCTTAAAGTTGAAGTTGAATCTAATTTTCTTTTGACAGTTGTCATGTCTGATGTCTTACTACATTGCTGGCTGTTATGAATCTGGTTGTGTTATGTTAGAGTTTCAGGGTTCATCTTCTGTCTCGATACCTCCAACAATGTTTCAGCAACAATGTTTGTGCTCGCAGGCTAAGAGGGGAATAAAATATCCTTAAACTTAAATGGAAACTGACTATTCATAGCTCTTTCATCCCAGGAGTTTATCACAATGCAATTCAGGATAACTTAGTTAATCAAATACAGATCAATCAACCGAAACTCATCTGGTCTTTTGTCCTGTATCCCTCAGAATCAACAGATGCTGAATTCAATTATTACTTTTTGTGTATCAGGCAAAAAGTCAAGATGTGATCATATTGTTGGGCATAAGATTTTGTTTTTAACTAAATACAGTGTTGAAAACTGAAACAAATGGACAAAACCAGCACTAAAGCAACAGAAAGCTTTCTACATGGGAAAGAAGTTTGGGAGATGATGTCATAAATGCTTTGACGTGGAATAAGATTTTGATGCCAAACCAAGTGCAAGAGATGCCGTTTGAGGTCGTTCTTACTGACACCTGCTGTAAATTGTTCTTTTAAAAAAAAAACAGAACTATCCCCCACATGAGTGAACAGTTTACCCTGTGAAGGAGTTGATAGAAATTTGTAAATTAGATTTGATACATTTATTGTCAGTAGCTCATGAAACAGAATCCAGCTACTTTTAAAGATGAAGTCATTAGGTACACCTGTTCAATTGCTTGTTAATGCAAATTTCTAAACAGCCAATCACATGGCAGCACCTCAAAGCAATAGATGTGTAGACATGATCGAGGACACCTGCTGAAGTTCAGATGTGAAGAAAGGTGATTTGACTGCATGCAACTGCTGATCTGCTGGGATTTTCCCATATGACATCTCTAGAGTTTAAACAGAAAAAGAGAAAATATCCAGTGAATGGCAGTTCCCCTTTGATGCCAGGGGGAAAAGAGGAAAATGGCTTGACTGCTTTGAGGTGGAAGGCAACACTAATTTTAAAAAGCATTGGTTACACCCAAGGTGTGCAGAAGCTCGTCTCTGAATGTACAACACATCAAACCTTGTATAAGATCGGCTGTTGCAGCAGAAGACAACTGGTGGCAACCGGAGGCTGAGGCTACATTTCACTCAGGTTCAATTTCAGTCTCAGTTTCTGCTGCAACGGTCAGATGGTAGGATCATGATTTAGAGTAAACAGCATGACAGCATGAATCCATCTTGCCTTGTATCAGTGGTTCAGGCTGCTGCTGGTGGTGTAATGGACTGGGGTTTAGTTCCTCTGCGCACTTTGGGCTCCTTAGTACCAAATGAAAATCGCTTAAACACCACAACCTACCTGAGTGTTGTTTTGGACTATGTCCATCCCTTTATGACCTGATCTCTGAGAAATGTTTCCAGCACCTCGTTGACTCTGTGGCACAAAGAATTTGAGCAGTTCTGAACTTAGTACTAGCAAGATGTACCTAATAAAGTGTCTAGATTGCCATCCAGACTAAAAAGATTGAGTTATAATGCCCACACACATGCGCACGCACACACACACACACACACACACACACACTGGCCAACCCCACTCTGTAGCTGAAGTTGCAGTCAAATATTCCTCTTAACCTCATGTTTGATAGTTGCTCCTGAAACCACGAAATTCAGTGGCCCTATCAAAGACAAACAGCACAAATCTTTATTAAGCGCAATTTCCATAATGTAGTTTCTTTTTGAATATCCCTCTGTGTGGGTTTTCCACAAATTTAAGCCCTGCTTTTCTGCAGTGCGAAGGTTCTTAGCTCTGTTTGATTAGGGCAACACACAGGAGGTCCACTGCCACGGTGTTTTCTTTACCTGGGCCCATAACTCTTAAAAACACACAAACACTTGGGTTGTAAATGACCTGTTCATCACACAGTGACAGGAGAGGTGATTCTGGACTCTTGGTGGGCCAGGTGTGCAGATCAGGACAGCTGTGGCATGCCAAGACCTGTTGGCATGGCGACGCGGGACCGTGGAAAGTTCTGGAATCTGTCGCTGCTGGCAGAGCTGAGCTTCTGAGCAGGACTGGTGTTGGCTTTGCCTCCAGCTGTTTCTTTACAGACATGCTGAACGCCAGCTAGAGCCGGGGGCCAAGATCAGCCCAGAGAGTCTGGCCACACACAGCCCACTTATACACACGCATACAGGCACCCACAGTCATACTACAAGCCCACACAAACAAACACACACGCATTTGCTGCAAGCTGCCAGTCTTTGCCAGAACAACAAAATGCAACAGATCTGTTAAAGCTCCCACAAGCTTGCTGTTACTGTTTATTTTATATTTCAAATCTAGCTTTTTTTGTGTGGTATTTGACTCCTTTCTTTTAATCGCTTTCCCTCCAACCATCTATTTTCTTTTTTGTCGCTTTGCCAGCTTCGGTTCATCCTGTCTCTCCGAAGAAACCAAACCTATTTATTCTCAGTTACTTATAGATGCTTCTTTGCTTTTTAACTTTTCTCACTTTCTAATATTTCTTGTAAGTTTTTCCATATTTTCTGTCTTATACTGATTCACTGGTGGATAACCATGTGAAACATGACCCAGGTTTCCAATAATGACGTTGGGGTATGTACAGATGATAACTGTACACTTTAAAAGTAAATAAATAAATAAATAAATAAATAAAAAATTAGGCTTTAGACTGCTCGAAAGACTCAATTTCAGAGATTTTTTTTCCTTCTTTAAGATCTGTGTGATGTCAGTGAGAGCTACATTCCAAATATGGTCACCTCTTTAGCAGCCAATCAGAAGACAGTTAACTTTAAGGACCTAAAGGCAAGGTGGAGCCAATGCAGTCTGCATAAATACCCAAAACAGCCACATCGATCATTTTATTGGAGTTTAAATCACTTAGATCACTTTGAACTCTCAGTGGCACCTCAGTATTTGTTTGCATTGGGGAACTGAAAGAGCACCAGGGCGCAGAAAATAACTACTGATTTCTTGCAGCCAAAAAATGCCAAGATATGATTTCATGCTCTTAAACGAGAAGTGTGAATACAGCTAATTTCACACTGTCAATGAACCGAGGTGCACAAATGCTAATTATAAGATAAATAAGGATTATTTTCAATTGTTTTTAACTGTTACCAAGGGAATGTATGACTTGTGAGATTAAAAATCTCTGTTGCAGCAGTGTCCTGGCCAAGATAGACAGCATTTCAATTAGCAGTGGTCACACTAACTAAAAATACACATGTATACGCATGTACACTGCAAAGCTAAGGAGAGTGAAAATATATGCCTGAGAAGATTGTCCCAATCTTCTCAGGCAAAACAGGGGCAGTAATGTTGAGGCTGAAGGAAGTGTCTCCAGGTAATTTAAAATAACTTTAAATTGACTGTGAATCCAAGAATAAAAATATGGGGCTGGAAATGAGCATAATAGTCTCTTTAAAATATTTATTCAATTTATTATATTGAACTTTTGCAACTGTGAAGCACTTTGACTTTCTTTTGAGCTTATCTTGTATACGATGCCACGTAGTACTGCAATCACCCTCTGTTTTTACATGTGCTGTATGAGTAAACTGATTTGGGTAACTTTACAAAACAAACAGCAACTCATTAATGACTTAAAGTCATACTTTTAACGTGATTCCAGTCAGATTTGCAACATTAAACTTTGCTAAATATACATGTTACTTTTATTCCATATACCAGATAAACACAGCTATATCTTTCCATGCCCTACTAATCATAATGTGACAGTGTATTACACAGTGCTGTAATGTTCCCACTGTTGCTACCCACTATCACTGGTGCTTGAAACCTTTGATTGAAGTACCTTTGAAGGTGGTGTCAGTGAATAATTGCTATGTTGAAATGGCTCCACCACAGAAAAATAAACTTACCATCTTTTGTTTTCTTTGTGTGGTCGATGGTAATTCATTGAGTAAAGAGGAATGGGAGGGAATTCTTTTGAGGCTCTTGTTTGCTAATTCATTACCTTCTCAAGACTGGGAAAAAGTGGCTGCGGAAATTAAAATTTATTGAAAACTATTTCAGTGGTAAAGTTGGCTGTGTTTCTTGGAGAAAGTTTTGGTCATTGAGGAGCTGACCTGCTTTTGTGGCTGCGCTCAGAGGAGGAATGTGTAGGTTTTGCGGCTGGTGGAAACCTACAGTAAGAGGAACTGGTAGCATAGGCAACATATGGACTGATCAGCAGTCTTTCATGTTTAAAATGAAAACACAGGGATTCTTGTTTCTGTAGGTAAGTGGGCAATATTTTACCAGCAGAGTAGTACATTAAGTGCTAAAGTGAATTTGTCATAAGTATCATTATGCATTATTTACTTTTACTGTCTGAACTTCAGAGTCACAGGCTTCTTCAACCTAGAGATATGCTTTACTGAACAACAAAAGAAAAACCTTTTCTTTTTCTTTAGTAGCAAAGGTATAATATACACTATATGAACAAATATACCGGGCCACCAAAATATTAGAGCTACAGAAGCTGCTTGGGCATGGAAGCCCATACAGCTGATGTTAATGCCAGAGGAGGTTTATTGAGTTTTTTCTTCATTTCTTAACATTTGTGAAAGAATGGGTCATTCTAAAGAGCTCATTGAATTAGAGCATCGTACTGTAACAGGTTACCGTCATTGCTTATAGTGTATATAGTGTCACGTCCTTTATGCTTTCTGAAATTTCAAATCTGCTTCCTTTGCTGGCTTTTAGAGCAGGGATAGCTCAGTAGGTAGAGTGGTCACCATGCTCGCAAGATCGGGGGTTCGAATCCACTGACTACCTGCCATGAGGTACCCCTGAGCAACCTACACTCTGCTTCCCGGGCGCTGGATTGGTGGCTGCCCACTGCTTCACTAAGTGAATGGGTTAAATGCAGAGAAGTAATTTCCCTACAAGGATTAATAAAGTACACATATCATTATTATTTAAGTTCAACTGAAACCAACATTGAAAACAGTTAATATAAAACACTTTAGAACGTGTCTGAAATTACTGACAAAGTCAAATTCAGCAGTTTAAACACAGTTTAAAACGGTTTTTGCACACCCACAGGTTTAAAATTGTTGGATGATGTTAGACTATAATGCAGATTTTATAGTCCAAAAACTTTGTATTTAACACAGTAATATCTAAAAGATATGATTAGGTAAGTTTGGCTACCAAACCTAGTAAAACTAATTCTTAATCCTTTTGAGAGGAATATTCTTTCTTGGCATCTAGAAAATTATGTCACAGTTCTCTGCACTGCCTATAAAGTTTTGTCTGGCTCTATTTTTTCCACTTATGGAAACAGTTGCCAATTTTCAGAGGTCTGGTCTAGGTGACTTATTTGGATGGTAGAAGACATTGGTAGGAGGGAGGGAAGTATAAGCTTTTGTGACTATGAAGGTTTTTGGCAAAACTCAGGATATTGAGGTTGATTTTACTGTCTTGACCCCTAATTCCAAGAATAACTATTCCCAACATATTAACAAAGGGAAGAGCTGCTTTTACAGCAGTGAGCTCACTTTTTTCGTTCAGAAAGCTGTTTTACTGCTTCTGTCTTTTGCAATTAAGTTGGGCAAAACAATCAGTTAAAGTCTTGCCATTCACTCATTTGATAGTCTGCTGGGAACCAGTATAACCAGACTGACTGAAAGACTTCCTGTCTTCTGTCCCCCTCTTACCAGGCGCAGAGTTGGTGGATATGGTTAGCAGCAGTCATAACAAGCATTTTTCAAAATGAGCTTAGTCTGATGACAAGCTCAGACAAATTGAATGCCTGACAGTGTTTTCCAGCCCAAGCCTCTGATGACGCTGCTCAACAAGGGCCTTCTCTCCAATGCTGTTGAGGGAGGAAACAGAAAAACATGTTCTTGTAAATGGAGCAGACATCATCTAGGAAGGGAATGTTTTTAGCGTCTTACACCCAGCTGGACATGCAGTTTCCTCAAGCTGCTGCAGGGATTTTTATTGAATTTGCCCCAAATCATTATGTTGTCACTTCAATTTCAGTCTCACATATGGCATTATACTTACAGTATATCTTAATGTGTGTGGTTAAAACATTTATTACCTAGCCAGAGCGTGTCCATCAACTCGCAATGTTTCACCAATAAACCAATTTCCATTTATTGTCTGCTGCTGAAGCACATCCACTCTGTCCATATCCATAGTGACTGCCGGCAGTCGGCCAACCCACCCATCTGGTCTCACTTTGACACCCAAGGCTACCATCTTGTAAGACTGAAAAAAGTAAGAGCTATAGAAAGGTGACAACAGTTTTCCTTCCTAGTTTACCTCCCTGCACCACACTGAGCCTGACAAGCTGCTGAAAAATAGGACCAGGTCACATTTCACCCTCAAAAGAATGTGCAACGGCTGTGAGTAACCCTGTGGTCTGGCTTGGCATGTTTGGTCTGGCTCCTCATAATATCATGTAGTGTGCCACTGAGGACCAAGGGCATGAACACCAAAGAGAAGTGTTGAGGGCGTTCCTACTTTGGTCCAAAATCGATGCCAGAACCTAATAGTAGCACTGTAATCAGTCTCCCCCCCTAATATTAGCACCATAGCTTTTTTCTCCAGGGTGGCGGTTGGTGTGTTTGGCTCAGTGTGTCCTCTTTGACCTTAGATTCAGTCCTGCGGCTGTGTAAAGCACCTCTTGGCATCATCGGCAAGCAGCACATTAATAAAGCACAGTATTAGCCTTGTGTATGATGATTTTACCTGAATGTAACATAGAAGATAATGATACCAGTGATTTAAAAAACATTCTCCGTTTTGACATTAATCCTGCATAACAGAACAGATTACACAGCCGATCCATAACGCTACTCGGCATGTCAGTTATATTAACTTCTTGAGCTATTGTGGCCATATGTTTTTGTCATCGAACACTCCCAAGAACTGATTTCCCTTTTATCAGAACCAGAAGTGCCTTACAATGGTGGGCTAAAGCAGAGACTGCAAAAAGGTTCCGTTACATAAGGAAATAAATTGTGTGTCCCAAAAGGACTGGATATTACCTTAAAGATAACTTGGTCAATTTACTTTAAATCATAGCTGATATTCAATATCACCCCCGCTGGCGGCTCTTACACTGCAGGGTGGCTTTCTAGTGATGCACCTGTGCTGAATTTGCAGGAAAACTCATATCCTTGTCTGAACGAGAAGAGCACGTCACTTTTGACTAGAAGCCGATCTCTGCTCAATCAAACCACCCAGTAGGCACTCTCACTCTAAATTAAAATTAAAATTGATATCCCCAGCAAGGCCAATATTTTTTGTTCTGCCACTAAATGTCGGCGATTTATCATTCAAACATCCTAGGGTTTTGTGTAGGTACTTTTGGACCTCAGGTACAGTGGGTTTGATGCTCAGCCAGAGACAATATCAGATCCATGCCAAGAGTCCAAGCTGTGAACGCTTGTCTGAGAGTTACCGTAAATCCTTCTGCTCGCACCACTAAGAAGCTCAGAAAGCCACAACCCTGCTATTTGCCACCCCTGTGGTCCTTACAGGTAGCCGCTGAGACTCCCTAAATAATGATCGCCATGTATAGGAGAGCAATGCAAGAACAGAGCTCAATGGATAAAGGCTTACCTGTTGCCCCTCATTTTCCTCAGCGGATAAGGACCGGGACTGTCAGTTTTTCTCTGTGTTGATTAATCTGGAGCTTTATTGGATATGATTCTGATGATTAATGGCATATTATCCTGCCCCTCTGATAAAAAACATTCAGCTTTAAGATATTTCCTGATTGAACCTGATATTCCTGGCTGTTATTCCTGAAAACACTAAACTTTTGAATGTAAAAATGTAATCAGCTCACTGTATTTATTGTAGAATTACAATGTTTAGGATTTTGCTGGGACTGTATTCAACCTTTTACCATTAATACTATGTAAACTCAGGAAGCATTTGAATTTGAACATATATACGTGCATGATTTCGCTTTGATAAATAAAAAGTAAATGTTTTTCTGAGTTGATTGATAGTGGCCGCATGGTTCATTAACGTGGACCCGTGTTCATTAATTTTAATGACCCTGCACATAAAAAGTGATAACTAGGGCAATGTCAATAAACATGATAATGTTCTTAATTTAGACGTTGGCAGATGGAAACTGTTTGATCAAAGCTGTCCAGAGAGGTCAAGCCCAACACTGCCTCCACCAGGAGTTCCCAGCAGGCTCCTGGAGTCACACATCAAGGTCTGTCGCTGGCCCTCGACCCCAAGGCCAAGTTTGAGTGAGCCAGAGGGAGACAACACACCATAGCTATGTGTAACTACACAGTGAGTCCTTTTGCTCGTTGCCATGCTGTAGCTGACCGCAGGATTGCAGTGTTTACTTAAGAGCCGGTGCATAAGAGAAAGGCGGACCACCGGCAGTAGCCACCCGCCGGGCTCTGGGCAGGACCTGGGGTTCATCTTTGTTGAAAATGGCTGTAGAACCTGTCACCTCCCACCGGACTGGCCTATATTTAGCAACAAACTGAAAAACCTCTTCATTCTTAAAAAGCTGTTTAGGTTTCCATTGAGAAGAGGCTTCAGAGGTGAGTGATGCTGCACTCCTGTGGTCTGAGGGATGCTTCTCTTTGGCATGGAGGACATATTTTGCTTACAGTCATAATCTAACTTCAAAGCACAGCCTAATACGATGTGGTCTAATAAAAACATGGAAAAATACATTTTGAGACAGTTATGGCATACAGCTCCACAGCTGAACAGAAAGAAGGCGATAAGAGCAGGATGTGGAAAATACCTCGAACACATGTGAACACTTTTGCCAGTGCAATTATTTTCTTTACTTGGAAGTAAATTGACATTTTTTTTAATCATTTCACTCTCTCACCAATATGAAATGTGACTACCAAGTCTGTAAGCTGTGCGCTTCTAATGTGCTGACCAACATACTGTAGCGGCGTAATTGCATGTGAACCGCTCGGCTCATTCCAGACTCACGAGGTGATATCGGATGAAAACGTTAAAAAAAAATTGCACCTGATCACTGAGGACAAAACAAATATTATATCTTCCGTTTTCAAACTTCCACTAGCAGTTATGATGAATGGTTGCTGTAGAAAACAATAATAACAATATATATAAATAAATGTTATGTGTGTATTTGTGCCTAACTATCATGTCTTCTTCTCCATTCTGTAACAAACATGTTTTAAAAGCTAAATTTCTTATACATTTGAATGAGAATTGAGTTTTAGGTTCATTTGCTGAGAAAAAAAATGAAAAGATTGCATGTTTTCTGTCCTAATGAAGATGTTTTATTAATGACGATTTGCTGACTCTTGACTTTTTCTGTTTGCACGCCGCTCTCACTTCTCAACGTCTCATTGAGCTCGAGAGGAAAGCAAATCCAAGACAGGACATGCGTATTACATGTTTTCATTTGCCCTCGTATATGCCTGAATGGTGAAACAATCCCTCTTTTCATGCCCATGGTTTCATTCAGTGGGTGGCAAGAGCACCTCTATGATTGGGGATGAGAGAGCTGGGTGATTTTTTCCAAGGTGAGCACCTCACGGGAGATGACTGTTCGCTGCCATTAGTTTAAGTGCAGGAGTGTCAGTTAACCCGACACTGGCACCAGGAATACTTAATACCAGATGGAGGGAGCTGTCCTTGAAGTCTTAACAAGCAGGCGCGCAGAAACAAGCCTTTATTCAGTATGAGAGGACGTAGAAAAAACTGATAACTTAGCAAGGTTACCACAAAGTGTACGTTAAATCCCACATAGGAAAGGGAGGGATAAAGGAGATTGAAGGGGGTGGGGAGGGGCAGAAGTCCAAAGTGGATAAAAACACAGTTTAGATGTTGCTGACTATAATTTTTTATTGCGTTCAAAATACACAGGAATATAAAACAAAGCAGTGGTTGTCACGCTAAAGGGTCCAGCTGGTTAAGAGGTGTCAAATTATTGTACCTCAGCTGGATACATCGGTGTTGGACGCCAGGGGGTGAGAAAAGAGCCAAACCCAGCAGACTTTGGCACATTTGTCCTTTACCGCTGGCACGGACAAGCCACGCTGTGAGGCTTCGGAGCATCGATAGGCTTGCGGTGTTTTACTACCCAAAACTATGAGCTGCTACATAATCTGAACCATCAAGACTACCTCCTGGAAGAACAGCAAACACGAAGACAAGTGGCTTTTTCACATGATTCACCTCGGGTCTACTGACCAAATGGTTCTGGTGTAGGATGAGCTGAAGAGCAGCTCATTCAGGTAATGAGGCCTGAATGTTTTTGCATTTCCAAAATTGAATAAGATAAGAACGTATCAGCAAGTACCAGATTTGTCTTGGCTGCAGCAGATACAGAGCTGAGATCTATTACTTAAAATAACTTGACACCAGAAACTCCCAAAACTGGCGAGGAAATTGCAAGAAGCCACGTCGGTCTATGCAAGCACCTCACTTGAAGATCCCCAAAGAGGTCTCTGTTTGTCAGCTCTGATAAAATCCATTCCCTTTTCTTTATTCTTTTTTTTTTTTTTTGGTACTTAATTGAAAATTGAGCTTCAGTTCTGCCAATGATTGCAATAAAATGATGAATGCACTGCATTGTTGGCGAGCTCACAGATCTGGCACTTGGCAACTGTGAGTCCTGCTGAGTCTCTGTTGATTGTCTACTTCTCATTCATTAGGGCCACTTAATGGGCCCTTCTAGCTTGACTGTGGAGACCTGTGAGCTCAGAGCCCAGGTTTCTGCGAAAGAGAGGAAACAGTCGCAGGGCATTGGGGTGTCACTACCGACACATCACAGGAGCCTTTCGAGAAGTCTTTGGCTCTTCCCATACTGGTCTGGTACCTGTGTTCGGCCATGTAGACAGAAAAACTAAGCAGAGGCAGGTCTGTGTAGAACTTTTGCCAAGTTAAGCACGGAAATATTTCTTTCCTGTTAACTTGAGGCTCTGGCAGTCACTTGTGTGAGGTTGCCCTTTCTTTTTATTCAAGGGCCACTAGCCACTGTCTTCAGCCATGTTAGGCATGTAAAACAAAAAAGCTTACCCAACATCACCACCAGTCCATTCAGGGTTAGGGTGGGATTGGTGGTCACTTACTATCCATCCATTTTTGTAGAAGTTACACCTGTTTGGAACATAATTATGAAAAACAAAAAACCTATTTCAACATCATTTTAAGACTTGATTTCAAAAGCAAAATCTTCTAGTTTCTTAAAATTCACTCCACTCTAACCTTAGACAAGCTGCGAGTGACCTGGTAACTGGTAACCTGGTAACTGTCTCCAACGTGGGTTTTTTTTTTTTGTCTGACATTAACTTTTGTGACATTTGGTATCGAATAGCAGTGGATTCTTGCTGAGACTCTCAAAAGTGATTGCCCTCCTATAACTTGCATTAGTAATATATTTAGCCAACTGAGAGTAGCAGAGACAAACTGTGAAAACAGCACAGCAACTTTGATCTGGATAACTAGTTTGCAGACTGTTCAAACAGTTTCTCTTCACGACAGCAGATACAGAGAAACATTAGGATTTTGTAGGATTTTTTTTTTCTGTCACTTTTGCAAATGTACACACACACTCCTTTGTTTGTTCCTGAAGTTATTATCTGAAGAAACATTAGTACTGCTAAAACAATAGTATCAAGGAAGTGCTGACTTTTAATCAAGGATAACAACGCTGACTGATACCCGTCACCTGGAGAGAATCTAACATAACCTTAGTGATGGACTCCAGAAGGGATGTTACTCATTTTACATTGTGGTCCAGATGCAGCTTTCTTTGACAACAAGTTCAAGCCATTCCAGAAAAGTGAAACTCCACTTGCTGTCAGTGTAAAGAAGATTAATTACACATTGAATCCCTGAGATAATTAAGAAAAGAGGCACAATTTCAAAAGCACGTCTCAGTTTTTCTACATTACAGAGAAATGCTGTTGTGGTTAATGGAGGGAATCTGACATAGATGTGTAAAATTACAGACAAGTTTTTTGTTAATTGACAGGAAATGTTATTTTTAATTTCTATTCTAAGTAAATACAGGAGCTTTTCTATCATTTAAATGTTACTTAGTTCATTTAATGCCGTTTAAATGGTCATGGAGGACAACTTTATCAGTGCAATGCTGTGATTGCAGCCATTCCCCAACTCTCTGTGAATGGTACTCATGGCCTTTGATCAGTGGTTGTTGATCAATGGTCATGAGAATTTGCATAATTATGATGAAGGAACTGACCTCCCAGCCCATTGTTCCTTCAGTGGTGCTAGTTTCAATCCTTATGCAAACGTACTGTTTATAAGGTTGGGGAAACCTGCAGTCAGCTGAGACTGAAGAAGTCACTTGGATGAGTGACGAAACGTTTCTCCCACTGAAAACGTCACGTCCAGATGAACAGAATCAACCTTCGGAAACCTTATCAGTAGGAAAAAACTGTAAAACTATAAGTCAGAAGTCTACACGCCCTCCGGGATTGGAGTCTTCGGTGGGCCAATTCTGCCCCTCCGGGCCTTATGTTTGACACCTCTGAACTACTGAACTACAGGATTTGAGCAGATTGCTCAGTGATAAGAGGGATAGGGCATTAAATGTGTTTTCTTGGAATAAACTGCCTTTACATATCAGGACCTCTCCAACACTGGATACTTTTAAAACTCGTTTTAAGATCCATTTTTACTCCTTGGCTTTTAATTCTGTATGAGTCTATCATTATTTTATTCTTATTATTTTCTTATCTTTTATTTTACTTTCCTTTTAAATTTTATCTGATTATTCTATTGCACAGTACTTTGGTCAACAGTTGTTGTTTTTTAAAGCGCTATATAAATAAAATTGATTTGATTTGATTTCAATAAAAATGGGGCATCAGGTGCACCAGAATTTTGTATCAATAAACTGAAAGAGAACAAGAAGGAAGACTTTGGTGTTTGGTTTGATTTCTTAGTACCTCTCTGAAACATTCATAAATTACTTTTGTAAAAAAATAACATTTTGAACCTTTGTATTTGCTTATTGACAATGAGCAAAACTGTGAAGTGAATTAAAGCTCTAAAGCAGTACAGTGTCACAAGCAACTGCTCCGACTGATAAGAGCTGAACCTTTATTTAGGCAAGTGGATGGCTTGTACTAAATTTTCCACCAGATGAGCTACATGAGTGCCTCGGTGGGGACTTAATAGAAAATCTTCAATGACTACTTGAAATTTCACACACAGTTATGTTTGCCTTAAGTTCAGCGAGGACATGAGCAAGTTTGTCTCTGCTCTCAATAGCCAAATAAAACGGGAAAAAGCCTAAATCATAATAGGAATGCAAATACACGGAGGAGTACGCCTGATACAAACAGGCAGGCCGCCAAATGGGCATCAGCAAGGGCCAGAAGGGCAGTCTCATTTTTCCTTCTGACAGAAATGTCTACAACTAAGTGTGTGTCCGTTAAGTAGAGTTTAGATTGTCAACAGATGAAAATATACTGTGTGAGCATTACTAGATGGCTGTTCCTAAGCCAGGACACACAAAACCCTGGTGAAATACACTGCTGCCCGCATCCTACCCTCCTTTTTGCACAGGAAACTGCCCAGGATTTGATCTTAATTAGTTTGGCAGCAAGTAATAACATCCTTGGAGGATTAGAGATTGTTGTGATAGATTAGTGCAGCAAAACTGACCGTTTTTAGCTTTTCGTGATACTGCAAAATGTTTCACATTATGTAAAAATTTGTGAATCTTGTTAGACGGG